>NC_090939.1:435671173-435974203 GCF_040938575.1 Ambystoma mexicanum | reverse complement strand
ACAGACTTCAAAATAGAAAAGCAGATCGGTTCAAGTATGAAACCCGAGTACCGATCAAAACCCACGCTAACTCCAAGAGTACCGACGTATCCAAACATATGCAAATCGGTGGTGTTAAAGGACCATTAACGCAGAAAGAACGAGAGAGAAGGCGGCAAATGCAACTTTGTCTGTATTGCGGAACTTCCGGTCACTTTCTTCGAAATTGTCCAGTTAAACCACCTAAGAAGATGGTTGGAGCTACTGATAACGAATTATTGACACCTGATTCGGGAAACGACCTAGCCCGACAAGCGTAGGGGTCCGCTTGCCGAGCTTGAAAACTAACTCGACCTAGCCCGACAAGCGTAGGGGTCCGCTTGCCGAGCTTGAAAACTAACTCTTTGACCTCGCATTTTGTCATGCCAATGGTGCTCGTGGACCCAAAACAGCCTCAGCAGTTGCATGCTATAAAAGCATACATCGACAGTGGAGCTATTGGAAATTACATAGACCATGAATTGGCTTCCAGGATTAAGCTTCCTCTCCGCCCGAAAGTAACCCAAGATGTCATTACTACAGTAGATGGAACCGAAATAGCCTCAGGGCCTGTAACGCATTCCACGGTTGAAGTGACACTGGTGGGTCAGGATGGACATCGGGAAGCAATCGTGTTTGATGTGATCAAGGCCCCACAATTTCAAGTAATTCTTGGAATTTCTTGGTTAGAAACACATAATCCCAGAATAGACTGGCGAGCAAAGAAGATACGTTTTCCTGATTGTGAACCAACTTGTTATCCAAGAAATCCAGCTATGGGTCTAGCCTCAGCAACTTCCACCCCTGTACAGCTACCATCAGAATACCAAGAATTCCAAGACGTTTTTCAGAAAGAACAGGCTAACATGTTACCTCCCCATCGGTCTTATGATTGCCAAATCGATTTGGTACCCAATGCTCAACTACCTTGTAGTAGGATTTATGCTCTACGGAACCTGAGAACCTGCATTTGCGTCAGTATTTAGATCAGTACCTAGCCAATGGTTTTATTCGCCTGTCCAAGTCTCCTGTCTCCTCAGCTTTGTTCTTCGTGCCGAAAAAAGAGGGCGACCTTAGAACATGTATAGACTATCGCGCCCTAAATCAAATAACGATTAAGAATCGTTATCCTCTGCCCCTGATCCCTGAGCTTATCGACCAGGTAAAAGACGCTTGTGTGTACACCAAGTTAGATCTCCGAGGAGCTTATCACCTGGTGCGTATAAAAGAAGGCGACGAATGGAAGACTGCATTCCGCACCAAATTTGGGCTTTTCAAATAACAGGTGATGCCCTTCGGGTTGTGCAATGCACCTGCCGCCTTTCAGTACTTTATGAATGATGTTCTTCGGGAACTTATCGATGTCTGTGTCATTGTTTATATTGATGACATCCTGGTATACTCTTCTTCAGAATCCGATCACAGAAAACATGTTAGGGCAGTTCTTGAGAAATTGCGCCAGCACAGACTATTTGCAAAGCTCGAAAAATGCGTTTTTCATACCACAGAAGTTGAGTTTCTCGGATTCATCCTAACACCTCAAGGAGTCCGAATGGACTCGCGAAAGGTGGACGCCATCCTCAAATGGCCATCTCCTAGCTCGGTGAAGGGAGTTCAGAGCATGCTCGGCTTCGCCAATTTCTATCGAAGATTCATCCCGGAATTTTCCCGAACAGTCCAACCCATCACAGCTGTCCTAAAGAAAAACAAACGCTTTGAATGGACTCTTGAGGCCGAACAAGCCTTTCAGGACCTGAAAACCAAATTCACCACTGCACCTGTATTGAAGCACCCACACCCAGACCTTACATTGTGGAAACCGACGCATCCAGTTCGGCCATGGGAGCTGTCCTGTCGCAAAGAGACCCAGAAACTAACCAACTACACTCTGTGGCCGTTTGGTCCAGGAAATGTTCTCCTCCTGAAATCGCAATTACCGCAATTACCGACAAAGAGTTACTGGCTATTAAATCTGCTTTCAAGGCTTGGCGTCACTACCTTCTCGGGGCAAGACACACCATCACCGTAATTACGGACCACAGAAACTTACAGTATTTAAAGACGGCCAAAGCTCAATCTTCACGACAACTCCGATGGGCTCTATTCTTTGCGGAATTTGATTTTATAATTACCTATCGCCCTGGCTGCAAGAATGGAAAAGCGGACGCCTTATCCCGGATTTGCATGGAAGGTTCCTAATTCGAGCTTAGAACCTGTGCCCATCATACCTGAGCAAAGAATCTTAGGCTTATCTTCATTGCAAACTATTGAGGACATCCAAACGCAAGTAAAACAACTTCTAGACTCTTCAACCTTACTGGAATGGAGTCAAAAGGGTCCTCATTACACCGTTAAGGATGACTTACCCTACTTCCAGGAGCGGTTGTTTCTGCCAAGTAAAGAATTGCAAGAACTTGTTATTGCCCATCATCATGAATCTTTAATGGAAGGACACCCTGGTATCGCTAAAACGGAGGAAAAAATCAAACGCCACTTCTGGTGGCCTTCTTGGAGAAAAGACAAAGTCTTTTGTTCTGTCTTGCGGAATTTGCGCCCAAAACAAGGCTCAAAAGAAAAGGCCAGCCGGCCTACTTCAACCCTTGGATATTCCACCTGCACCATGGCACACCCCGTCAATGGACTTTATAACCGACCTGCCTCCTTGTGCTGGTTACAACACAATCCTTGTAATTGTGGACCTATTCTCCAAAATGGCCCACTTTATCCCTTTAAAGGGTTTGCCTTCAGCTTCCACCTTGGCCAAGGAATTCCTGGAGAATATAGTTCGCATAAATGGTTTCCCTTCCATATTAGTCTCGGATCGTGGAAGTCAATTTATCTCCCATTTTTGGAAGAAGTGTTGCCAACTAGCACAGATAGATGTGCGGTTATCCACCAGCCACCACCCCCAGACCGACGGACAAACCGAGAGAACCAATCAGACTCTCAAGCAATATCTTCGGTGCATGTTACACCAATCCGAGTTAAATTGGAAAGACATCCTTTGGATCGCAGAATATGCATACAACAATTCAGTGCATTCTTGAACCGGACAAATCCCTTTTTATACTTTGTATGGTCACCATCCTCGGACCTCTGACCTAGATCCACCTCTGACCCTGGAAATGCCCGCAGTAACCCGAGCCTTCAAAGAAGCTGCAACTCATTTACAGCAAGCCAAGAAAAAGTATAAAGAAAACGCTGATTTGCACCGAAGTAAAACTCCTCCTTACCAAGTAGACCAGGTATGGCTAGCAACTAAACATTTACCCCTCAAGGGCCCGCGAACCTTCAATCCCAGATTCATAGGACCTTATCCCATCAAGGCTATAATCAACCCAGTGGCCTTTAAACTGGATCTACCGTCCAACATGCGTATTCATCCAGTTTTTCATCCATCACTTTTGAAGCCAGTACAACCAGGAACCCGATTGTCCAAACCTCCAGATCCAGTTCAAATTGAAGGGGAATTAGAATTCGAAGTTAAAGACATTTTAGACTCCAAGGTGGTAAAGTCGAAACTCTTCTATCTTGTTGACTGGAAGGGATATGTACCTCAGGAGAGATTGTGGGAGCCTAGTAACCATGTCCACGCACCTCGATTAGTACAAAGGTTTCACCGGAGATTTCCGAACAAGCCAAAACCCCCGGAGGAAAGAACCTTGGGAGGGGCCTTGAGGGGGGGTACTGTCATGATGCCTACCTCCAAGGAGCCAGGTCCGACCCAGCAACCCCAGAGGCAGGCATCATTTCCCCCAGGGGAGTGCCAGCGGGCCCAAGCTGGGGCCCTTTGGACGCAGTCCTGGCGCCTTAGGCACCAGGCTCATGTTGGACCTCTGTCCTGGCGCCTTAGGCGCCAGGCTCATAAAGCTAGACATGTGTTCAAGTGTTTTAATGTGCACTTACCTGATGCAGACCATGCTGCCACATCCAGGCCCTCTTGAGACCTGAATGGAACTACTTTACCTGTGGGACTACTTTCCACCCGGATGTGGTCGGGGAAGGATACATACCTGATCGGTGGAAGGATACACACTTGGAACTTCTTCCAAAGCTATTTAAACCACACCCGATCAGCAACTCAGGCTTTGCGTTGTTCTGCTCCTCGCAGCTGGACGCTCACCGTGTCGGCTCCTGCATCTGGACCTCAGCCACGCCTGTCAGTATCCTGGGTCACCTGCAAAGGGAGACAAAAGACCTTACCTGCTAAATCAGCACCACAGAGACATCACACCGACGATCCTGAAAAGGAAGACATCATTTTTAAAAGCATTTTGCTACGATCGCTGCAGCGCTGCATTTCACTCACCTATCCTGGACGCCACCATCTTCAGCAGCGATCATCCGGATCCACAGCCACTTCCCAGAGCCTAGAGAGAAAAAGACAAGAACAAGGTGAGAGAAGGAAGGGAATAGGAAAAGCTCTGTTTCCTTCTAAGACTTACCTGTTGGGTCATTCCCATTTCATTTCGGGTCTTGCCGCTTCCAGGCATTTTCCGGACCCCGGCCCCTATGGGGAAAAAAGACAAAGACATTGAATGAGCGAATGCAAAGACATTACCCGAGCGCTCATCCAGAACTTACCTGTCACTTACTGGAACTGCCGTTTCACTTCGGGTCGGCGCCATATCTCCGGCATCCCGAACCCCGGCCCCTAAGGGGAAAAAGACAATGAACATTATTATTAAGCTTGGACTTTTGAACTTGCAAAAGAACTTTTACAGAGCCTTACCTGAATAGTCAAGCTTACCTGAACTCCCATCAATCCTCAATCCAGTGAAGTAACTGGGTTTCAACGCGCCCCTGCATCAGAAGCAGGATGGAGAGCTCATCCTTCCTGACCCTAAGGTGAGACTTCACGGGGAATCGTGGAAGGGTATCGTGGAGGGTTGGAAGAGGGTGGGAGGCTTGAGCATAACTCAGTCAGTAGGTAATACTCCCTTTTCACACACAGGGGAATATTCCTGCGAGCCAGAGAAGCCAGAGTAGAGGGGCCTTTCCTGTCCATCTTCAGAGTCTTGCGCTTCACCATTGAAGAAGCATCAGCACTCGAAGCCAGACCTGCGCCTCCGTGGGAATCAGGTGAGCGTTACAGCCTGGTGGAGGCTGCCCCTGACTGCAGGGGGGTAGGGGGTGGTGGGAGACATGGGTGGGGGCCTGGTGGAGGCTGCCCCTGACTGCTGGGGGTAGGGGGTGGTGGGAGACATGGGTGGGGGCCTGGTGGAGGCTGCCCCTGACTGCTGGACGGTAGGGGGAGGTGGGAGACATGGGTGGGGGTCTGGTGGAGGCTCACCCTGCACTGCGGGGGGGTGGGGGTAATAGGGGACATGATGGGGGCCTGGTGGAGGCTGCCCCTGGTGGGTGGGGGTGGTGGGAGACATGAGTGGGGGCCTGGTGGAGGCTGCCCCTGACTGCTGGGGGGTAGGAGGTGGTGGGAGACATGGGTGGGGGCCTGGTGGAGGGTGCCCCTGTTGGCTGGGGGTGGGGGTTGGTGGGAGACATGATTGGGGGCCTGGTGGAGGCTGCCCCTGACTGCTGGGGGGTGGGGGTGGTGGGATACATGGGTGGGGGCCTGGTGGAGGGTGCCCCTGGTGGCTGGGGGTGGGGGGTGGTGGGAGACATGAGTGGGCCCTGGTGGAGGCTGCCCCGGACTGCTGGGGGGTGGGGGTGGTGGGAGACAGGAGTGGGGGCCTGGTGGAGGGTGCCCCTGCACTGCAGGGGGTGGGGGTAATAGGGGACATGAGTGGGTGCCTGGTGGAGGCTGCCCCTGGTGGCTGGGGGGTGGGGGTGGTGGGAGACATGAGTGGGGGCCTGGTGGAGGCTGCCCCTGACTGCTGGGGGGTGGGGGTGGTGGGAGACATGGGTGGGGGCCTGGTGGCAGGTGCCCCACGGTGGTGGGGGTGCTGGGGAACATGAGTTGGACATGAGTGGGGGCCTGCTGGCAGGTGCCCCACGGTGCTGGGGGGTGGGGGTGCAGGGGAACATGAGTTGGACATGAGTGGGGGCCTGCTGGCAGGTGCCCCACAGTGCTGGGGGGTGGGGGTGCAGGGGAACATGAGTTGGACATGAGTGGGGGCCTGCTGGCAGGTGCCCTACAGTGCTGGGGGGTGGGGGTGCAGGGGAACATGAGTTGGACATGAGTGGGGGCCTGCTGGAGGTTGCCCCTGCCCTGCTGGGGGTGGTGGGAGACATGAGTGGGGGCCTGGTGGTATCTGCCCCTGGTGGCTGGGGGTGGTGGGAGACATGAGTGGGGGCCTGGTGGAGGCTGCCCCTGCACTGCTGGGGGGTGGGGTTGCAGAGGGACATGAGTGGGGGCCTGGTGGAATCTGCCCCTGGTGGCTGGGGGTGGTGGTAGACATGGGTGGGGGCCTGGTGGGGGCTGCCCCTGGTGGCTGGGGGGTGTGGGTGGTGGTGGTGGGAGACATGAGTGGGGGCCTGTTGGAGGCTGCCCCTGCACTGCTGGGGGGTGGGGGTAATGGGGGACATGAGTGGGGGCCTTTTGGAGGCTGCCCCTGCACTGCTGGGGGGTGGGGGTAATAGGGGACATAAGTGGGGGACTGTTGAGGCTGCCCCTGCACTGCTGGGGGGTGGGGGTGGTGGGAGACATGAGTGGGGGCCTGGTGGAGGCTGCCCCTGACTGCTGGGGGGTGGGGTGGTGGGAGACATGAGTGGGGGCCTGGTGGAGGGTGCCCCTGCACTGCGGGGGGATGGGGGTAATAGGGGACATGAGTGGGGGCCTGGTGGAGGGTGCACCTGGTGGCTGGGGGGTGGGGGTGATAGGGGACATGAGTGGGGGCCTGCTGGCAGGTGCCCCACGGTGCTGGGGGGTGGGGGTGCAGGGGAACATGAGTTGGATATGAGTGGGGGCCTGCTGGCAGGTGCCCCACGGTGCTGGGGGGTGGGGGTGCAGGGGAACATGAGTTGGACATGAGTGGGGGCCTGCTGGCAGGTGCCCCACAGTGCCGGGGGGTGGGGGTGCAGGGGAACATGAGTTGGACATGAATGGGGGCCTGCTGGCAGGTGCCCTACAGTGCTGGGGGGTGCAGGGGAACATGAGTTGGACATGAGTGGGGGCCTGCTGGAGGCTGCCCCTGCCCTGCTGGGGGGTGGGGGTGGTGGGAGACATGAGTGGGGGCCTGGTGGAAGCTGCCCCTGACTGCTGGGGGGTGGGGGTGGTGGGAGACATGAGTGGGGGCCTGGTGGAGGGTGCCCCTGCACTGCGGGGGGTGGGGGCAATAGGGGACATGAGTGGGGGCCTGGTGGAGGGTGCCCCTGGTGGCTGGGGGTGATAAGGGACATGAGTGGGGGCCTGCTGGCAGGTGCCCCACGGTGCTGGGGGGTGGGGGTGCAGGGGAACATGAGTTGGACATGAGTGGGGGCCTGCTGGCAGGTGCCCCACGGTGCTGGGGGGTGGGGGTGCAGGGGAACATGAGTTGGACATGAGTTGGGGCCTGCTGGCAGGTGCCCCACAGTGCTGGGGGGTGGGGGTGCAGGGGAACATGAGTTGGACATGAGTGGGGGCCTGCTGGCAGGTGCCCCACAGTGCTGGGGGGTAGGGGTGCAGGGGAACATGGGTTGGACATGAGTGGGGGCCTGGTGGAGGCTGCCCCTGCACTGCTGGGGGGTGGGGGTGGTGGGAGACATGAGTGGGGGCCTGGTGGTATATTCCCCCGGTGGCTGGGGGTTGGGGGTGGTCGGAGACATGAGTATGGGCCTGGTGGAGGCTGCCCCTGCACTGCTGGGGGGTGGGGTTGCAGGGGGACATGAGTGGGGGCCTGGTGGAATCTGCCCCTGGTGGCTGGGGGGTGGGGGTGGTGGTAGACATGGGTGGGGGCCTGGTGGAGGCTGCCCCTGGTGGCTGGGGGGTGGGGTTGGTGGTAGACATCGGTGGGGGCCTGGTGGTGGCTGCCCCTGCACTGCTGGGGGGTTGTGGGAGACATGAGTGGGGGCCTGTTGGAGGCTGCCCCTGCACTGCTGGGGGGTGGGGGTAATGGGGGACATGAGTGGGGGCCTGTTGGAGGCTGCCCCTGCACTGCTGGGGGGTCGGGGTAATAGGGGACATGAGTGGGGGCCTGTTGGAGGCTGCCCCTGCACTGCTGGGGGGTGGGGGTGGTGGGAGACATGAGTGGGGGCCTGGTGGAAGCTGCCCCTGACTGCTGGGGGGTGGGGGTGGTGGGAGACATGAGTGGGGGCCTGGTGGAGGGTGCCCCTGCACTGCGGGGTGGGGGTAATAGGGGACATGAGTGGGGGCCTGGTGGAGGCTGCCCCTGGTGGCTGGGGGTGGGGGTGGTGGGAGACATGAGTGGGGGCCTGGTGGAGGCTGCCCCTGGTGGCTGGGGGGTGGGGGTGGTGGGAGACATGAGTGGGGGCCTGGTGGAGGCTGCCCCTGACTGCTGGGGGGTAGGGGGTGGTGGGAGACATGGGTGGGGGCCTGGTGGAGGCTTCCCCTGACTGCCGGGGGGTAGGGGGTGGTGGGAGACATGGGTGGGGGCATGGTGGAGGCTGCCCCTGACTGCTGGTGGGTAGGGGGTGGTGGGAGACATGGGTGGGGGCCTGGTGGAGGCTGCCCCTGACTGCTGAGGGGTAGGGGGTGGTGGGAGACATGGGTGGGGGCCTGGTGGAGGCTGCCCCTGCACTGCGGGGGGGTGGGGGTAATAGGGGACATGAGTGGGGGCCTGGTGGAGGCTGCCCCTGGTGGCTGGGGGGTGGGGGTGGTGGGAGACATGAGTAGGGGCCTGGTGGAGGCTGCCCCTGACTGCTGGGGGGTAGGGGGTGGTGGGAGACATGGGTGGGGGCCTGGTGGAGGCTGCCCCTGCACTGTGGGGGGGTGGGGGTAATAGGGGACATGAGTGGGGGCCTGGTGGAGGCTGCCCCTGGTGGCTGGGTGGTGGGGGTGGTGGGAGACATGAGTGGGGGCCTGGTGGAGGCTGCCCCTGACTGCTGGGGGGTAGGGGGTGGTGGGAGACATGGGTGGGGGCCTGGTGGAGGGTACCTCTGGTGGCTGGGGGGTGGTGGGAGACATGAGTGGGGGCCTGGTGGAGGCTGCCCCTGACTGCTGGGGGCTGGGGGTGATGGGAGACATGGGTGGGGGCCTGGTGGAGGGTGCCCCTGGTGGCTGGGGGTGGTGGGAGACATTTGTTGGTGATCAGTGGTGCAAGGTGACATGTGGGTTGGCGGGTGGGCATGGCCATTGTGGATGGGTTGCCTGTGGGACATGAGCAGGGGTGCAGGGTAGTACCCTGTGGTGTGGGCTGCCTGCAGGGGCCGTGGAGGGTGTAGAGGGAACACCTGGGGGGACCCACATGGCCATATCACGTGTAGCATTCCCCCGCAACACCGAAATACACGTACCCAGCCAAATCGCGTGTGAAACTTGCTGCGCACCCCTGGAATCCACGTAACCAGCCAAATCGCGTGTGGAACTTCCCGCGCACCCCTGAAATCCACGTACCCAGCCAAATCGCGTGTGGAACTTCCCGCGCACCCCTGGAATCCACGTAACCAGCCAAATCGCGTGTGAAAATTCGCGCGGACCCCTGAAATCCACATACCCAGCCAAATCGCGTGTTGAACTTCACGCGCACCCCGGAAATCCACGTACCCGGCCAAATCGCGTGTGGAACTTCCCGCGCACCCCTGAAATCCACGTACCCGGCCAAATCGCGTGTGGAACTTCCCGCGCACCACTGAAATCCACGTACCTAGCCAAATCGCGTGTGGAACTTCCCAACGCACCCCTGGAATCCACGTACCCAGCCAATTCGCGTGTGAAACTTCCCGCGCACCCCGAAATACACGCACACGTTATTTTTCAGTCAGCGGGTGTCCGTGGTTGTGGGTACCCCTTTGCACGTCATTTGTCCTGGAGGGCCACAGTATAGGACATTCATCATAGCTGTATATAGGTGGTATTTGTTGGCGCACCTTTTGGCGCACATTTTTTACAGGCGCAGGGACGCTACCGCCTGCTTTCTTGTGGCGGTCGTGTTTGTGCCTGTGCGCTGGTTTGACCGTGCGCTGTTTTGCCCTATTCGATTCCATGAATACATGTTGTAGGCGAGCGTGTGGGTGTTCCGCGCACTTGCACCCTGTACTTCCCCCGTGACGCCCACATTTTGGCAAGTTGTTCCCCATTCCGAGTGTTACGCCCCGTGTTCCGCCTACTTTTGTT
Organism: Ambystoma mexicanum; assembly: GCF_040938575.1. Classification (NCBI taxonomy): domain Eukaryota; kingdom Metazoa; phylum Chordata; class Amphibia; order Caudata; family Ambystomatidae; genus Ambystoma; species Ambystoma mexicanum. The sequence goes on along the minus strand of NC_090939.1, from coordinate 435,964,014 downwards.
GCGTGCGCCGCGCTATGTGTGATTTTCGCTGTGGCCTGTGCGATTTTCGCTGTGACCTGGCGCACGCCGTTAGATGGCCTGTGCGCCAACGTGCGCCGCGCACTTTTTTAGCGCACATCAGATGGTTTTTTCGCGCACGCCCTTCCATAAATCGATGTGCGCTGCTTTTCGTGCGATTTTCGCACTTGCACTGCGATTTTCGCAATTCCACTGAGATTCGCACGTTTTTGCCCACTTGCGCCGCGCTAATTATTCCATGAATCGGCCACTATATGTCTCTCCTAGTTCAGGCTGTGAACACATCTCTCATCAAATGATGGAATAGCAAGTGGAAGGAACATAAAGGATATTAGTGCACCTATTGCAACGAGTTTGAACCTGTTCGATTAGTTTGCTTAATGTGTGACCAAGAGAGGAGTCCTCCCTGAAATAGCTGCTGTTTTTGACTAAGTAGATTTGCAAGCACACATTGGGGGTCATTACGAGTCGGGCGGTAGAGGATACCGCGCACCGGTAAGGAGACCGGTGCCAGTAATCCCCTACCACCCAATTCCGAGTCCCCTAACGGGAACCGCAAGGGACGTGTGGTCGGACCACACGTCCCTTACGGGTCCCGCTAAGAAAGCAGGGCGCAAATAACAGGCTTGCCATTCGCGAGCCCGTTATTTGCGCCCTCCCCATTCCCATTGAGCGCTATGGGGGCTCAAATGGTAATGGGGAATGGTTTGTGCAAAGGGGAACTTACCGGTCTCATCAGGGTCGGACTAGACCGGTAAGTCCCCATTGAACAACACCGGACATGGTCACGGTATGGGAGGCAGCCATGGAGCTAATTGCTCCATGGCTACTGCCATACTCGTAATGACCCCCATATGTATGTGTATCGACTGTGTACAGTAATATAATATAATTAAGTGACAACAACGTGTTTTGCTGCATCCTGAAGCCATTGGAATGCTGTGCATAAAATGAATTAGTTATGTATTAAAAACAATAAAAAGATACAGTACACATGTTCTGGAATAGACACAGATGTTTTCAGGGTTCTGATCAAAGAATACAGTTCAGTCAAGTTCATTTGAGTGTGTTTCGGAAATACATGCCTATCAAACTTTTGCACAGTCACAAAAAAAGAAACAAAATAACATAATATAGTTAAAGGTCAATTTCAAAGCATTAAAATCTCATGAGAGTCTTCCAACATCACAGTTTAAATTCATCCAGTATCACATCACTATTAAAAGACACAATTCATGTTTAAAAAAACAGGCAAATAATAATATATAACTTCATCATATCCCAATAGGTATTTTCCTTATATTTAAGGCTTTTTGAATATAATATGACAGTGCACAACTAGTGCCAAGGAATTCAACACTCAATAAAAAGCATAAAGCAGGGTGACATTTTGTGAATCCTACATGCTTTAGGATATGACTTATTGTGTCTTTTCTAATATGGGCATATGCTGGGTAAAAGAAAAGAAAATGCATTAAATCTTCCATGGATGAATGACAGGTTGGACACATTTCATCAACCATTGATCGATAATTATACCAATTAGCTGTTTCTACTGTAAAGGTAGGCAGTTACATGTAGCACAGGTGATTGAACAATGCTCCTGCTTATGCGTACATCACAACACATATTTGGCAATGCTATTTAGGGAACAATTGACTTAATTGTTGTTAGAAGGTTTCAGCAAGTTGTTATGCTCATGCTCAAGTTCATAGGAATTCTTCAAATGTCAATAATTATTTGATCTAGAGAAATTAGATTGGTAAAGTAGATGGATTCATTGATTTGTTCTGAACAATGTTTCAGCTGCTTCACCAAGGAAATAGTTAGCCAATCCCTATTTCATCATAGATGTCATTATATGCTCTGTCAAACCAGCATGATCATTGTTCCAGACACGGTTCAAGAGCCTTTTCGCCTGAATCAAAACACAGTCCTAATTCACAATGCACAACATAATGTGAGGCCGATCTAGGTACCCTTGGCATATTTAAAAAAAAAACAAAATTTGATACAGGTTGTAGTTTTGAAGCATCTGCAATAACCTATTAGAGCCCCCCATATTTAGGAATTAGCTTGACATTCATTGTGTCTACTTTTAATATCATGTGAATTGGCTGTGCAGTGAAACATATTTGAAAATCTAAGAATACCACATATGCCTTTATAATTTTCAGTACTTGTTTGATGTCATGCCCATGAACAGATGAGGAAAAGTGAATGTCTAAATAATCAAATGTAGGCACAACTGAGGATTCTGGAATGTTGGCCAAGGTGGAAGCAGCTTGAACCTTCAGCTCCTGGCCTCCTCCCTGAAGACATTTCATTACTAATATGAATTCAAAGAAAAAAAATCAAGAACCTGAGAATCCTTCGACTAAAGAACAAAAGCAACTTTCAGAGATGGATGAAGAGAATCCTAGCATTCAAGATTTGTTCAAGTTAATGAGACAAGTTGCTTTGGACATGGCAGAAGTCAAAACAACTATGGCAGAATTGAATTCAAAAGTTTCCCATCTGGATACAAGGGTGTCCGAAATGGCCGAAAGCTACAGAGCCTACAACATCCTAAAAACTAATATGCAGAATTAGAAGAGTAAACACTTGGAAATGGACTTGAAAATGCGTGAAAGGAACATCAGACTGGTTGGAGTTGTGGAACATGCTGATCCGAAAGCTGAGAAACTGTTGCCATTAGTTATGCAGATTTTCAAGGATTGCTATGGTATGCACTCCCTTGGAGAAAGTGACATTGACCATGTTTATCGGATTGGCAGATCCCCTGGCTCTAGACCAAGACACATTCTGGTATCTTTCTCTCTTTCAAGGAAAAGGGAATCCTTATTGACTGCATCTAGAAACAAGGGCTCAGCTTTCTTCAAAGGCAAAGCTATATATGCCTATCCAGGTGACCCTAAAGAATTTGTGGAAGCAAGGAGAACCTTTAAAGGGGTGAAGGAGCTGGCAAGGGTCCTACAAATAAAGACTTTCCTGAATAGGTTCAATACTTTAACAATAGTATTGCCTGAAGGAGATAAAACTACATCTGTTCCTAAGGAGGCGTTTTCTTGGCTGGAAGAAATTCGGAATTCACGTTGTACTATTGCTGACTGATCCACAAAAATCGCCTGAACCAATACAGTAATATTTGGTAACATTGTTAGTTTTTACATTTTTGCATTTACATTTATTTTGTGGTTTTTCAAACTTACTAATGTTATGAACTTGGCTTGAAAATGGCGCTGGCAATTTATTCAGTTAAACTTTCCTACCGTGGAATCCTACTGACTGTGCTCCATTGGAAAGATGCATTGTCTGAGTAAAGGACCCATTTCCAGTCCGATCATCTGACTGGCACTCACGTGATGATGAGATCGTCTTTTCAGGATACTTCCGGTCAACGCATCCCAGCCACAGTGATGCCCCTTTATGACTGCTCTGGCATATGGTATTACGCGATCTTCATGATTTTGCAGACTGGGTGAGTGGATCAAGAACATGCGGGAGATGCGTGGGATGTCTGGTGTTTCACTCTACTCTCTGAGTCCTGGGCCCCCTACTTCCTCTATGCTGTTGTCGGCCCCTCACACCCTGTAATTCTGATGCTTGGCCTCGCGGCTCTATTTGATAACTGCCGTTACGAATCTAATCACGGGTATCCCACGGAGCTGCACGCGTCTGCTGTGGGTGTCTGGCGGAGACTTCTGTATTCACCTTAAAGGAAGCCACGGATTGTGGTCTGTACGCTCACTATAACCTTCTGAGGGGTCCGCAGACAAACTATCAGTCAGTGTTAAAAAAGAAAATAAATGTGAATATCATTAATCTCGTGTGTACGCTCACATGAGCCTTTACTGCATTGGATACAATGCCATGCCTTGTGACAATTGATGCTGGACCCAGTTAGTATTGCCATGCGAAAAAGCAGTGAGTTCTTGCATGAATATTCTCTCTGGCCCCCACAGACAACTATGCAGTAGTGGACTGAAAGAGCCGGCAGGCACAGGCCATTACATTGCAGTCAGCAGTTCAATTGGTCCTGTGATTAATATTGCCGACGGACCGCAGGAGGTGGATTACATGGAGAGATGGACTCCCTCCCAGGAGGGGAATCAGGAAAGACATGCATGCAACTATTGAGCATGAGTTCTTTCACTTTACTGTGTTGCTTTATGACGGTGCAGGACATGAGGACGGGTTGTTGTCAGACTAACTATTTGATAAATATGCGGCTGTTAAGTGTAATATAATTATAACAAAAATTTAGTTAAGTAGATTTGCGGCTTATTTCTGCAGTCATTGACTGGTGGCTTTAGGCATTGGTTATTGCAATCATCTTCCAGTAGTTGAAATTGTGTTTGTCTGCAGTGTTCGGTCGGATGCAGAAGTGACTGCAGATGTGTGGAAGCCAGGACACAACGTACAACTCCTTTTTATATTTGAGAATGCTCTGTTGGGTTCCTAGTGATGATGTACAATATTCAAAGGGGATGTTTCTTAATTTAGGGACCTACTATACAAAGGAATTGACAGGACGTGACTACTACATGCATGGGTGTTGTGTTTTTTTTGTTGATATCATTTTTGTCAAAACAAAAGTGGGGGGGCGGTAAATGTTGATGGAGACTTTAATTTCGATGATAGCTAAGTGGGCTTCTGGCATTGTGCTATGTATTGTGCTGACCAACAGTGCATCTAATAGCACTGTAGTTCTTACTGGTTCAAGGTTGACATCATTTCAATATACCAGTGTATTATTCAAATCTCTCACATGTATAGATACAGGGGGTACAATTTTGACTATTGAGATGAAAGTTTATGCTTTAAGTTGGGGAGGATGACTGTGATTCAGTGCTAATAGGAAAGATCTCATTTGGAAGGGGTGGCAGGGGTGTAAAGGTTTTTTTTTGAGCGCTTGTTAATGCTGGCATCATACTTCTGTTTCAGGGGGAGTAGGGTGTGGGTTTCTTTGGTTTTTGTTGTTCTTGAACTAGCGCTTACTCTTTTGGACCATTTTAGGTTTTTTAAAATGTCTGCAAATAGGGGGTCTCATCTATTGATCACCTCCTGGACTGTCAACGGTATGAATAACCCTGTGAAACGGCAGAACTTTTTAAGCTATGTAGAGGATATGAAATGTGACGTTTGTTTTCTGTAAGAAACTCATCTATTAAAAGAGGATGTAGGTGCTTTGCAGAGGAAGTGGATAGGCAATGTCTTTACCTCGTGTTATTCCTGTAAAAACAGGGGAGTTGCAATTTTGGTGCAGAGGGGCTCTCCGATTAAAATATTGAAAACGAGCAGTGATGAGGACGGTAGAGTTGTTGCACTCCTGGTAGATATACAGGGTGTTAAGAATGTACTGTGGAATATTTATGCTCCCTCACTGGATGATGGCTCTTTCTTCAGGGAAGTGGTGCAATTCTTGCTTGATTTGGACTCTCCAAATATTATACTTGGTGGTGATTTCGATTTGGTTTGTGATCCTTCTGTTGATCGCACTGGAAAAAGGACATTTCAGAGGAGAGACATGAATTATGGCTCATTTCAGGCTCTTGTCGATGATTTTGACTTGAAATATTGCTGGAGATTGCAGCATCCTGACATCAGTACAGTGAGGGGTCTTGCTTTAGGTTTATCCAGTAGCAAAAAGAAGAAAATAGATAAAGTGAGATCTGAAACTGACGCACATATTATTGAGTATTATTGAGATAACATGTGACCTAGTGTGTGATCCGAATGATAGTGATAAGAGAAATGAATTGAAGAAACCGAAGAAAGAATTGAATGATATTTTATGTGTGAGAGCTGAAAGAGACTTATATAGGATCAAATGTGCTTATTTCGAATGGGGAGAAATATGTGACAGATGGCTTGCTTACAGGCTGAGACAACAACACTCAGAGGGGACGATAACTTCAATTAGGCGAGAGAATAGTGTGACCACTTTTAGTCCGCGAGAGATTAATGCGGTCTTTAAAGATTTCTATACAGCCCTGTATGAGAATGAATCTGGTATTACAGGTAGAGGTGAACATTTCTTTAACAAGTTGAATGCCCCAAAAATCACAAATGATGAAAGAGAAGGTTTGAACAGACAGGTGACTACTGATGAGATCAGGTTAGCCATTAGTAGGTTGAATTACGGAAAAACTCCTGGTCCTGATGGACTACCAGTTGAGTTTTATAAGATTCTTCCTGAGGCGGCGTTGGGTCTTTTGAAGGATATGTGCATTGAATCTAAGGAAGCTGGCTTAGTACCAGTGTCTACGAATCATGCTAACATTTCAGTATTTCTGAAGAAGAGTAAGGAAAGTAACCTACCTTCTAGTTACCGACCGATAAGTTTGATAAATACTGACAATAAGATATTGGCTAAAGTGCTTGCTTTGCGTATGGAACAACTGATGCAGAAACTAATACACACAGATCAATCAGGCTTGGATAAGGGTCGTAGAACTTCTAGCAACATCTGGAATCTATTGCTGACCTTGTCACAAGCCCAGAATCTTGATGAAGATGTAGCTGTGTTTTCTCTAGATGCTGAAAAGGCATTTGACCGAGTTAACTGGCAATATTCGTTTACGGTCTTACATGCTATGAATCTGGGAGAAGAATATATCTTGTGGATTGCCCTTTTGTATGCTCATCTCACAGCGAATGTTAAGACAAATGGTTTGTTATCAGAATCGTTTGACCTGCAGAGGGGTACCAGACAAGGCTGCCTATTGTCACCATTACTATTTGTCCTGGCCATTGAACCTCTTGCTATTGCTTTAAGGTGTGATTTGAGCTTAAAGGGCATTTCCTTTAGCAGGGTTGAACAAAAAACATGGTTTTACGCAGATGATCTTTTGTTAGTTTTGTTAGTTTTGCGGGATTTGTAATATCATAACCATCACTGATGAGCATACTTGATCGGTTTCATGAGGCGACTGGGTATAAAATTAATTGGTCAAAGTCTGAGCTTCTGCCAGTTACTGCACATTGCAATAAGTCTTTGGTGACTAGCTATGGATTTCAATGGTGCATGGAAAACATAAAGTATCTGGGTGTTTGGTTGACTCTGGCAATGACTGATATGGTTGAGGAAAATATGGGTGAGGCCTGCAGGGAACTGAAATTGACTACCCAAAGGTGGTCGGTTTTGCATTTATCTCTGTTGGTAAAGGTAAATGCTTTAAAGATGAATGCCGTGCCGAAAAGGAATTACATTTTGAGTATGCTCCCCTCTGAAAATTAGTCAATATTATTGGAGATTGATTGATAGCATTCTACAATCCTTCATTTGGGATGGGAAGCCTCCAAGACTCAAGCTTTGGAAGCTTCAACTTCCTGTTGAAAAGGGGGAACTCAGGGTTCCAAATTTTAAGGCATATCATTTGGCGTTCTCATTCCAATTTTTTCTTCCTTTCTGGGGGATTCCCCTAGTGAATGGGCTGTGGCGTAAAGAAGCATGATGTGCCCTCTTGCCCCTAGAGCAGTTTTTATGACTGTGAACAGGCATGGTAAGAGATGTCCCTTGACTGTGTTCCTAAGGTATGTATGGAAAAGTATTTATGATATGTGTGGTTCGATGGCTCTGAAGTCGCCTGATGCCTCTATTTGGATGAATAAAGCTATTACAGACGGTGGCAAGACTTTGTTCTGGCCGGAGTGGTTTGTTAGTGGAATTCATTGGATTAGTGATGTTTACAGGAATGAGAAGTGGATTGAATTTGGTGAGTCGCGCGCAAACTTTAATGTTGATAATTTCTCTGTCTCGGATTACAGGAAATTGAAAAGATGTATTGGTGAGGTTAACTGTAATGGGACTGTGCGTTTGGAACTATTCACTATGGGGAATTGATCACTTGCCAGCAGGGTATATCATCAAATTGTTGCAAATTATAAAGAAAATTCTGATCTATTGAATGAATGGAGTAGACTGGGGTGAGAAATCACTTCTGATATGTGGCTTGAGATGTGTGCAAATGTGAGGCTTTGCTCGATAAATTTGAGTGAACGCTCGAGACAAATTCAAATTCTTAATAGAGTTTATTGGTGCCCGGAGAGACTTAAAAAGAGGGGTATGTCAGACTCTGATGTTTGTTGGTGTGGCAGAAATGAGATGGGCAGTATGGAACATTTACTCTGGGATTGTGTTCGAGTCCAAGGTTTTTGGCAGGAGGTGTGCACTATATGTCTCTGGGTTCTGAATCAAAATATCGATTTGGATTGGGATGCAGTGCTATACTTGAGGACCTTTCTTTGTCAGAAAAAAGTTTTTATTCAGGAGTGCTTCAATATGCAAAAAACTGATTTTAAGAGGTTGGAAATCCCAAATTTCACCAAAATCTGATGACTGGATTACAGAAATTAACTGTTTAGCGAGTATTGAAAAAAGTTATTTACAGAAAGATGGGGAAGTTGAACTTACATGCGAAGGTCTGGAATACTTTCTTGAATATGCACTAGTTCTTCAACATAGATATAATATGTATTTGTATTTATTTATTTATTCTCTCTCTCTCTCTCTCTCTCTCTCTCTCTCTCTCTCTGTCTCTCTCTCTGTCTCTCTCTCTGACTCTCTCTCTCTCTCTCCTTTTCTTGACTGTTTCTACTATATGCCAAGTTGTGTGTTTTCATTTGTTCATGTATTGTTTGGTAAAATGTAAATAAAGAATTCAAAAAATAAAATAAAAAAATGTAGGTAATCTTAGTCTTTTGTTCCACCCAGGCAAATTATAACAACAGATGTATCTGTATTAATCTTAAAATCCAGGTTGCACATGTGAGAAGTATACACCTCAATTAGGCCTTGCGTAGCACAATGGGTACAAGCAATAAGGACTATGGGCCTCATTACACGTAGTGCGGTAAGGGTTTACCGGTACCGGTAAGGGCACCGGTACCAGTAAACCCGTACCGCCTTACTACGAGGTCCCTTTGCGGGTTGGTACTTTAACGGCTGCTTTTTAGCAGGCATTAAAAACCAACCCGCAAATGGACCAGGGTGCTAATTACAGTACCGCAATTTGCAGTACCGTAATTAGCGCCTTCCCCATTCCCATAGAGCCCTATGGGGCAAAAATGGGAATGGGGAAGGGCAATGGGGGAAGGGGGAATTACCGCCTTCCCAACCTTGGAATAGGGCGGTAATTCCCCTTTCCTCCAAGGCGGTACCGGTAAATTACTGGCATGAACCATGGTGCTAATAGCACCGTGGTTTACCACACTACGTGTAATGAGGCCCTATGTCATCTGCATAAGCCAATACAGGTGGGGTCATAACTGCTATAATGGGGACGTCACTGCCAGCTTGTATGAGGGCATGATGCATACCGTTTGCATATAGCGAGCATTCCAGGGGGGCATTACACACCCTTGATGGACACATGATCTAATCTGGAAGGATGGTGTACTGTGTCCGTCTCTTCCTTTCCTCACACATGCATTTGTTTAAGTGAAGTTGAGCTAGTATGTTAGATACCTCCTCTGTGCATCCGCTATTCAGTAGAACCTGCCACAGTTTGAGCCTGTCTACCTCATCAAAGGATATACTCAGATCCATAAAGGCAAGTCTAATCCACAGGCTAATTGTTGATGTATTTATCATTTTCAATGAAAAAGAAAAGGTTCCAAAACGTCTCGGAAACCCAATTGATTTGGAGCTAAACAAATGGTTTATTTAACCAAGGATTAGATAACATGGTTCTGCAAACATTTTTCATTTGGAGTCTAATATTGAAATTGACCTATAAGTACCTGGCTGGGCCTATTTACTTTTTTAAAAAAATAACGTGAAATCTGAGCGTCTTTCCAAAACTGGGGAAAATCAAGAGATACAAGCATTGCATTGTTAGGTTATATGATGGTCCATAAAGACACTAACTGCCAAAAAAGTTTAGCCGGTATTCTGGCCCGGGGAGCAATGTAAGGCCTGTGTCCCTATGGATGTAGTAAACTCATCTACTGTGAATTGCATGTATACCAAGTCAGCTTCACCGTCAAATAATGGCCCTGTTAAATTATCAGGAATAATAAAGAGTTTAACAACATCTATTAGCCTTTTGGTGATGTACAAGTCAACAACATGGTCTACCCAAGCTTAATCCTCTCTAGAGTAACCAGTATCCAGTCACCTGTAAACGTTCAAATTCCAGGTATTTTGAAATCATGGAAACACATGTTTCCAGGGAAAAACCGAATTTTGTGGACCAAGGGGGAAAATACGTAACCTTTTTTTCTCAGCACCCTTTATATGTAAGTGTTTAAAAGGATAAAATGCATATGTTTAATTTGATCTGCATATACAAGGAAACTGTGTTATATGTATCTACTAGAACTATTTCATAAGAAACATACACCAAAGAAGAATCCATCCAAACACAACCCACTAAATGTAGCTCTTGAAAACACAGAGAACACAACCCTGAAGATGGGAGAAACACAGGGCTGGATATGACACCAGAATGGCAACCAGGGGCGAACAATAATGATGCACTTAATCACAATTCATGCTTTCTCTATATCTAAGCACAGAACAGAGCACCACAAGACCTTTTGCGAATATAGGGACAATGTTTTAGTTTGTACATGCACATAGCTATCAATCGAAGCGACCCCAAACAATTTCAAACTCCCCGAAGGCAAGTGAATAGACGGAAGGAGAAGATGGTTTGCTTTGGGACATGATGAACACCTCAGAATGTCACCTACATTAACTTTGGACAAGCCAGAATGCACAGCATGCCTCATTCAACTTGTCCTACACTATTAAAGCAATTTCTACTTCCTGCTCATATACAGACCGCACACCTATAATCACACATTCACATAATAGCTCTCAGACTCTGCAACTTGCCTCATGTTATGATATGTTATTTGATATTTGCATAGTGCCTAATGCTATTGCTATGGCATTGAAGAGCTGTAGGGTGGAAGGCCCTTTGGAAGGCTGTAGTCTGTGCGAACATGAAAATTAAAAGTGCATTGCATTGCATCAAAATAGTATTTATAATTAGGTGGATATTCAATTAATAGCAGAGTGACTAGTTTAAATCATTATACAAACCAGGCAGAGCATCGTGCTTGGGTGCAGGGTTGACTGTTATAGCAATGTCTATGTGACAGCTGGACCAAATCTTTTGTGGGACTCTGCTGCATTCTATGGGTTGCAGCCCAAGAGTGGCAATGGGAATTATAAATACTCTATCCAACCCTAACGAAAGTGTCTACAGTTGGATCGATGATAAATTCAATACATGACTTGTCCTCCTGTCTGTACCATTGGGTTATTACATTACAAATGTTTATATTGCGTACAAATATGATGGCGGCATAGAAATCTGTAGAGAAAAGTATACGCTTCTCCTCCATGACATCACCAGTCTCCAAGACGCCCAGTGTACTAGATAAAAAGCTGCTCGATTACTCTCACACGAGTCCCTGAATATCCATTTCCACACTCAAAGGAGCCCTGTGTGTCTGACCTTGGGCAAGTGGGAATTCTAGTGAAGTAATATGCTCCTATTGGGACCCTGTAATTCCCTTTGTACCACCACAAGCCTAACTCTCACCCACAAGCACAATGCCAACACAAAATCAACATGCACATCTGGCAGTAACATCGGCAACTCATTGCAACACATGTCCACCCATTAGGTGGACCCTCAAGTATACTCAGTAGAAGAATCACTGTTTCATATGAAGATATGTATACATGGCAATTTATCTGTAGAAATGACAAGGTAACTGTATCCTGAAATATCTTTCTGAAGCAGAACAAGTCTAACATGCAAATGAGGATGTACGAATAAAGGGCTCAGCAGTGTGACGCGTACCCTATATTGTAGTAACATTAAAGTTTGTATTGTAAAGGTCCTGCCAGTGTACATTTGTAAATAGCCTTTTGAGATGGAATGCCTTGATTGTGCATGCAAATGAGTCCTAATGGAGCACCAGCTTCTTATCTGTTTAGAGGATGAAAATTAAATCTTTTACCAAATATGAGAGGTCCTACACGGAAAATGTTCACCCTAACTAAATCGTCAAGAAGTGATGTCTGCTGCTGCCCATGCACTTGATGCAATTGTCTGTAATGTGACTGGAGCCACCGTTCACATTCTGTGTAGACAACACGTCATGATATATTTTGTTATTAACCACAAAGGGCAAGACAAAATCAACCACTGGAAAACACTCTATAAGTAAGAACTTGAAACATTAATTGAAGGCACTGCACCAAATCCACAAGTAGTAGACCTCTCACTCTTGAACACGCTTTGATAAAACAATACAACCAGCAATCAAAGACAACTCAGCAGACAACAGACCAATTCATCATTGCAAGGCAGCAATTTCAAAAGCCAAAACATGTTAACCACGTGAGACACATAACAAAAACTTAACTTAGAACGAAATGTTCAAAATCATCAAGATAATGAGAAATCTTACATTATGCAAAACTCACTCATGTCCTCTGAGAAATTGTGCAATTATATCAGGAACTACTTTCACAAGAATGTATAAAACATTCAGCAAGTAATATATGAGGCACTGACCTCTGGAACTGGTGAAAACCTTCCCAAAAACAACCCAATGACAATGTAAGCGGGAATTGTGCCAAAATCATACAAGGTGGCACTGGTTGAACCACTCCTTAAAAAACCAACAGCGATCCAGACAATCGCACCAACTACTGAGTTATCTCAAACATTTTGTACTCAGCAAAGATCAGAGAAAGCAATGTTTACAGCCAAGTCCTGGAACACACAGCATCAAACCACATCCTAAGCCACACAAAAATAGTATTCTAACCAATGAGAGTAATGTAGTTATCATTCGTATCTGTGTGGGGCTACCTCACAAAATCAATGTAGACACTAACATCACCTGCACCCACATTTTCTTGGTGTTCTTAGTGGCTTTTGACACGTAATCAAGAGAAGTTGCACTACACAACACAACACTAAATTGGATGAAATCTTTCCCCACTGAGAGAAAAATAAATCACTTGTCGCCATTTCAGTTACAAACCATGCAAAATAACAACCAACAATACTCAAGCTTTTCAACCGTCCTTTCCAATTCCGTATGGGACCACTCAGGTGACTCAAAAAACACTGACACAACCACTAGATTTATGTTGATGACACCCAAGTCATCTTTAAAATGTCCAGCAAGAAGGAGAGCAGCACTGTCATCCTCACTCAGGTGAGCACATGAATGACTAGAAATAACCTAGTCTTCAACCCAGACAAAACATTGTCTTACAATGTACAGCACAAGAAGCCCCAATACCTTCACCCACGGTAACATGCACCTGCCGAAAAGCCATAAAAATAGTCACGAATCTTGGGACCTTTTTGAACCTCAAATCAATGTACTAGTGAAGAAATGTCTGTGCCAGTTGTACTTATTCAGACAGATTATGACGTTCTTCAACTTCTTGCACTGGTTTCTTACTGACTATCAAATAACAAATACATCACCAATTGATATCTTAACATGTCGGATTACCTCATGAAGAAAACACTGTGATTACAGAATCCAGCAGCAAGACTATTGTTCACCTTCAATTGGACGGAACAAATACACAAAGCACTAAGAACTTTCCCTTGGCGACTGGTTAAATAAATACACTTAAAAAAAACACTCAGCATTGCCCACATATCTCTTCAGGGCTGCAGAGATTAATTCAACTGAGTAAAGATTATTTATAATTTTTTTCGTTTTTTTATTGTGTTGAGGTTTACAAAAAACCTTTAACATTTTACAGGAAGCTTTGCCAGTAAACATAAAAGTAGAAAATAAAAGCATGTGTAAAAACAGTACAAAGTCAATCCATAATATAGTAAAGACAAACAAACCAAACTTATAAACGCACAATCGTCCAGGGCCCAACATACGCAATAGAAAACATAGGAACCAAGATTCAATGATCAATTCTCGATAGTCTCAAAGACCTCCAAAGGAAACCTATACAAATCAAGGATTAGGAGGATGTTGTCACCCCACATTTGGCATGCCCAAAACATGTCCCCCAAACAAATGTGTTCCCGATGATGCAGTTTCTTTAAAATTGTGGTTTCTAATTCTACACAGAATAGGAAAAGTGGTGACCAAATGCCTTAAAGTCTCCAGTGAACAAGGGCATTTACAAAGATGATAATCTAAATCTCAGTCATGAGAAGCTTTCCAGTGACCAATATGTTCATGTGTAGGCAACTGGTTGAGACGAAAGTGAAGATACATTGAGAGTGCCTTGTTACATGGGAAGCGAGGAAGATATCTAGGCAAATCACCTTTCTTCCTGGGGAACATGGCATACTTTGTGTATGTACTGAGTTGCTCAATGGTTTCAGGCCAGTCCTGACTAAACAATTTCTATTTGGTGGTAGTGGGGCGATTGAAAAGTTAATCTTCTGTGGAGCAGATGTGCTCTAGAGGGTTTGTCATGTTGTTCTTAAAAACATTGTTCTTAGGCCAATATGTAAGGAATTAAGGGTGAAAAAATGATCATCATGTAACTTGACAACTGTCTCCACAGGTGTCTGTTGTGGAGAGATGTCAACCCCATTTCATGTCTGAGAATTACGTTGTGGGCAGATTTGCACAGACCAAGAGTCTCTTTCCATATTTGCCCCTGTATGAAATTCAGAAAGAGGCCCAAATCCACTGCGGTCATGTTCAGGCCATGCATGGTGTTGAGATCGATAATCTCAACCTCAGAAGGTACAGGCCATAGAAATGTTAGCAAAGATATCTGTCTGTTCATTTTAAGTACAGGTATATTCTTAGATGTATTTTTGGCTTTGCAGTGCTTTATTTCTGGTCTTACCTGTAGAATGAGTGTTTCCAAGGACACCAGGTAAAGGAAGTTCGCTGGTCTCCTTCCGGATCCTCGACGTCTCATGGAGAATCAAATAACACTGGAGGCACACTCAGTCTAGAAATACAATTCAACAGTGGAGTAGGACTGTTAGGAGACTGACTAGTTGGCACAGGAACTGGTGTGGTTGTTGTCAAAATGATAGGCGAAGTAGTATCAAAAAAATTATTCTAGGGAAGGATGTCTCCCTGGAATGGGAGCATGCTTCACATACCCCGTGATTTAGGACCCTTTCAAGGCATTATCCAGTAAAATGGGCCTCATTACGAGGTTGGTGCCAATGGAACAACAATGCCAGTAAAGGAATACCGGCATCGAATACCGCTACGGGCTATTCTAACCAGACAGACCGCTATTAACGGCATCGTAAAGTACGATGCCATTAATAGCGGTCTGGGCCCGAGCACGCGACCTACCATGCCGGCAATAGCGGCATGCCGTAAAGTGGAGGAGATCACAAGGTAAGCGGACATGCAAATAACAGCTTCATGAAGGCGTTAAAAGTGTCTACAGGCATGCCGTAAATACTGGCATCGCCGACCTACCGTAAAATGCCATGTGCAGTGATCCCAAATGCGACAGGTGCACACAATCAGCACAGGTGGAGGCAATGGAGATTGCCCCACTACAGAATGAGCACACCCACACACCACAACCCTTACCACTCCAAGATCAATACAATAGCATCATCAACAATTCAGCTGGAGGACATGCATGCATTGCAACACCAGCAACAACACCAACAACAACAGAAGGCACCACAGAGGAGACACAGCAGGTGAAGGAGGGTGAGACAGGCCCAGCATGCCCCACCAGTGCAGCAAGCTTAATCACGCATGCAGCCCCCAATCCCAAACATCAGAGCCAGTCACTCCAACCCAACCCCGCAGCACAACCACACCCTGTACCGTCTGGACCGTGACACCATCAACACCATTGTGGACATGATATACGACTGTCAGTTTCATTGAAATATGCACCGCCATCCCCCCTCTACTGAAGGTAGTGTCGGTGCTCCACCTCAAGCACACAACGGAATACATATCTCAACCACGGCCTCCCCAGGAGATACTAGAAACAAAAGGTGGCCTCCATGCCA
Source organism: Ambystoma mexicanum (assembly GCF_040938575.1). Lineage (NCBI taxonomy): Eukaryota > Metazoa > Chordata > Amphibia > Caudata > Ambystomatidae > Ambystoma > Ambystoma mexicanum. The sequence goes on along the minus strand of NC_090939.1, from coordinate 435,948,022 downwards.
TGGAGGTGGTTTAACACAATAAAAAACTATACAACCACAAACAGGTGGCGATGGAAGGTGATGCAAGCAAGATCTTCACACATTGTGGTGGCCATTATCCCGGATCAACCACACGAATGCTGCATGTCACCATGGGAAAAATAAGCACAGAATGCCAAAAATTGCAGAGGCTACTGCCAACGCTCACCATCAGAACATCCTACACAACACAACAAATCACTAAATTCACACAAACACAGCAATATGCATACACAATGCATGAACTAAAATACGGCAGAGCACACCGTTTATCATCTTGAAGATGCAACCCACACCATTATTCCATGACGCAGGACACATAGAGGGCCAAAAATAACTTGCATACAACAAGGGACCTGTGCATGTGACCAACGATAATCTGCCGGCATGTGTGACTAGTACAGCTGTCCATCATTATTCGCATGACATTTACCTTTAATTGCCTCGCATGCAGGTGACAGTGGCTATCCCTTGAAGCCATGGCTCCTCACCCCTGTCTGAAACCAACAGAACAGGCACGAGGAGGACTACATTTGTTCCCATTCCCGTACCCGTGTGGACATCGAGCAGACCTTTGGCCTGTTGAAGCCACGATTTCACTGCCTCAGCCGGTCGGGTGGGGCACTCCAATACAGGCATGAGAAGGTGGCCAAGATCATCATGGCATGTGTGAAGCTGCACGATTTGAACATCCGTCGGAACGTGCCCCCGCCCCCTGGTGATGATGAAGGGGAGGAAGAAGAGGTGGCTAGACATCATCTCAGTGGGCATGCACAGGAGGGCAGTACTGTGCGCAATTCAGTGATTGCACAATATTTTGTGACACACATGGCAGCAGAAGGTGACATGATGGTTGGACAGAGGGCACTGGGTGTGGGGGTACAACTACACCATGCACTGTAAATGAAAAATGGACACATGCGCAATGATAAATGTCCACTCAGGTCTTGTTTTTCACACAACCAGTGTATTAAATGTAACAAAGTAAACGTAAGTGACAAAACCCTCAACAACCCTCACCCTCTCCCCCACAACTCCCCCACACACCATCACCCCCAAACCCCTCCCCCCACAACACCCCCACACACCCTCAGCCCCCCTCTCTCTCCCCCCACAACTATCCAAGAAAGATCTCACCATGGAGGCAGTGTTGTCCAAGATGGACCGGCCTAGTGCGGCTAAGTCCATACGCCACTCCTCTCCGGCCTGCCTGTTGTCCTGCACAAACTCACGTACAAGGGCAGTGAGCAGGTCAGCCCGCTGCGGCCCTGTGGCTGCACCTGTGGATGTATTGGGCCCCTGGCTGGCATGCCCAGCCTGCTCAGCCTCACTAGCCCTGGAAACTGGACTGAATTGTCCCTCTGAGTGGTCATGACCGGACTGCTCTGAGGTGGTGGCGTTCCCTGTATCGAACAACAGATGTCCTCCTGGGTGTCATCCACAGTCAGAGGTGCTGTGGCTGCCACCTCACCTGCCAAACTCGACTCCTCCGAATGTGGTGCCTCACGTGTGTCATCAGGCTGACCAGTGGGTGGAGGTGGTGGTGGTGCTTTGCCCTCCACGGGTCTTGGTGGCACAGGTGCAATGGGCACCTTGGGTGCCTTGGATGCTGGTGCACGGCACCCCTTGGGTTGACCCCTCAAGGTTGACGGCCGGTTGCTGTCATCCTGGGATGTCTTCCTGGGTGTGGGCTGTGCAGGGGTGGCATCCTGCCCATCGCTGTCATGGTCTGTGCCTGTGGGGGTGGAAGAGAGGGACGGCATGAGTGATGTTTTGATTGGCATCATACATACATTGGGACATTTGCTCACCCACACAATTGGGGGTAATAGGCATTTGTGTTTGGAAGAGCACGTCATTTGATACATGGGTGGTTAATGCAGGCATATGTCGGCGTCACTCATGTTGGCCAGGAACAGTCCTGTCTGACATGCATACTATTTTGGACATGCACGCTGTGTGACTCTTGGAATTTCCTACTTTGTGTAGTATGTGTCATGTACGATATTGCCTTGCACAAGGCATCTGCACGTGTCTGTTTTGCATCGGGCTACTTGTCGGGGAGTGTGTGTGTGTGGGCGACCATAGCTTGACTCTTCGGACTGACATTGGGGTTGACTTTCATCAGATTTGGCATAGCTGTGTTTACTTTGGACACTCACCTCCATCACCCGATGTTGTGGCGCCACACTCCATCTCGCCTACACCTTCGATGGATTCGTCCCAATCATGCTTGCGCATATGTCCTCCCATGGGGTGATCTTTATTGGGGAACTGGGACCTCCTCCTATTCCCATGGCCTTGCTGCGATTGACAGAGAGGATGTTGTGCACCCTTAGTCGCAGGTCGTCCCATCGCTTGCGACAGCCTTTTACTGTGCATGGTGTGTTGCCCACCGCACTAACCTTCTGGGCAACAAGTGCCCAGATCTCTTTTTTCCTTAGCACTGCCTCTCTCCTTATGTTGCTAGAGAAGACTGTGGCAGCATGCTCGTGCAGTGTGTCCACAAGCATCTGGAGCTCATCCTCATTAAATCGTTCCTTTCTCAGGCGGGCAGCTCCCTTCTTCAGGGCCTTAGGCATTGTGGTCTTGGAGGTGGATGTTTTCAAACAATCAGCAGTGTCCCAGGGGTCCTGTGTGGTGGGGATGGCAATGGATTGTGTATTTAAATATGGCTGCCGTGCTCCTTCCCGTTCCTGTGTGATGACCCTACTTCCGGTTCCGCTTATTAGCGGTGACCGTAAATAGCAGTGACCGCTAATTACGGTCACCGCTATTTACGGTCACCACTAATGACGCATTGAACAATGTCGGTAGTGTTATCTGTGCTACGCTTGATGCCGGTAAGGGCATTTTGGGAGCCTTTGTGGCATGGCGCTAGATACCTTACCGGCATGGCGTAAAGCTTGTCCCGCAAAGTCGTAATGGTCCTCTATTAGCGGACTGGTGCCAGCACGGACATGCTTTTTGCGCCATGCCGGTAAGGCACGTTACTTACCTCCAAACTCGGAAAGACCCCCAATATCTTTTATATTGTCAGCGAGACGTAAGAGCAGCTCTAGAGAAGCCGGCCCCAAAGAGTCCATGTTTGACAAAATGTTAGAAGCGCTTCTTAGTTGGGTATTTTTCAGTGTTTAGAAGTCTGTTTCAGAACATATCTCAGGATGAATTGTGTTGTTGGATTGAAGCCCCTCCCATACTCCATCCAAGTTATGGGTTTATTAAAAGTAAAAGATAGTTCTCCAATATTGGTCAAATCACCCATGCCCTTGCATCTTCTTAGAAATGACTCGTCTAAAATAATAGATTCTTCCTGCACAAGTGCAGGACCTTTTCTAGATACAGGTTCCTGTATGACAGAGTCAATATTGGTGGCAACATTGGTCGCAGTATTTTAGTTTCAAGACCCCAGGTTTAAGGCCTGGTTAGGGGTCACAGGGTTTAATGCATCACTGAATGCAGTTGGAGTTTTGGGCAATTTAATGGCTTTCTGGCGAGATAGGGCGATATACTGTATTTTCTATGAGGAATCTGTTAAGTCGACTGTATGGCAAAAGGATGTGATCTTTGCTTCTTTAGATTGCTTGGATGTGGAGGCACTAGTTGCTGCAATCGTCCATTCTATCATAGAAAAGCGTTGGTTGAAACAGATGGTACAAATAGAGGATCACTGTCAAAAGCGCCCTCCTCTCGCTTAGTTTGTTTACTGCAGAGTGAAGCAGCAATATCAGAAGTCTCTCATAGATAAGCAATGGATAACAGTCACAAGCAATTTGCAAAGCAGTCCACAATTTCAAAACTAGTAAAAACTCCCATGAGGCTGAAGTCTTCAGATGCCACAATGATAAAAAGAAAAGCAATGGAGGTGGATGGACAATCCAGACTCACTGACACAGTGACACAATGACACTCAGCACACTCCACACACTCCGCGTTAGTGTCAGTGTTTAAAGGGAATATCCCACAATTGTGTGGCCACTGAAACAGCAAAGTAGCAAAGTAGCTACGACAATGAAAAGCTGAGACACAATGACACTCAGCGCACACCGCATACTCTGCGTACTCCGCCTCAGTTATACTTTAAAAGTAAGCTCCTTCCAATTGTATGGCCACTGAAGAGAGACTCAGTGAAATGGCAAGACAGCAAAGCAGCTCCAACTTTGAAACACTGAGACTCAATGACACTCAGCACACTGAGCAAAGATTATCCAATACCAACCAAGAAGGATGCTAAGATCTACCAATGATGTATTACTAGAAATCCAAGGCTACACCAGAAAAGGAATAGGAGAATCGACCTACTCCTACTTGGTTGGCAAAGTTTGGAACACTCTGCCACCATTAACCTCCACAATCAAGAATTACCTTAGTTTCCAGAAAATACTAAGTACTAATCAACAAAGAAACAAGAAGCCCATTTTGATGATGGTATGCCAACCAACAACCCAGTCTGGAGAACAAGGCAGCTTTCCACCACCTGAACCTTGACAAATGTTCAAGTGAATCAATTGAATGTAATAATGGCTCATCTCCCACCTCATCTTCACTTCAAGGGAAGGTCATATCACTGCTGTTCTAATATCCACAACTAAGCAACTTGCATGAGGAGGGATTTCATTTCTAGTTTTATAATCGTGTTATAACCGAGGCCTCAGTCACCTGAAGATGGGTGCTTATTTATCTCTGGCCAGTTTACACATGAGACTCTCCTGAATGCCACATTGTATACACCACAAAGGCCTGACTGAGGCCTGGGGAGAAAATGAACATGGACAAAGGAACTAGAACTGTTCTTATATTTATGTTCCATGTATGTGAAATCAGACAACAATAGAGTTATATTGGAAATGGACCAAGCAACAAAATGTTATATTGGTTTGTAAACCATCCAACCCAACAACACCCTATCAGCCCCCCATCCAAAATGACCCAACCCTCCTCTACATCACATTCTACTTAGATTCCCTCATGGTCTAGTCCCTCATAATATACATCATATCCGTTTGGTTCCCCCCCCCCAAGCTATAACAATAGAGTTAATTGTGTACATCCATAGTGTGCCTTCCATCATCACGTGGTCCCTCGTTTCTGGGTCAGTCGCTCTAGTCTGATGATATCTGGTGTAGTCTTCCTCCGGTGACGGGTGTGGGGCTATCACCCCCTAACACACATTTGACCGAGAATAAGGTCACATTTTCTAAAATGTTTTAAGCCAGCATTATCCAAGATGGAGACCAAAGTAGCCTTCACCCAGTGCAATAGGGAGTCATTCAAAATGCTGATTCAGCATTCTTTCCATGCATGTTCATTTTAGGGAGCTCTTGGGGCAAGCTTTACATACAGCCAAATGGGGGCATTTCTGTATCCATTGTCCGCTATAATAAAAAGAAAAATAACACATTCTTGGGCACACACCATACGAAATAATACCACCATTGTCCAGTATGATCAGAGTCCTCTTTTTGCCTTTATGGCATAATCACAGCACTAATCATTTCTCCCCGCCCCCTGGGGCTCATCAGCATTCACAGTTCATTTAAATGAAAGGAAATTGTCAGTATATATCCAAGTATCAGGCACATACAATATCCCAGGAGAGATATTCTATGGCAAAGTATTCAGACAATATAATTCATAATATAGTACAACCGAAGTCAAAATTTCAATGAAAAATAGAATGTCAGAAATGAAGGCATTCTGTTGTCTAAATATAGAAGCCAACATTTATCAAAACATTTAGAATTGTGTAGCATTTCCTTCTTAGAGCTCTGTGTTCTGAAAAGTTCATTGAACATTTTAACTACATTACAATTATGGAACTCTGTGTGCTGCAAAATTCATTTTGTCTCACATCACCATTGTCTAATCTAACACTCCTCACCTCCCAATGACTGATAAGGAAATCATAATGATCTAATATAAGGAAATCATAATGATCTAATATAATGTGCTTATTCATGTTCTGCCTATGCAAATTGAAGGCTAGACTGTTCAGCAGAAGACCAACTAGTTTTGGTGCATGCCTAAAAATGAATAATATAGAAAGAGATGGGAGATACCAGTCATGGAATGTGTATATCCACCACCAAGTGCAAATTGAATAATGCACCACAGAAGGAAATATATGTGTGGTATGCAGACAGGCAGACAATGTCCTAGAGTCTAAATCAGAAATGTTATCAAATCAGTCTATAGCGAAATGTCATGGACTAAAATTAAGCAACATGGTAGTTAAAAGATATACATTTTTAAGAGAGATGCAGTTCCAACAAAAGAGGGAAGGGATAGGTACCTCATCCAATACAATTGGCTTACCTGTCTGCGCAGAAGGAAAGAAAAGGTAGTGGTGCAGGTTATACTAGAAACCAAATATCATTGGATTCCTCATATTATCAGCAGTGGATCTGCTGTACCCTTGGGCAAATTAAAGTGCATCATATGTTTGGCATAGAACTAATCTATAATGCACCACTGCGGTGAACCTTAGCAAAGCAAATCGCCTCCATCCATACTGCAGATGAAAAACATCTTGAATGTGGGATTATAGGTTTTGCGGTTTTACTTTTTGTTATTAATGACATAGGACACACAGCTCATTTTAACCGCATGTAAAGAACATATTCACAGACACAACACGTGCCCTATTGGCATAGTATAGGTTACCGTGCTCAGCATGGGGAAAATGTATGAACACGATTCACTGGGGAATTGGAATATGAAGGATAAATGTATAGTATAAGAACAAGGGCAGCAAAATGAAACGTAGAAAAACAAAATAAATATACAATTAAAGAAAAGTGCAATCAAATATACAACTTACAAATCAAAAGCACCATGTTGTGCAAGTAATATACAAACATTAGTTTGTGAAGGTGAGTCATTGCTCTCACTAGTGTTGAATACATAACAGAGAAATGCATAACAAAATGGAAAAAATGATTAATTAAAAGTGACCAGTTTGTACAATCACTGAGACCAACAACATAGCTTTGTGTTTTGTGATTCCATTGTTGTTCCATAAAGCACAGGGTTTTTTCAATAGATTTACAACGGTAGTTTGGTTTGGGCAACTGTAGGACAACCCACTTAAAATCTTTGTCATTGTCACTATGGCCAAATTCATATGATACCAATGGTGCATTCAGAGTGCGAGCTCTAGTACGTATCTATGATGTATAAATGTTGCTATATTGAGCAAGACACACAATTGCCACAGAGAAGATATCCCACAGTGAGATTAAAGCTGCATATTTCAGTAATACTTTGCTGTTAGATTTTTTTTTTTGCAAAGTGCCCTTACCAAATTATCTCGTAAATGTTTCCCTCACTTGAATTCAAATAGAGATTTCTCCCATGAACAGTATCTGTATTTCACATATGCCTAAATTGGTTAATTAAACTTTTGAGCACATTACTGTGTCGATTACATGTGGAAACCCAGACAATTTGTTGGTTAGGTTGTCCTTTACATTTAGGAGTGATTAGTGCAATTCATTAATAATAACATGCACATTGTTTTTCTCTCCTATTAAGCTTCTTTGGAAAACCTCTATCGTTTAGTCTCTCCCCAAGTTCATAGACTACAATATCGTAATCTGCTAGATGAGTGCAATTGCGCCTGAGCTTCACAAATGCCCAAACAGTACATTAGCTTTAAAGCTGCAGGGGTTGTGACTGCCTTACATCAACAGTGTTCCTATCAGTCAGTTTCCGAAAGAAAGGCTGTAATCAGCTGATTGGAATCATGTTTAATCATGAGATCCAAATATGGAAGTTCAGATCTACTGATCAATGATATAAAGTCTAGGTGTGAGTTGCATGTATGAATCCAGTAAATTAAACAATTAAGGAGTTTGTCAGTACCTTTCCAAATAAGAAACCATCATGGCTATATATATATATATATATATATATATATATATATATATATATATATATTTTGCATTTAGAGTGCGCACTAAGAACTGAGGCATCAAGGCGCGTTTACATGACCAGTTACTCACAAGATAGAATAAGCAGTTTAGCAGTCAATATTAAGTGAACATCAAACGATGCAGCAGCAAGAGCCGAGAATGCAGCAATGCTTGCAACCACAGCAGGTAGCAGTTAATCCACCACAAGGATATTCGGAGCAGTCACCTATGCAGCTTCAGCAAAACTGAAGTACAGGACAGTTAATGACTCCTAGAGTAGGGGGTTTCACTGATAGTGGAGGGAATCCTTTTATAGGCAACGGAATGAGTCTGTACCCGCAATAGGACAGCTCACTCGGGGATCTGATGTGTTCAATTCTATCTGTGATGCCGAATCCTCACGAGGAACGGAGGGTAACATCATTATAGGGGGCAAATCTTTTTCATTTTTAGTAGACACGGGTGCAACACGCTCATGTATACGTGAGGGGAAATATTCAATATCTGGCAATGCCATGAATACTCAAGGATTCGCAGGAGCTACAAGCAGAGTTCCTTTCACTGAAGAATTACCAGTCTCTATAGGAGAATGTGACATGAAGGTGCCATTGCTATATTCGAGACAAACACCTGTCAATATATTGGGACGAGATTTAATGACAACGTTGAATGTGACCATTTCCTTTACTGATGAAGGCATAGTGTGTTCAACACCAGGAATGCATTATTTAAACATATGTGAAATTATTATGGCCTTCTCAGGACAGATAGCTGAGAGAGCAATACCGTTAGATCCAGAGGTTTTTCATTATGGAGTATGCATTCTATTGTCATGGCTACCAGGCCTAACAGGCAGAGTAATGAGAACACCCGATGAATTTCTGTTCAGACCAAGAATACCTATCCCTGAAGAGGAGGGACAAGTCTTTCCCTTAAAGCTACAAGCACCCATAGTGCGAGGAGAAATGGTTTTGCTTGATGGAAATTATGATGAATGCAAACAATGGTGCACTGTAATCACCATTTGGAAAGGTTACAGATTGACTAACGTCACTGATGAAGATCTATTTGGCGATCATTCATCTGATGACTACATGATCTTTGACATGAGTATCACTTACTGGCTAAGAGCAATTAAAAAAGAAGTTCCTCAGAAGATGATGATACCACAAAAGCGTCCTGAGTATTTTGATGAAGACATAGCAAAAGTGCCAGTTTCATTATGGACTACCAGCCCCTATGAGGTAGGCTTACTGAAGGGGTTGGAAAAGTGAAGATTAAATTGAAACAAGGAGCAATTTTACCTCAAGCATGACAGTATCCCATGATACTCGAGAGGCAGATGAAGGTATTTTCAAGACGATTTCCGCCATGATGGATCAGGGCATCTTAGTGACATCAGTGTCACCATGTAATACTGTGGTGTATTCTATCAAAAAATCTAAGGGGGGGGTCTTGGAGACTAATTCAAGATTTTAGGCCGATTAACCAGATTGTAGAGGCCGAGTTCTCTCTAGTTCCTAACCTGTCTACAATCTCATGTAATATACCTGTTGAAGCATGATATTTTACTGTGATCGACTTTCCCAATCCCATTGCATCAAGACTCGCAGGATCTGACGTCATTTACGTTCAGGCAGACTCGGCTGAAAAGCACTCCTTTACCCCAGGGGTACTGTGAGTCCCCATCGATTTTCTGCAGATGGACCTGAGCAATGTTGTTTTAGAAATTGTTGTGTTGCAATACGTAGATGACATTTTAGTTTGCAGCAGGAAGAGTGCAGACATGAATCTGTTCAGTTGATGATTATACTCGCGGACAAAGGATATAAAGTTGACCAAGAAAAGTTACAACATTGTCTACAAGAAGTGCTATACGTAGGCCAATTGATTTCGCATGAAGGAAAGAAGGTTACCCCTGAAAGAGCCGAAGCTATTTTGAAAACTGCAAAGCCACACATGATAAAGCAAATGCAGAGATTATTGGGACTGTGTAATTATGTCAGAGCATGAGTCTTTGACTACAGCTCATCTATGTCATGATCCCTGTCCCTCGCCCCCTTAGGCAAAACACTGGAGTCAGGCCACGACCCCCCCACATGGACCTTAAGGGCCTCCCCATCTCCTCTGAGACCCACTTGGAGTCACACCTGGCGCCTGTGGCGCCAGGCTCATACCTGATTCAGAAGACTGACTTGGAAATGGACGTGGTATTGCACATTGGGCAATATGGATGCCCCCACATAACTCACTTCCATGAACTGAGTTATGCGGTCTAGCTTTTTGGTTGTGGTTCGACCTAGGGATGCCTGGGATACCTGAAGGCTATAAAAACTACACCCGGGCAGAAAAACACGCTTTGCGTTACTCTGCGCCTGCAGCGTGACACTCACCGTGTTCGGATCGGTCTCTTGAAGGCCTTCGCCTTTCCTCTGCATCCCGCGCACCTGAAAGAACAAGAACAGCATTAACATCACACTAACCGAGGAGAATTCTGTTCCATCCATCGTTCCTCCGGTCCTACAGACAGCATTTTGGCAGCGTCATCTCCATTCTGGAACGCTGCATCCTTGGAAGAAAAGGAAAGAAGAGAAAAGACATTAGTAAGCATTCTCGTATCCCGATTCCCTAAAACAGCAAGAAGAGTCAAACGCTTACCTGAACTCGAGTCGCTCTTGGTAACTTCAGCTCCGGAACACGCCATGGACCTATAAAGGGGAAAGACAACACAGGTTAGCACATAAAGGACAAGAAGGCGCCACAAATTGCGCTTTACTCACCGCATCTGATTCTCTCAACCGGAAGCCGTACTGGGACATTGCAGCGGCCTGCAAGGGACAAAGAGAGGCATAGGTCAGCATAAGAAGAAGAGAACAGCGCCGCGCATCATGCTTTCACTCACCGTTCAGCGCTCGGCTTCCTTAAGCAGCACAACACCATCCCGACCCCTTCAAACACCTAAGGGAGAAAGAGGAGACATTGTTAAGGGGCAAGACACAAGAAAAGGACAGTTCACTAAGAATCAACAAACCTACCTCGTCGGGTTGGAGTTACAACAAGCCCAGACTCATTGGGCCTGCACCAGTGGTGCAACTAGGTCACACAGCGCCCACATCAACCGACGCACCCCTGCACCAAAGAGCAGGACGGAGAGCACACTACACAAGAAAACAAGGTGAGGAGAGGACATAGGGGAAGGATTGGTCCTCAAGGGAAGTGGGGGTCAAACAACTAGAGACTATAAAGTTGAAATCTGGAAATCCTGTATTTCAGACCCAGTCCCCAGTCGAACAGATTCCAGGAAAGGGTTCGAGATTGTGAATGGTCCAAGAAGGCTGAGTGGCGTCCCCGTGGATATCAGGTGAGCGTTACAGAATATAAGGCCTTTATTGCAGGCCTTAAAGAAAGCACAGGCAATGCAGGAATAACTTGTGTGGACTGAGGAAATGGAAGAAGGGTTTGACGAATTGAAAAAAGCAATTTGCAAAGCTCCAGTTTTAGTGATTCCTAATTATACTGTGGAATTAATTTTGTTCTCACACAAAGATGGCACTGTTATGACAGCAGTACTCACATAGAGAACCATGTTGGGGTACAAGCCCCTTGCATATTATGGTGGAATCTTAGACCCAGTAATGAGAGGTCATGTGCAAACAAAGTTTATCAACCGCTGCGTTTGCCATAGAGAAAGCTGCAAGCATATTGATGGGATGTTTCATGACGTTATTAGTTGAGCATGCATTATTTGCTATTTTAGAAAAACCAAAGGGCACATTGGCATCCCAAAGGGCTTCTTCCTATGAGGTAGTCATATTGAATCCAGCGATTAAAATAGGTCAATGTGAAATAGTGAATCCTGCCATGTTTTTAACTGAGACAATGACAGAAGGAGAGCCTGAACACAATTGCGCAAATTATGAAGAGTTCTATTATGAAATCCCTAGAATAAAAGAGAACGCATTAGCAGGAGAGAATGTTTTCATTTACGGTTCTTCAAGGATCGATCAAAATGATGGACAAAAAGGTGCCGCTTTGATAAAGCACACGACTAATGGGGAATATCGGGCGCTTGAAAGTATTTGATTGCCGTCTCATTATTCAGCACAGGCTGCAGAATCATTGGCGTTGATACTCGCGCTCGAGGATCATGCAGACCAGGAAGTAACAGTGTACAGTGATTCCGCCTAAGTGACGTTGATGGTGCACGTAGGGTTAGCACGTTGGAAAAGGAGGGGCTACCTCTGAGTGGACGGCACACCAGTACAGCATGCTACCTTATTGGACAGGCTTATTAAAGCACTCCAACTTCCAGTAAGCATCGCAGTCGTCAAGTGCTTAGCTCACACTAAAAGAGCAGATTTTATCTCACGTGGAAATCAAGCAGCAAACGTAAGGCAAAGCGTGTAGCAAATATAGATAAATATGATGAATGTTGACACTCATAATGTAAATGAAAAAATTGTTGTTATGATGACTGTGGGCCTCATCACGACTTTGGCGGTAACCCTTAAATCCGGCGTTTGCGCTATTAGCGCCGGATTTAAGGGTTCACCAAATCAGGACTTCGGCGGATTTCGCCCCAGCTCTTGGCTGGGAGGAAATCCACCGAAATTTCGTGCTATTACCGCCGGAGGGAAATCCGTCGGCGGTAAGAGCGCAAATTTTCCCCATGGAGCCCAATGGGGAATGGGGCATTCCCGAATGGGCTCAATGGGGAATGAGGAATCACATTACCGCCGAACCCGTGATCCGGCGCTATTAGCGCCGGGGAGTTCGGTGGCAGGGCTAATACTGCCAAAGTCGTGATCAGGCCCTATATCTGAAAGTTATAATGACCTGTCAAAAATGCAGTTGGTAGAGATCCAAGGGGAGGCAAGAGGAAAATATTTGTGGACACAAAGAGACTGTTCTTTAAACCCCTCAGAAGCATTATGGTGGCAAGACAGTAATGGTAAACTGGTGATGCCTTTAGCCTTATTAAGGGTGGTGCTGGAACAGCTACACCACCCCACGCACACAAAGAAGGAGAATCTAGCTGCAACTATTGCTGAGGATTGGTTTGTTGAAATCCATTAGAGCATGTTGCATTTTTTATGAAAAATTGCATACACTGCACACAGTTAGGGGAGTTATTCCAAGACTTAATGGCCATTTTCAGCATTTACAGATTGATTGTCAACATGATACAAGTATGGAATGGATATAGATACCTGATTGTAGTAGTGTGTCCCTTTTCTAGATGGATTGAGGCTGGACCGTGTACACATCCAGACTCTACCTGTGCAGCTAAATTATTAGTGCGGGAAGTATTTTCTAGAATGCGGAGTATGTGAAGTAATGAGGTCAGACAATGGCCCCATTTTTTGAATCAAACATTTGAACAGATCAGCTTGTGGCTGGGTATAAAGCACACGTTTTCTTCGGCATATCATCCACATGAAAAGGGATCTGTGAGAGGCTCAATGGCCTGCTCAAGGAAAAAATAGCCAAATTGAAGCTTACCTTGAAGAAAGGGTGGTTGCGTTGCATACCCTTGGCATTATACAAATACAAATAAATACAAATATGCTTTAAGGAACCAACGAGGTTCTGACCACCATCTCATGCCCCATGAGATAGTGATGGGGAGACAAATGAGGACACCCATAATGCCTCCATCCATAGGTAGAAGTGATGCTCAGCCAACTGCAGATTTGTTAGGAATGGAATTGTGTGACTATTTGAACTGTATGACTTCAGGTATCTCTGTCATTTCAGGGCAGCTGCAGCGAAAATGGTGTAGGGCAGTACAGAACACAGCAGGTGATGCTCCAAGAAGGGAATCTCAAGAACTACGTGTTCCCAAACTTTTCCCTGGAGATGCGGTCCTAGTCCACAATCATACAAGGAAGAAGTGGATGAACCCAGTTTCATCGATCCGTTCATCATGGAAGACTTCACGCTGTCTGCTGTCAAAGTGCAGGGCAGGCGTGTTTGGACATTCCTAGGCGATGTAAAGATCTTTTCTGGAGAAACCCCTCTGCCCATACCCCTACAAAAAGCAAGTAGACGCATTAGTGAAGAACCACAGCACGTCCCTACAAGCTCTATGATGAGGAAGAAGGACACAGAAGCTGTTGAACAAATGAAAGAACATTTTATTGGATTGTGGCTTGGTTCGGGACACTCTTGTAGCCATCTCTGAAAGGTTTAAGGGAAGCTGATGCAAACACTCAGTGCTGTGTTTTCATGCTGACAGAAAAGTTGTTTTGTTCTTAAAGCCGCAGGAGCTTGTCAAACTTTGGACTGAGGCATGCTTAAACCTTGATAAAAAGAGGATTATGCCTGATTCTGATTGTGTTTAGAGCAATTGAAAGAGGGTGTAGTACCCAGATTCATTTAACACTGAGTTCCTGTTTGGATTTACCTATGTTGTTACCCAGTGATGACCTTTCTCGGCTTGTACTTACTTATTTTGAGTTGGTGTTGTGCTCTTTCCCTTCACTGTTGGGGAGAACTAATTGCATTCCTGCTTTCTTACAAGATCCTAAGAATGGCCAAGTTATAAGAAGATTGCTTAAAGTTATCACTGAACAAACTTTGCAACTGCCTGAGTACAGCGAGGAGTACACAAATGCCCCTATCAACTGATGCAGCTCAAAGACTAGTCAGTGTGGTGTTCTTTTATCTGATTGACGAATATCCACATCTTTTTGGAAGGCACACTGATGTGCTCACCTTTCTGAGGGATCCTAGAAAAACTGCACATTTGAAGAGGATCTTGGAAGGCATTAAAATCCAAGTGATCATATATTCCAAGCGAAATCACAGATCGGTGTGAAACTTTCCAACGAGGGACACATCGAGAGGTTGCTGATAAAAACTTGTGTTTCATGCTGAAAGACATTCAACATGTCGTCTGAGCTGAAGCAGATTCGAGGCATTGACTGGGAGATGATCTATGTCGTTGAGATCATTTAGACTAACTGAGGACGTTTTTTTCCTACTGCAGAGGCATCTACATTTCGGCTGGTGAAAGAATAATTCCAGAAATACAGTAAAAGAATTTGTTCTGATTGTCCAGTAAGCAGATAGCTGAGTGAGGACGAATTGCTGAGTCAAGACAGCAGCTTCCAGAGGCAATTCACAATGCTGATGCACTAAAGTTTGAGTTTTTCCTTCCTTAGGCAACAAAGATGGGCAGCATAAAAAGTAGCATAGTCATGCTTAACACTGACAGACGTCCACGGTGTCCACAAAGTAGATGCTGTAAAGTAACTTATCTTTGCGTCATTTGCACTTGCATTGCGTTTATAATCATACTGCTTTCAATGACTGCACGCACAGCATTCTACATTGGTGCAAATGGAGCTAAGACTCCTGTGCATGCTCCTGAGCAGAAGGTAAATGTAAACATGGCAACTACTAGGAAACCCAGAACCTATGTAGTCATTCCTGTCCCAAAGAAAGATGACAAATTGCCTGACCCTGAGATAAGTGCCATTATTAATCATCCACGTGCTAAGGGTGTCACAGACATTCTTTTTGGACTCCAGAGACAGGCTTGGCAAGACAAGCAAGACAAAGAAAGGGTTGTTAGAGGGTGGGCCTGAAATCCCTCCTGTACAGGGAGCACCGATGGATGTTCCTGTAGAAAGGCCATCTGAAAGAGGTATGCTGGTACACTGCATGATATGATTATGGAAGCTTGCATGAAAAGAATGAGGCCTAAAAGATGCACCCAGGAAGATAATTATGAATTAAATGATTACCTGGACAGCATGGCACACTTGGTAAATAACATATGATATCAACATATGAAGGAAGTTGGGAGAAGCACTTCACAGGAGGAATGCTTTGTATGTGCACTCCTGCCATACAGCATGGGGAAGTCGAAAATCTTCATAGCTATTGAAATAGATATCCTAACTGCACACTGCATAGTGCATTTAGCATTCTGTAGTACAAGATGCCAATTCATGGGTTGTACAGCCTCTCTCAAATGGGCAACTGAATGGACAGATCCAGATGTAGAACACAGCCCAGACTAGGAATGTTGTGACCAGATATGAGAAGCCTGGAGTAAAAGGAACTGGAATCAGACGAGAAGTGAATAAAAGTCTGAAAGTTCCAGGAAAGTCTGCAGAAGACATTTGAAGATGGAAGAACAGAGGACAGATGCAGATTTCGGGAACTGTCCTATCACCAGATGGATGGGAAGAAGGTGTGGTGATCTGCAGAGACTGGTTAATAATGGGTCACTACTAGCCAACAATTGAACATGCGCAAATGTTGTGTAAACCTTTATGGCCGAAACCTGCAAAGCTACTTACCGGGGTCAAAGGCAAAGGAGGACCCTTACAGATAGTGCCTTTAGAGAATGCAAAGCTGTGTTTGAGAAACAACGGAATAAGACAAATGGGAGAGAACCAGAACTGTGGTTAAATATTTGAAGCACCAGGAATGAACATTGAGACAGCAGTAATTATGGATCACTATTGGGCTTGTGGATCCAAGGTATACATTAAGTTACATAAAGACTGGGGAGGAATACGCTCATCTGTGAATGTCCATGTACCAGCATTAGCGATTCCAAAAAGTGATCTGAGCCTTGACAGTTTTCCAAAAGCAGATGCTCACCTGAGGAAAAAGAGATTGGTGGAGCTGATAAGGAGGATGAAGAGAGAGAACTATTTGTCAGCCAAATCAATAGAAGCTTTTGACTCTATCCCATATGAGCACAGAATGTTTAGCCAGACTTCTTCATTGTTCATGTTGATCTTCATGCCGAGAATCCAGGTTGGAGCAAACAACAAGTCGTTACAGATAACCAGGTGGGAATTGCTGCAGACAATTAACACTACAATAAAGGGATTCAATGCAATCAGAGAAGAGATGAGAGCCATAAGACTGATGACTCTCCAAAATAGATATGTTTTGGACATGATCACAGCTATAGATCGAGGTGTTTGTGCAAAAATTGTAGAATAATGTTGCACATTTATACCTTCTCATGATGACGAGAATGGAACAGTGACAGAGGCCATAGGCATGCTGACAAAATTCCATGGTCAGATGATAGATGAAATGGAAGACATTGCTGATGATAGCTGGTTTGGATCACTCTTCTCTTGGGTTACACAATGGATGCTAGACATGTTCAAGTTTCTTTGAGCCCTGATAGTGTTGGAATTGCTTGGATTCTGTGTGATCAAAATAGTAATCTCACAGTGCAAGAAGACCACAAAGAAAGCCATAGGGATGAAGATCATGATCAATTTTGAGCAAGGATGCAAAGCCAGAGACCTAACATATGAAGAAATCAGAGACTTTGCGAAGGCCAGTATTCATGCACTTGAGGGAAGGAAGTTCCTCTATCCGAAGAATCATAAGAAGTGGACAATGCATGCTCACGACATGGAGTAAGGACAAACATGTGAAATCAGCAGGATGCCTGAAGGGAGTCATAAAGATATGGGTCCCTAAAAAGCTCTTTTTCAGACAAGGGTGCATGGATTTAAAGGATGATGAGAAAGTGGTCGATGAATCACCCAGCGGGGGGGGGTGTAGAGGAGGAGCCAAATACCCCTACTCCAACCACCCCACCCTTATTACCTGTCTTCTGGAAACCAACGTATGAGACTTACACAGAGCAGTTGAACAGACAAAGAGCAGAGTATGGACTCTGTGCAGTACCAGTGAAAATACCAATACCTAAGAAGATCTGTGAGGCAAGGTACCCATTGAGAAAACCGTGCCTGCATACAAGAAAATATGAGGGACATTTGAGTAAGATTCCTGAAGAAGCAGAGCCAATGAAGGACAAAGATCAATGATGACGTCACACAGAATCTGGCTGACATCTGGTGAAGAGATGCAGAGACCAGAGAATGCAGATATTCTATAAGACATCAAGAAAGTACCAAGGATGAGTGACATCTTGGGATCAAGATGAAGAAACGTATGCCACATAAACAGATGAAGTCATTAAGTTAGTTTAAATGTGTACAGATGCAAAAGAAACACAAGCAGACAAAGTAATCTTGAGGCTAGCTTTATAGTGAATAGATTGCAGCAAGCGCCTATATATATATATATATTAGCAAGAAGGCCTCATTTCAGGGTGTCGCAGTTAAAAACCAAATTGAATTACAAAGTGAATCCCAGCAAAAGGAGTTGGATGAGCCAAGAAGACAAGGTCTTATCAATTTGGAATGAACTGACATTAGATACAATTTGTGTGAAGGAACATAAACTCCTGTCCCGACGGCTTGAGCAAAACAAAAGATGTCAGAGGACTATTAAAAAATAGTATTTTAATACACTAAAAGGCTCTATTCCATGGTCTCCAGTCACGTGGAAGGATGAAGTTGGAAGAACAAGGTGGTCACACCTATGCATGAGGGCGGCGTGTGCCGACACTCCTTAACATTTCTCTGTTTTAGATAATTTATAATATAACACATTTCCTTTTGCCAAACTACCTGAGTCATTTTGATTATTGATGTATGAATAACATCTGCATCCTCATCCATCTCAAGGTAATTGCTACTCATCAAAGGGGCTGTGATATCCAGTTCACAAGGTTTGCATGTGACTTTACCCAACGCGAGGTTGTGCGCTGAAATCCATGAATGTGGTTGGGTTTGCGCTTGACTGGGTGTGCAATGACTTTGCATGGCCCATCCCTCAACATGCACATGTTCTTCCTCATTTTGCCGGGAGAATGGGGAATAGGCTTGTCCCGCCCCTTTTTTATTGCCTTTTGTATGCCAGTCCCACACTTTGCGTGGAGTGTTGCACAAAGCACTGAGCTGCACGCAAGACGTGATGAACCGACGCGAAATCCCAGAAATATGTGCGAAGTTTGATCCATGAATCGCTGAAAGGAGTTTTGCATTCTGAAAAGTGTCACTTTTCAGTGCAGAAAAAATTCTGTGAATCGGGCCCTATATACTGACCCCATAATTCAAAGCAAAAAAAGCACACTACTCCA
Source organism: Ambystoma mexicanum (assembly GCF_040938575.1). Classification (NCBI taxonomy): domain Eukaryota; kingdom Metazoa; phylum Chordata; class Amphibia; order Caudata; family Ambystomatidae; genus Ambystoma; species Ambystoma mexicanum. Next base: position 435,929,116 of record NC_090939.1, on the reverse strand, counting down.
AATGCATTGATTCGGCAAATCACAGCAAAAGGGAAATGTATATGATCATCAGAGAATTAAAAAACCTAACAGACTGCAATGCAACCACTACCTCTACACAAGGTTTCTTTGACCAGATTGCTGCACACTTCAACCAAAGATCTTTGACATCTAGGATCACCTCGACATAGCCGATGAGCCCACCCACACACCACTAACAAGATACCACCAATGCCTCCCATTACACTATTTCTATTATCTTTCTGTATTTTATCTGCAGAGGACCTACAAACTAACATTGACTAATGCAACCCATCAAGCTCTTCTGAGTGTCCATGTATCCTAAATCTTTATCTATGAAAAAATAGGCAATACTGGAACACCACAAGCCTGACACACTCTGTGGACTGAAACCTTTTGCTGGGACTCAACATAGTATGATATCAACACAACTAGGTTTGAGCATCAGAATTGGCTCTTAAGAACAGAGGGGTTCCAACTCTTACTAAGAAATTAGGATTTGTGTTATCATATGAATAAGCTTTCATATGTAAAAATACAAAAAATACAAAAATATTAACACAATATTGAAATGTACTTCACTGGCACTAAAACGTGTGTGACCCAACACCCTTGCGACACAGATTTATATAATTAAATGTGAATATAAAGACATAAACCAAACTCATGTCTTTTTTCCATTAGATGGGATTAATTAAAACAAATGCATGTTCTGAGGCAATGAATAATCATCTTACTATTTGCTCTACATGGCATGTGTCATGCACAAGTACCCTATAATCTTCAGGAGCTAGACACTGTCATGCAATTGGTGGTTTTTACTTGCTGTCCATCTTTTCTTTATTATTTAGATATTGCAAGAATGTTTTAATCTTTAGACTGGTGAAATCTGTGCAGGTGTTCCCACCCCTGGAAAGAACGAATAGGAATACTAAGTAAATCCTTTATCATTATTACACACTGTTATGCTTATTATTAGCAATCATCAATACATCTGGTATCTCCTGCTACAACTACGAAGATGACACAAATATAATCTATACATTTGTGAACCACCCATCACCAAATGCTCCAGCTATTACAAATTGCCTTGCACAGATGGACGCCTGGCACAAACAGACTAAAACTCAACCCATACAAAACAGAACAGATGCTCTGTAATTCTACAGGTTCTAACAGCAGCAAAATAAATTTGGCTTATGAGATGGAGCCTGCATCCATTAACACCAATGTGCCTTTAAACTATGCGACTAACACAGCCTGCCTTCCTTTCTATCATAGCCTTGTGCAGCAAGGCCAACATTATTTGCAGATGGATGCTATATAAGTTCATTTCACATTACACTAGATTACATACTGAAAAGTAAAGTGTTCCTTCGACAACAAATGCAACCATTTATACAATTTAGAGTTCAGATCTAGATTAAAATTTAATATGGTATTTTTAGATAAAGCTTTTTAACATGCTTGTGGTCTTCGTGTTTTTAAGCAATAAGACCTGTGACTGCGGACCGGATCGGATGGTAATGGCCGAGGCCCAATTGACAGGCCTGAGCATAGCTTAACTATGGTACCTGCTGCCATTACCACCCAATCCTGCCTACCGGCAGGGGTCAAGTCTTAAAAATTAAAGTGGGGTACTCATCAACAAATGCAACAGAATGTGAGGTCGCCAGAAATGAGCATATCAAGGTGAAATATGCACATTTCATTAAATTGGCTTTGCATAACTACCCAAATTGCACAGGACGAATGACATTTGCCTTTCATACATTCAACACACACAAAACCAAGAGAGGATATTTTCTTCTAATAGTTTTTTTGAAAATGTTAAAACTTTTAAACTCCAAGAACCAATACAAATGTTTTCTCTGGGACTTGCAGTAACAAAATGGGACATTTCACCTTTAGTTGTTGGTTATTTTTCATCAGGTTGTATAGTGCAGTGGTGAAGTGTCCAGCCTACAAAACTGACGACTGTGGTTCCATCCCTGGGGTCGGCTTTAATGCATACATTCAAAGAGGGTATTCAATGTTTCTCATTTTAGCTGGGGGGGGGCGGCTGAGTCCACCTTCTGAAAAATATGGGTGGACTCAGTCCCCCCACGTGTACCTTCAACTTTAGCCCTATCTGCCAGTGAAGGTCTCATTGCTATTAGCACCCTGGGTTTTCAATCAGAAAACCTGGGGTGCTGACTTCAATGTAATGTTGTTTGAATGAACAGGACGTGGATGCTGTGTCCCTTTCATTCAAACAAAATACTTACCTAATATGGCTGCCATAGAAATGCATTTCCAGGGTGGCCAGTTGGGACGCGGAGCAGCAGAAGGAATCAGGTAAGTGGGGTTGGTGGGTTTGGAGGGATGAGAATGGTGACCAAAGGGAAAGGGAAGGTGGGGGGTGTGGGTGGGCGGGATATTAGCTTATAGGTGCTTGGAACACAGGCTTGAATTGTGAAATTCAACCTGCAATCCGAGCAATCTGATCAGCTGGTTCACCTGTCCTATGTGCTAATATATCTTTTGTGAACTTGTTTGCTTGTTTGCATAGTGCCCAAAATCTTTGTACAGTTCGCTGTGCCTTCAGTATTGTTTATGGTTTAACCTCTTCACCTTCAGACCCCTTCTGCCGTATTGTAAACAGAAATCGTAACCTTATTATTACAACAAAGCCACTGTTTGTTACAATAATGCTGCACGTTTATAATGTATTTTAGATGTGTTTTGCTTACGTTGAATCTTCGATAGAGCATGCAAATATAATTTGATGAGCTTCATATCCCACTTCTGCCAAAAAGAAAGCTAGGGCTTTTGCTCACTGATATCTATTGTTGTTACTGTCTATTTAGATAATAAAAATGCAAGGCAAGTCTAACAATTTACAGGAGTTAACGAGGGAGGCTATTTTCGCGTGCTGTATTCAGGAACAGATGGCTGTGGGTTTTTGGAATCTCTGCATGAGCAGCAATCACCCATTTTTACAAAAGATCCAATAATGGCTGGCAGAGTTTAGGATTGCATAGAGTGCAATAAAGGCTCAGTAATATTGGAGTGAGAATAATGCATTATGGAAAGGTGCAGCGATAAGGAAAACCCTCTAATCCTCCCTCTCAGCCTTCAGATGAAGCAGCGGAAAATGAGAATGTGTGTAACGATTTCTTTGCGGTTATTGATGAGTAGGTCTCTCAGGCAATAACTGCTGTTGATAGAATGTCTGTTGATGAAGCTACCAGCAAATCCATCACATCTCTTCCAGAGACCCGTGGCAACGCTGTGGCATTGGCTCTGACACAAGGTCTGTCTCAAGACAACAATAACCTTCAATATAAAAGATCATGTGGCCCAGCAGATTCACCAGTAAGGTGGGAGTCAATACCCCTACATAGCATCAGTGCAGATATGTGTGTAATGCAAACACAGTTCAGGTGCCTAATGGCATCTTAGAGAGCTCTCTTGGCAGGTGACCTACATTCAACCAGAAGACCCTGTTGTTTGGAGGAGCAATAGTATGTAGTTCAGAGATCTAGATTGAACACAGCTCTGGACTCACTCCTGAGAAATAGTGGTCGAGCTTGGCCAACTCACTAGTCCCCACAGATTCAAAGCTGCTAGTTAGTATATCCGTCTACGGTTGATTGGCAAACCCTTCCATGGCCGGAGAGCAACATGTAACTCTGATCATGGACACAGATCTGTCAATCTGCATGTTTTTATTTAGCATAGGTAAACTTCCCGGGGACCTATTGCACAAAACTGGGCCCCTTCTAAATGATTTAGATGCAACACGGGAAGACAGTGAACTGCAACCAACAGAGTCACTGGACACTGATCTGGAGAGTGTGCATCCAAAGAGTGTCCTGCACATAGAGAAATGACTCCCTCATGCACAGATGCCATTTGGAGGCCCCGGCCACAGAAACAGCGACCCCTGCGTCCCTCTATCCTAACCCTGCTTCTGCCCTGTGACACACAATTGAGGAGTTTCAGTGACAGTGCCAACAATTGAAAGGGAATACCTCTGAAAGAACTCTGTGCTGTTATTTCATGACATAAATAAACAGAAGCAGCCTGGAGCTCATGAGGAAATCACTTTTTGAAATACGGAAATAAAGCAGTAGAAGAAGCACAAAAACAACATTGTCATTTATGTTTGCTGCTTTATACTGCTGAAAGCAATAAGCAGAACATTAACAAGTATTCATAGGCTTTTGGCCTTGGGATATTGCCATCGTTAGGAACACAATTATATTATCAAAGTGCACGCCTCTGTTATGTTATGGATGAGGCTGCAACTTCCCTTTTTCTATTGTAAATCCGTTTGCTCAGGTCTTGTGAGTATATGTGCACGTTAACTAGTCTTGATCAATACATAAGTACATACAGGTCACACAGAATGGTGCAGTTAGGGTAGTGAAAGGTCTATCTAGAAGAGACCATGTGTCTGAGGCCCGGTGTAGTTTACACTGGCTACCTGTGCAGGCCACGATTGTGTTCAGGCTTCTCCTCATCACACATAAATGTATACATGGAGTCATGCCACTCTATTTGAAAGAATTAATCATGGTAAAAAACAATATCAGATCCCTCCGATCGGACGAATCTAATACCTTGGCTATGCCACGCCTGAAAACAAAAAAATCCAGAGACTCAGCATTCATCTTGGCAGCTCCACTTAAGTGGAATTCGCTAGCAGCCATACTGAGGAACACCTCTTCCACGGAAATATTTAAAAAGGGGCTGAAAACCGTTCTTTTTGTATAAATTATTTCTGCCTCTTGCCTGATCCTGTTCATGTTTGATTCATGCTCCGGAGTCATCCTCAGATTCAGTTCCGCCTTTCATGTCGTTGCTTTGTTTGTTTGTTTTACATTTCACAGCGCCCTTAAGCCTTAGGTTACCTGGTTGCGCTATATAAAGGTTAAAAATAAACATAAACATACAACACAGGCTCTTCGTTAAGCTAAGCTCATGCTTGAGATCTTGTGTGATGGTGCTTGCTCTTCCTGCTGCAAGAACAACAGCAGAGCATGTGGCAAGGAGAACTGAGAACGTATCTCATCGTATAAGAAAGGGTGGTGAGGTCTATAGGTTGTAGCTCACATCTGTTGTAATCTGCAATAGTATTCAAATCAGGATTTTATTTGCAAAAATATGTTTATTGCACTGAATGTTCACGTTGGGAATTCATGCAAACAAGCACGTTCTAGGCAAAAACAATGTTTGGAAATTGAAACTTGAATAGAGTTCTGCACAAATAACTGTGCTCAAACAATCCTTATATTGAAGACTGTGCCCTCACTTTACTTTAATTGGACAAACATTGCAATGTGAGAGATCCATTGGCTCTAGTAAATAAAGTCAGGCTGTGACCAGAAGATGCAGTTAAATATGTGTCATCATCGGCACCAGCTAGCCGGTGAGATAGCACAGTGAGCTAAGCGCTCACCCCTGATATTCGTGTGCAGCCTGCTGTGGCAGAATCGAATCCTGGCAGCACCAACTCAGCCTTTCATGCTTCCGAGATCAAAACATTGAGTACCAATCTGTGGGATAACAATGTCTTGTGTTATTTTAGCGCTCTGAGACCTATGGGTGTATAGTGCTATATGAGGCATACATTATTATTATTATTATTATTATTATTATTATTATTATTATTATTATTATTATTATTATTATTATTATTATCTGGGTTCTTGGGACCCAAGCTGCACCAATAGTTAATGTGCTTTTGATTAAGGAGCTGGAGCACGCTCGGTGCACATTTATGAACTAACCTCAATCCAGACACAACAGGAAAACATGGCTGTAACAGGTATGGTGTTTTGCTGCTGATTGTCAATTATTTCAAAATGGCATTAATAATGTCCACCAAGAGTTCTATCAACCAGGGCTGTCAGTAATAACCTGAGTGGAGGGAAGTTTAAAACCGAGGTTAGGGGTGTGGTTTAAGAATACCCATTTTAAACTCACGTGTGTGTGTTGTGAGACAGAGAGTACACAATATACATAGCTCTAATTCTGTCAATGTCCCAGGCTCTCAGACTATATTACTTTTTACCCAACATGTCACAATTGTCATGATATTGTCAAACCCTGATTCATGGAACCGTGCAAAGTGTATTTTTGCCATTCAAAGTCAAAAATGACTATGTGCGGAATTTGTCCGGACTTTTCACTGCAAAAATACACTTTGCACAGTTCCATGAATCAGGGTTTCTGGCAGCAGTGCAAAGTCACTTTTCAGGAGTGCAAATTGACTTTGAACCAGGCAAATATTCCATGAATTGGGACCCTACTGCTGAGTACATATAAATAAGTACAACAAATATATAAGACACTGAAATACACTTTCTGTTTACAATTACACATTTTTATAAATGCACTCATTCACAGGTTAATTGATTGTGCAATTAACAACAGTTGTTTCACGCACAGCAAATAGTTAACAATAGCTATGGTCATGGCTAGCTAGCTACCAAATATCATCCTATGCGCTAAAAAAGTCCTAGTTCAGAAATGTCATGCACAAAACACTCAAAGAATTTCTAAAATAGGCTAGATACGTCCTTCCAATAAATATGTTGGTGTTTTAGTACTTCTTAGTACTTCTTGGCATTTAGTTTACACAAACTGTTCTTTGTTCTGACATAAATTTGAGCTGTGGACCGAAGGCTTATAATGTTCTCAGCTGGATTAGCCTAAATAACGTGAACAATTGTTGGGACTACTTGTTTCTATTCAGTAAAAATCACAAGCGTTTCTGTTCCATTTCCATTTTGAGGTTTCTTTTCCATCGCATCAATTGCAGGCATTTCAAGAGGAAATGTGATTGGTAAGTGGTCTGCTTGAACCTCAAGGATGTCTACCTCATAATCCCAATAGCTCATATTCACCGAAACTTTCTTGTCTTCCTTTGGTGCTGACAGGTTTTCATTTCTGAGACTCCCCTTTCAGTTTATGTTCGACCTCCTTCGTGTTTCACAGCACTATTGTCCTGGAGTTGGGATTTTGAGGGCAGAAGGGATGTCACTGTTGAAATATATAGATTATCTTGGTAACAATTTGACAATGGATCAAGACCAGGATTTAGGATTCTTGATCTATTGGGAAACATAAGAAATACATGTGTTGTTGATGTCTTAGGGCTTCTTATCAATTGTTTAATCACCACTCCTCCTAGGCCAGGATAATGTTGAGCAAACAGCTCAGATATTGGCTCTAAGGCAACTAGCCAGAGGCAGCTGCTGACAGCTGCAATTCAAACCGTATTTGCACTCTCAATACATGAGAGCGAATTACAAAGATTACAAAAAATGAATTATTCAAACAGGTTCAGTTTAGTCTTTATATTGAAAGAAACAATTACAATGGTCCCATGGTTCTGAGCATAGAGACCCAAGCTACTACTCACTCATGAGGGCAAACGAGGCTGAAACATATTTGGGGATGCTTGTGGGCTCTTGCAGAAGGGATGTGACCTAGCAGTTCGGGCTGGACTAACCCCTTTTAGGATGGGACCAAGCCAGATTTGCATATGGTCTTTCCCCTTCTGTAATGTCCTGGAAACAAAGAACAATGGTTTGGAGGGTTGCCCAGAACAATGCCAGAGGTTAAGATTAATTGTAAACCTTCCAGCTAACACCTCTTTTGTTTTTCTGTAGTTACCCCGGGTGGGACGGGTGTGCCCAGATATGGGTCCTGTGCCTGCTGGGTCTAGAGACCCATGCTAATTCTCACTGATGAGGCCCATTGAGGCAGAAACATGTTTGGGGAGGCTTGTGATCTCGCGGAGAAGGGATGTGACCAGCAGTTTGGGCTATCCTACATCTTTTGTGGTGGGACCAAGCCTGATTTATCTATGGTCGTTCCCCTTTTGTAAAGACTTGGCGCATGAAGAACAATGGTCTGGAGGGTTGCCCAGAGCAATGCCAGAAGTTAAGATTTTTTCTAACCCTTCCAACCATCACCTCCTTTATTTTGTTGGATAAAATACTTAGGTGCATGGTACAATTGTTTGTTATTCAATAGTTTTTCACATATAGGCAGATGGTAGCCATATAGCACTGATGCCCTTGCTATTGTTTTGATTCAACTGTAACCTTCCTGGTGTTGCTTGTGGTCTCGTGCAGAAGGGATGTGACCATGCAGTTCCGGCTGATCTGCCTCTTTGTGTGTGACCAAGCCTGTTTTCCATAGGTTTCATACGTGCCTTTCGGTAATTACATACCCAGAGCTATGCCAGAGGTTAAGATAAATTCTATACCTTCCAGCCATCACCTCTTTTGTTTTGCTTAGTCACCCAAAGTGGGATGGGAAGCAGAGACATGGGTCCTGAGTCTGCTGAAGCTAGAAACCAAAGTTACACCTCATTGATGACACCCACTGTGCTTCAACATTGTCTGGGGTTACTTATGGTCTCTCGCAGAAGGGATGTGAGCATGCATTTTGGGCTGCACTGCCCCTTTGGGTGGGACCACCCAAGATGTGCCTATTGGCTTTCTCCTTTCCGTAATGGCTTTGCAGGCTGAAGAACAATGGTTTGGAGGGATGTGCAGCGCTATTGTTAAGATTAAAAGATTCATTCAAAACCTTCCTGACATCACCTGTTTTGTTTTGCATTTTTCAACTGTTGTATATCAACTATTCAGAGTGTCTTGCAGGGTGCTTCGATGCTAGATGTTTAATATATCTCTTTGCTGTGAATGTAAACCAGCAATCTTCAAACTATTTCGATTGGGGAGCATATGAATTGTGGTATTAATGCAAGTTCTAATAATAATAGCAATAATTAAATGAAAATGCACAGGAGCCCTCGAGTTCAAAAAAGTCAATGCACCGACAAGCAAACGAACAAAAAAGCCCACAAAAATATAATTTTACAATCATCTCCCAACTTCTTGAAAGTGACAGACATTATTATCAATCTTTTACCATGATGCCCCTTTTCTGTGTCATGGTGTGACTAATTGGCACCAGTCCCTCTCTATATCATGCTACAAGAGCGCCAGCAAAAAGGCAAAGATCTTACTAGAGCAGGGTGTTGCAACCCGAGAGCTGGCAACATGTCGGATTTTCAGGATGTCTCCAATTAGTATTTATGGGATAAATTTGCATACAATGATTCTAAATATATGCCAATTTCTTCTCATAAATATTAAAGAGGGATATCCTGAAAACCCTCCAGGCCTGGAATTGGACAACCCTGATCTAGCAGACCAAAAACAAGGCATTCCTCTGCAGCAAGAAACCACTGTTTAATACAAATCAGTAAAAAAATGCAGCAAGCAATATATGCAGAATTCAAAACATTTACATCACAAATACAAGTACATAACAAACACAATTTTAATAAGCATGTCTGACTGTAAATGCATGCACATTTCTTTGCAACCTATCAGTATTCACAGCACATTATGTATTCTGGTATATCAAGGAAAACACATTTTGTAATATCAACAGAGGAAACATGCATTTTCTCATTTAACATGCTGTTATGGGCGCCATGTTGATCGTGATTTGACACTTCTAATACTGGAATCATGTTTTTTTAGATGTAAATTGAATAAAATCAACTCATAAAACATACCGTTTCAAAAGGATTGGGATTAGGATTTGAGAATTTTCCATGGATAAAAGGACGTTGTGCATTCACTTTCCTGCGCTTTTAGCCACTTCAAAATCTTTAATAATGTACAACATTAAGTCGACAGAAAGAGACATAAATCTTGTGTCGCCTTCACCTTATTTACAGAAAACAATGTAAGAGATAACATCTGTTTCATAAACTGGCACAGGCAGGCAGCAGAAACAGCCGAGATAACTCTCTTGAGCTCTTGTCGGTGATGCCTACAGAATGTGAAATGAAGTTGGAAATTAAAAGGTCTGTTTAAACTCAAGAGCTGTCACATTTGTAGATTGCACAAGACTAATGACCCTCTAAAAAAAGTTTAAAGCAAACGATGACTAAAAACAAAGAGCATTTTATTTGTCGAATTTACGGAATAGTCTGAAGCGATGTCAGGATCAGGGCCCAAAATGTCATGATATTTTGAGTGTTAACGCTCAAACCCAAAAGCTCCTACACTTGTGTTGCGATCCTAACTGGTTTTTGCTTTAAAAGATTGATAGTTCAAGCGCTCCAGAATTGGATGCACTAAACGCAAAATCCAGTGGCCATTGGAACCTTTTTTTTTATTTTTAGATGCGGATTAACAACATCCAGTTTGTTTGGTGCATCTAAACACTGGGCTTGCCGTCACGTTTCGGCTTGATTACTTTACTGGAGCTATTCTGGGATGCCTGATAAAATGTACTATAATACGCATTCCACTCTAAACCGTATTGCCGCACTAATATTACGCTTGTAGAAAAGTGAGCATGTTATCACAAATTGTGAGAACGTTACAGGCAGGATTATGGTAAATTGTGCTTGCACAAATGTGATTTGCATATGCACACGCATGAACTGTACATGAACAATTGCATGAATAATAAACAATCCAATTGTGTTTGCATTGGTGCTCATGAAATTGCATATTGATAAAAAACATATCCATACATTGAACTGTATCGTAATAATCTAGGGTACTTTCTTCACGTTTTTTAACACTGCTATCCAACCAATTGCTCTTTTTCTTATGACTGATGAAATCACACAACTGTTTACCATTCACGCGAAGATTAGCCATTCCATTCTCTGCGCAGTAGTCCAGTACTGGTTTTAAAATTGCATTCTGGGACTTGCAGTCCTGGGCTTATAAAGTTATGTTATATTATGTTATTGAGATTAATACAGGAGAAATCCAGGACTAAAAGTCCATATGCAAAGTGGAAACCACGATTAATGGCTACAGATTGAAATGGACAATTTGTGTATGTTTGGTTTACTAAGGAGTGAAGTTTATGTTGGATGCAAAAATGCTTTTCGAGCAGTGATATTAAAACCCTAAGAACTAAGCATTCCAATTGATGTGTCTGTTCTGCATTTTATTCACCATGTTGGATTGCAGGACCGTCTTGCCTCCAGAAATGACTTCATAAGGGGGAACAGTGTCATCAGTTGTTTTGAAAAGATACCTTCAAAAGAAGACTAACACATATATTAGAAGGAGAAAAAGGAGCCAAACCAATGGAGATAAGTGTGTGCTGGGTGGGTGGTAGATCGATTAAAGGTATGAGACTTGATCAGAGGGTGGAATACAATGAAGGTGGGTGAACACCTTCATATACGGTCAAGGGATAATAGCTGCCAGCCCAGGACAACCACAGCAACAGCAGGGGTCACACACCTCTCTTCCTGTATCTCACATTAGTACCCGGCGAGAGTCAAGCAGAATGCAACACGCATTCTGATTGGCTCTCGCCAGGTCATTACCCGGCCGAGAATCCTTTGATTCTCGGCCGGGATTCCAGCCACCTTGTCCTTGGCGGGAGGAGTGGCAGCCCCTCACCCAATGAGGAGGCTCGATGCGGGCCATCCCCGCTCCGAGCCTCCCCACGGCTGAGAGGCTGCCTTCGTCCCCCGCCAGGGACTCAGGTAAGCTTTTTTTTTTTTTCCTTCTTTCTCTCCTCCCTGCCCTCCCAAACCCACTTACCTTCAGCTTCTTTTTCTTTTTCTGGAGCGGATGCGCTGGGAACACTTGTGTTCCCAGCGCGTCTGCTCCCGATGGCTGCCATGGAAAGGGAAAACGGACTCCATTTTCCCTTTGCATGGTGGCCATTTTCTTGGTCGTTTCTCTTTTTTTTAAATTCTGTCCCGAAACGCTGCAGCGTTTCGGGACAGAAAAACATGTTTTAGTGCCCCGGTCACGCACATAATGTGGGCCGGGGTACTAATAGCATTATGACAGTCGCGGCGGGGGCATTACCGACTAAGGTAATGCCCCGGGGCCTTCGTTACAATCTAACATGTCTCCTTTGCATTGTTGGCTCGTCTAACATTGAAATACTGCTACAACTTCAATCTACCGTTATCAAGCATTTTCCTTCCTTTATTTCCCTCCCTCTTTTGCCCTATTTCTCCTTTCGGCTGTCATTGTATCCCTCTTCAAATGCTTTGATTTTTCTCTCATTCTCATCTTGTTGCTCCTTCTCTACCTCCCTTTGTCTCATCTTCTTGTCTAACTATATCATTTCATATGTTCTCCCTCTTGTTGCTCGGTCTCTCCCTCCTATTGTTGCATGTTGTATGTATCCTCTCTGGGTCAATGTCTGTTTCTCTGTCTCAAGCTTATTTTTTGTCACTGTCATTTGTATCAATTTCTATACTGCTACAACTCAGATATTCCAGTGCTGCTGGCCCAAATGGTCTTTCTGATGCTGTATTCAGGTATGATCCCGATGGCTGGTCCCCAATCATGTATTTATTTTTCGACAGATTATGCCAGGAACTTAAGAAAGGCGATCATGATTTACCTGGTAACTACAGGCTCCTCTCCATTCTTGATTCTACAGGTCTGATACTAGGCTTACTGGGAGAAGGGACTGGTGGTACAAGGAGGGGGAGTTTATATGAGCTGTTCAGCTTGGAGTTGTTTAATATTATTGATTGGGCCCCACAGTTTAATTCAGAAACCTCGTTAGGAGGGCATATTGCTGACTTTAGCAAAAAGTTGAATCTGCGGGACAGGAATGCTAATTTTGAGCACCTACATACATTGAAGCATTATGCTTTGGTAACGGAAACAAATTACAAATATTTGAAACCTCACTTGTATTTGTTGCTATGTCCTCGCCCCTTGGTTCACCGCTTTCTCTTGTTGTTACGTATAAAACAGTTACCATTCCGCTTTCTTATGAGTTCTCAGCATAAACTTCCTCAAGATGAGAGATATTGTCGGCACTGCCGTAGGACGGACATTCCTAAAAACCCAGGCATGTCCTTACCAAGTGTGTTGGACTGAGTCTGCTTTATATTGAGGAGTTGAGGTCTCTACCCCAAAATTGTGCCTCAATAAAATCCAAGTCTTTGGTTATATTGTTTGAATACTGATTCTATCTCTGTACATTTGGCTTTATATCGAGTATGGCTACAATCAAAGGAATTGCTCCAAGATGAATTGGGGGTATTTGAATGGGTTAGCTTGTGTATGCTTGTTATTTATTAATTTGTGAAAATGTATATATTTTTATACATGTACTATTATATCTGTTTTGTGAAAAGTTCTTACGAGCTGAACACAATAAGGATATTAGTATTAATGCTATACTGCTTTGCCAATCGACTACCTCTCTTTCCTGATGATTCATCTAGTCACTTCCACTAAGTCCCTCACTCTTCCTTCATCTGTTGCACTCTGTCCACATATTTCATTCCATCTCTTCGTCTCGTCCCAGTCTCTCTCCACACCTATTGATTTATATTTCCCCGATTTTATCTGCCTCTCTGACCCCATCTCTTTCATATCATAGATCCCCGAGTTTCTCATTTCCTATTAATAGAATGTCCTCTGTCCCCATCTCACTTTCTATACATTTTTTCTGTGCAGCCTCTCATTTTAACTGGTGCTTCCCATCTCTGCCTCTCCCTTACGCTGTTGCCCAATGTCCCTTTCCCGTCTCGTACTTCATTGCTTAGTCTTCACCACTTCCTCACATATCACCTTTTGCTTGTCTCTCACTTCACATGTATGTTTGCTCACATTTAATCTGCGGACTCAGTTCGATACAGCTGGCAAATGTGCCTGCATTACCGCCACATTATATTGTCATGCTGGTGTTAATACAGGGGATTGTCAACTAAATATTACCTGTCAAAGTTAATGTGTAATTTAATATTGCTGGCTGAGGTGATTCACACACAATTAGTTCCCCTTTCTCTAACTTTAAATAGCTTATGTGTATTACCTGCATGCCATTTTATCATAATAAACTGACTTCAGCACCACTTGCTTTCAACTTGTGAACAATTTAAATCACATTGGACTTGTAATCCTTATCATATTGTATTTTGTTTGCCTGACACTAAGCTGGCCGATGCTTTGGTTACATAGCAGTAAACAGCTGCTGTTGTGTCTCTTGGGTGGCTTTTATTAAAAATGTAGAATTGACACAAACCTGGGATTCAGCATGAGTTGCAGAGAAAATGATGGGAGATGGGGGTTGGAAAGCACAGTTTTCTGAATATTTAACGAGAGTCCATATATCTGCAAAAAAGCAAGGGAAGACACCTCTGTATGTTTCCAAAGCATTTACCACCCTTCTCGCTCTGGGCAGGTAAGCACTTGGAAGTTATGCAGAACAGGCTTTCTTGACATTGGTTTTGCAGTACGTCTTACACAATACTACATCCCCACCTGCTGTCACCACATGCAATACTCAGTATTTTCAATCTAAAATGTGACAATTCCAAAATGTAGGGTTTTAAACATGCCAACTCGTGTACAAAGAATATGGTACAGGATTTTAAACTTAAACTTACAATTTTGCCATTTCAAGAGTTCCTGTCCTAACAAAGTGACGGCTCGTGGCTTGTGCTTAGGGAATTACAGGTGTCCACATGCAGAAAGCATTCTCACCTACCAGCTTAACATACACATCGGAAACGCATTGGCTCAGCATTAGACAACATCGTATAATGATTGAACTGGCCCAAATGTATGGGCTGCAACACCAATGAAACTCCTTCAACGTGAGTTTCTGTGAAAACGGTGGGGAATTTGAAGGTCAATTATGAAGAATATTTATGAGAGTTAACATATTTGCACAAAAAAATAATACAAACCTGAGGAATATATCCGGTCAGATAGCACAGAGAGATAAGCACTCGTTTCTGACACCTGTGCACAGCCTGCAGAGCGAACTCCGTCTTTCATTCTTCCGGGGTAGATAAATTGAGTACCATGCTGTGGGATAATTATATCAATGGTTATTTCAACACTGAGACACCTACTGGTTATGTAGTGCTATATACATGGCTATTATTATTATTATTATTATTATTATTATTATTATTATTATTATTATTATTATTATTATTATCATTATTATATCTCTGTATTTTTCTAAAGCATTGGGCATACTGCTGTCTCTCAGAGAGTGAGAACCTGGAAATTTAGCAGAACAGGCTCGCAGGAGTGGAATGTAAAATGTCTCTGAAGAAAGTCGTAATTTCTGGTTGTGAATTGGACAGGTTTTTTGTTAGAAGATCCAGTGCAAAGGATTTGATAATCTGGCCTGGCCTAGCCGATTCCAAGTCTGTGCCGACACTTTGGAGTGCTTTGTGCTTTTTAGGAAGGTAAAGCCGATGAAAGTTAGGTTCTGATCAATGTTTATTTTAAATTTGTGATATAATTGCCCTCACTTCTAGCTATTATGGCAACATTTGTAATCATTGTCCTGTGGGTGGATTGGTCAGTGTGAAATCAATGTTAGTTGAACAGGTTCCAAAAGGAGAGTCAATTTAAGCATCAGGTCTTGTTGTAAGTAGGTAGCACGTTTCAAACACCAAATAAACGATAGCCAAATAATCACAAATAAAATCAGCTCCGAGTGTACAGCCTTGCGTTCTTCTATTTCCCCTTGCATCTTAAGCCTCCACAAACATGCCAGGCTGCTGAATCATTTCCTATTGAAGAGAAATGCAGATAACTAAGTTATAGACATTGACAATGCCAATAAGCCCCATTTCTAAACACCCGTCAGTATTAAAGTTGTGACTTGACTAAATGTATCATGGAAGATATTAGCCGATTAGGTGTAGCCGCTCTAGTTCGGGAGATTGTCATCCCTCCGTTTGGTGACATAGACACACTTCACTTCACTGTCCACTGTGGAAGTCTGGAAACAAAGAGGAGGCATAATTACTCTCTATCAACAAGCACTGCTCGGAGAGAACAACAGCACTACATCTGGAGTTTCCTGAGTCACAGCAATGGAGCAGCAATAGAGCAAAGTGAATGCTTAACACTTTCTATGCCCCTGCCCCCCCAGTGACTCGGACATGCCCTCCTCATGAACACATGGTAAAGCATCCAATCAGTTCATTTAGACAGTCATACACAATGAACTAATCAGAAGGCTAATATGCGTCAATGGATCATCAGCATCCTTAGGTCGGCGAGGAGTTTAAGGCTCTGTAATGCCAGACCTAAAAGAAGATGCTGGGCATCGGATTCCATTGTTCTCTTCTAATTCTTCATGCAGACATATGACTTTTAAAAACAAAATAATACGTTATTGCATTAAAATAAATCCGTTGTGTAAGCGGATACCAATATGTCAACAATTTGAATTAGATACACGTATGTGTCACATATTTGAGTTGTTGTTTATTAGGAACACATACATGTATTATGGAACGTGCATTAGTTGAACATTTTGCAAAACATAAAGAGAGGGATAAGAAAGAACACATTTTCCAGGAAAGCTATGATTTTTTTTTTCAAGCACACATTTGAGCATGCAATAATGTGAACTATGACGGGATTTATATGAGAGGAATTTAATGAAGGAGTTGCAGAGGTAAAGCAGTTATCTAAATGCCACTCAAGAACTCAAGAAGGCATGGCTCCCAGCTGATAAAATTACATTTATTCAAAACAGTGCTTGCAGATCAGTCTGAAAAAGGCCCATGTGACAAATCGTTGCGGCAGCACAGACCTTAAGAACTCTCAGACCGTGTTCTCTGAAATGTGATGCCAGAATGTCCTTTGTTTCATTTCTACCATGGATAACATCTTTAGCCAGAGTTATTTTTCCTCTAAGAAATTAATTCGCAAATTTACAGCATGTTTTGCTCACCTTGATAGGAAACCAAGGCAACTATCCTTGTGTGGTACTCCTGTTGAACCTTGTTTACCTGTTACAAAGCATCCAGAACACATACATCTCGACCCAGAACATTTAAACTTTGCACAGCTTTGCCACTTAGGTGACTGGGAATGGAGCAAACAAGTTTTGTCTCAATCCATATTATCTACAAACATTTTCACTTGGGTAACATTGAATCAGACTGTGCTTTTTCATGTTTGCTGTTTAACATAAACACAAAAGGGTTTCGTATATTCATTTTTTTCTGGTACACAGAAAATATAGAAAAATATGTCTGCTTCTGGCTTGCTATAGTGAAAGTATTTTGAGATAATCCAGATTAGAGGACAAACCCGGTTTGCTCGACTATCCCCTACTACACAAAGCGGAACAATTGGTTATGACTTCACTTACTAATGTTTGCACAACAGCATAGTTTAGATAATATGGACTCTGTTTGAACTTTGGTGTCAGTGTTTATTTCTACTAAAATGTCCTGTGAAGAATTTCCATCGGGCAAGGGTGAAGAAGCTCTAGCTTGATAAGATTTGTATTTAAACATCCAATAATTCAGGTAATTCTCTCACACAGGGGGTGGTCTGTTGACCAGGTCCCCTCTCCACAAAACTCCATGCTAAAAGCATAGTACTCACCTGGGCCTAGCTATGTCAAGACCCTGATCTGCATCACTTGCTCTCTCATGGCACAGATTGGGTTAAGGGCACAGGTACCCTCTTGACAGATAGTGTGATAGCTCAAGCCACTACAGCACAGGGGCTGCATTTGAGATATGCACATCTGTCTCAAAACCCCATAATTGCAAGTGTACTGTTCTGGAGGCACATTAAACTTTAAATGTTGCTGTAACTGAGTTAGAGAATGGTGGACATGATATGATATGATATGGCATTTATAACGCACCTATACACAAGTGTTTCAGGGCGCGACACAGCAAGGGAGGGGCAACAGAGGGAAGACAGACAATGATCGTACTAGGCCAGGTGTCATTCAGATCGTGCAAGTGCATGGGAAGGGGAGGGGGAAAGTGCAGTACATGGGATAAAGAAAATAACAATAAGTAACGTACGGCCAGCTGGTGGCAAGTGCAAGTGTAAGTACAGGGATCGGGTGTCAAGTGCTGGTAGTGGAGCTGCAGGGATACAGAAACAGTCCCTAAGTGCGGGGGTTGCCAGGAAGGCAGTGCAGGTGCACGACTGGTGGGGGGGACCCGGGCCCGAGATCCGTGGGTGGCCCGGTAACCAGTGCAGTTTCAGTAACAGCCATGAAGTCAGGAGGGGAGACGAGGAGAAAAAGCAGAATCAAAGAGAAAGGTTTCGAGGTGCTTCCGGAACCGGTGATGGTTCTCCTCAAGTTTAAGGGAGGCAGGGAGACTGTTCCAGAGGGAGACCCCAGCCGAAGATAGAGATCTACCACCAACTCGTTGCTTGGAGAAGTGACTGACCCTGAGGGAGTTGGAGGCAGATGAGCGAAAAGCTCAAGAAGGAATATAGTTAGGAAGAGAAAGCTGAAGGTAATGAGGCCCCAGAAGGCCTTGTGGACAATGCAGAGGGTTTTGAACTTAATCCTCACAGCCACTGGGAGCCAGTGCAGAGATGTCAGTCCTTGAGAGATACGATCCCTGGGGTTGAGGCCAAGGACAAGTCTCGCAGTCCTGTTCTGGATGAGTTGCAGAGGGCGTAGAGTAGAAGCAGGCAGGTTTAGAAAGAGGCTGTTGCAATAGTCCAGCCTAGAGAGAACCAGAGCTCTGGAGACAGTGAGCTTCTGGGGGAAGGAGAGGAATGGAACAAAACCTCTGAGAAGTGTGACTTCTTAGAGATGTCAAAGATGTGAGGAGATAAGGAGATTGTGGAGTCGTAGATGACCCCAAGGTTTTTAGCCTCACAGGTGGGAGCCAGAGGAGTACCAAGGAAGGCAGGCCAGAGAGTGACAGGAAAGGAGAGACCAGGTGTTCCAATGAGGAGAATCTCAGTCTTACTGGCATTAATGCAGAAATCATTGGCGGCACACCATTCCTGGATAGCGGACAGGCAGTCAGAAATGAGAGAGGGAGAAAAGGTAGCTGAAGATAGCCTGAAAATGAGCTGAGTGTCATATGCATAGCACTGGAAGTTGGGGCAAAGTGCAGCAATGCGGTGGCCAAGAAGTGCCAGGTATAGATTGAATAGCCAGGGAGAGAGATTAGACCCCTGGGGAACACCACAGGTGGAGACAGAGATGGAGGATAGGAAGGACCCGAGTTGCACATGGGAGGGTCGATCGCCGAGGAAAGAAGTCAGCCATGCCAGGCCCTGACAAGTGATACCCAGGTTATCTCAGACACGGTTGAGCAGGATGGCATGGTTAACCGTGTCAAAGGCAGAAGGTAGATCAAGTAGGATGAGGACACAAGGGGTGTTGGAATCAAGGTTGGAGAGCAGGTCTTCACAGATGTTCATGAGAGCAGTTTCTGTGCTTCTGGCAGCTCTGAAGCCAGACTGATGATCATGGAGACAACCATCAGATTCAGTGTGAAGATTGAGCTTGGAGATGGCAGCTTTTCCAAGAGTTTGCCCAGGAAGGGAGTAATGGATATTGGGCGATAGCCTTGCAGCATGGGCGGGAGAGGGTTTCTTAAGAAGAGGGTCACAAGGGAGTGCTTCAAGGGGGAAGGGAAGACTCCAGTGGCGAAGGAGTGGTTGAAGAAATAGAGCCAGGGAGTCAATGTGGTTCTTGATGGTTTTGGAGGAACAGGGATGAACCTGTTTTGACAAGACTTTCATAGATGGCACTTGTCTAGAAACATTGCCTGGGAAAATCAGGGGAAAGGCAGAGGAGGGAGGTGAATGGCCGAGGAAGGGCCAAAGGCAGAGCAGGGAGTAGAGGGAGGAAGGGGAGAAGAGGAAAGAGAGGACAGGATGTCTTGAGTTTTGGAGATGAAGTGAGAGGCCAGTGCGTGCAGAGGGCCTGGTAAGGGACAGGAGAGGTAGAGACTGCTGCAGGATTGGCCAGTTCCTTGCAGATTTTAAAAAGTTCAGCTGTGTTGTTAGATGCTGCAGAGACGCAGGCTTGAATGTGAGCTCTCTTCTTGGTGAGGACAGAGAGCCGGTATTGCCGTTGGAGCATGCGGCAGGCCAGTTTGTCAGAGGATGTACATGAGGCACACCATTTCCTCTCAGCCACCCTGAACTTGCGTTTGAGGGTGACGAGGTCTGAGTCATACCAGGAGTTACACTTGGCTTTGGGCTTCAGGCGTATCTTCATGACAGGGGCAAGAAAATCAAGAGTATCAGATATAGCAGAGTAGAGCATGGAAAGGGATGTGTCAGGGTGTGAGTCAGCCAAGGGGTGGTGAGGGGCTGAGAAAGAGGTGGGGAAAGCCTCAACTGACATACGCTTCATGGGTCAGGTGACTGCGAAGGTGGGCGGCTGTGATGGAGTTGGCTTGGCCTGAGGGGTAGAGAGGGTGAGCTGGGAGGAAAGGAGAAAATGATCACTCCAGGAGAGAGGAGTGGTGAGAGGGATAGAAAGGGGAAGGTCTGAGGAGCTCAGAACATCCAGAGTGTTCCCTGCAGAGTTAGTCAGGCTAGAGGGGAGAATGTAGAGTGAGAGAGAGTTGCAAATGTCACAAAATAGTCCAGAGGAAGGACAGGAAGCATCAAGGTGGACGTTGAAGTCTCCAAGAAGGAGGAGTTGAGTGGTCGAGACCAGGAGGGAAGAGGAGAGGTCCGCACACTCAGAGAGGAAGGAGGAGATCTGACCAGGTGGCCGACAGATAGTAGCCACCATGAGGGACTGGTTAGGAGAGAGGGAGAGCCTGCAGTCGAAGTATTCAAAAGTGGAGTAGGCCTGCGTAGGAATGACAGAGGCAGGAATCCACAAAGGGAAGATCAGGGCTACACCACCTCTGTAATGGTTGTGCCTAGGCATGGAGAGGATCTTGTAGCCATCATGGGGGAGGGTATCAAAGCTCATGACAGAGCTGGCCATGAACCATGTCTCGGTGAGACCGAGGACATTGAGGTCAAGTTCCTCCAAAAGGCGGCCGATGTCAGAGAAGTGTTTGACAGCTGAGCGAGAGTTTAGAGTGGCAATATGGAGAAGGTTGCCATCCTTGAAGGACTTCCGTGGAGGGGTAAAAATCAGAGGTATGCCCTGTGAAGGTGTGGAAGAAACCCGGGTGGGGGCAAAAAAGGAAGGAGGAGCGGGCAAGGTAGCCAAGGAGGAGGGAGCAGGTGAGGAGGTGGGGAGCAGGGACAGCAGGAGAAGAAAGGAAATTGATGAGATGGCGGAAGCGTCTATCGAAGAGGAGAAGGTTGGCCTGAGGGCCCTGGACCAAGACGGTGCCATTCACATAAACATTATTGATGACCTTAGAGGTGTGGAAGGAGGCCAGGAGGGCCTCCCACTGGGTGCCAGCATTAATGGGAGAGGAAGAGAAAGGAGAGAGCACAGAGACCATGTGAAGTGTACATAGGTCTGTTGAGGGAACAACAAAGAGGATGTCAATGACAGTTTGCCTGGAGGAGGCACTGGTATAGGTGTCAGCGATAGGGAGGCCTGGGTTGGAGACCAGGATGTCCTATTTAAACTTCTGCCTACCAGATTTAGTGAGACGAACAGGATAGTCTATAGAAAAGCAGTTGGAAAAGATGGGAGGGACAGAGAACACCATAGAGCAGGTTGGAGAAGAGAAGAGGAAGGGAGTGAGAAGTGGAGAAGACTAGGAAAGGGCACACGGCAGACAACAGGTGGATGAGACAGCCAGAGCAGAAGAGAAGAGTTGACAATGGGAAAGATAACTGTCACTAAGATTAAGTACTTACACAATGCACATTTTAAACAGGAGAAAAACACCTACATTTGACAGTCCTCTTTAGAGGGGAAAAGGCCTAGGTTTTACAATGCAATTTTAAACACTTACACAATGCACATTTTGAACAGGAGAAAACACACCTAAGTTTGCGAGTCCTGAATAGAGGGGAAAAGGCCTAGGTTTCACAATGCAATTTTAAACACTTACACAATGCAAATTTTAAACAGGAGAAAACCAAGTTTGGGAGTTGACTATAAGGACAGGAGTGCAGGGAGGAGGAGGGTCTTACCCTAACACAGGCCACTACTACCTTCCTAACTGGCTGTGGGGGGACAGCTGGCCACTGGCTTCCCCTGCTAAAACCTGCAGATACTAGTTGGAGCTGCCCTTTGCCTGGGGGCCCTTAGCCAGAGGGGCTGCCGGGCAGGGGGGCTGCCCTGGAAATCTCTGTAATACCATGGTCACACCATTCAGTGGGAGGAGGGCGGGCTGGGGGGGTGGAGGGAGGGAGGCAGAGGACGAAAGGAAACAAAAATGGGGAACAAACACGGGGCACCAGGCCCAACAAGTACACCAAGAATTCTTTCCTTTGTAAAAAAAACAGGTCAGCCGGGCCCAGGAGGGTTTCAGGCAAGCCCACTCACCTCAGGAGCACTGATGGAAGTGGCGCACACACGGGGCTAACGCTGGGTAGGAAGTAACAGGAGAACACAGAGCCAATCAATGGGAGGAGGGCGGGATCGGAAGCGGGAGGAGGGATGGAGGCAGAGGACGAAAGGAAACGAAAATGGAGAACAAACACGGGGCACCAGGCCCAACAGGCACACAGAGAAGCCTTTCCTTTGTAAAAAATAAGTCAGCCAGGCACAGGAGGGTTTCAGACAAGCCCACTCACCTCAGCAGCACAGATGGAAGTGGCACATATACAGAGATGATATTTCTCATAAATATCGAACCACATCCAATTGATATCACTCACGTGTCAGCCCTGTGAGTCAGCTAATTTGTCAAATAGTTATATGTTTTTCCCCCTGACAGGCTGCATTTGCTGCTTTTTGGTTGTTTCCTCTCTTTCCTCCTTTGTGAGTGAAGGTAGCAGCCTCCCCATAGAGATACCCACTACGCAGGAAGCTGTCCTGATAACAGGATCAAATGGCACATCCATTCACAAAAGTAATAGCGTCACACCAAGGTGCTGCATACCAAAAGGCCTTTGATTTGTTCGAGAAGAGAAAGGCTGGGGTTAGTGTAAACAATGGGAGTTCTTTGCAGCTGGAGGGAGGTTCCAACATCTTATTTCTATTTGCCTATGGGGGTCATTACGAGATTTGCAGTAAAAAATAGTTTTTACCGACATGGAGGATATACCGTGTCCCTGTAGCAATGACGCTACTAACAGCGGCCGATTACGAGAACGCGTACACGCGCGTAGCGGCATGCCGGTATCGACAGTACCCTTAGCGGCATCATGGGAAGCGCAGGCAGCCCTTCCGCTGCCGTCCACCTCTAAATAACGGGCCCAGCATCAACGGATTCGGCATTAGCGGCCACCATTATTAGCGGTCACCGCTAATAGCGGAAATGGAAGTAACGTCATCACACCGGAATGGGAAACGGCACGGCAGCCATCTTACAAAATGAATTGCCATCCTCAATATACAGGACCTGAACATCTTCTACTCAACCAGCATCATGCTAAAGGCAGTTAAGAAAGGGGCTTCCCGGCAGCGCAAGGAGCGGTTCTCGGAGGATGAACTGACAATGCTTGCTGACACGCTGGCTAACAATGCTGAGGTGGTCTTTACAAATGACCTCAAAAGAGCAGCCCAGCTAAAGAAAAAAGAAATTTGGGAGCTAGTAGCCCAGAGAGTGAGTGCGGTTGGTAACACCCCCTGCACAGTGAAGGTTGTCTGAAAATGTTGCGACAACCTGCGCCTCAGAGTGTGCAACATCTTCTCGGCCATCCGCAGCCAGGGCCTAGCTACTGGCGGTGGCTCTAGCTCTCCAATAAAACTCAGCTGCTGAGAGGAAACCTGCGCCAGCACAATTGGCATTGAGTCAATCGAAGGCATGGGCAAGATGGAACATAGAGCCACGTCATCGACAGATGGAGGTGAGTGTGGTAAGAAAACACTGTAATGCAAATTATGATGATAGTCCACAATGTGACCCTGCCATGAGACAGTGCATGGGCCATTACACACACACATGGACACATCCCTGCCTAGATGCCATCCTCAGCACTGACACATCCACATGCATGCGGCATGCCAATGCCATACCTGAGACACAACCCACAAACATGGAAACGGCATATGTCACACTGCACGCAGTCCACAACAGAAAGGCATGTCACATAGCATACACCACCTCAAACATGTGCGAACCTGACGTATGCCTGCATGATCCCCCCATATAGCAAGCAACCTGTATGTCACAACTCCAATACCGAATCCCCTCAAATGTGTAGAACAGCAACAATACCAATGTATGCGTGATGCATGTACAACCATCACTAATGCCGTCCCTCTCTCGGTCCCCCACAGGCTCAGATCCTGACAGCGAAGCCCGGGACTCTGTGGCGCAGGCAACGACTCCCAGAAAGAAGGCCAGGGGCAGGGAAGAAGACAACAGGCCTTCTACGTCAAAAGGCCCAGGCAAGGCACTACTGCCACAGAAGGTGAAGGCACAACAGGATGCAAAGTCACTGGGACGGCTAAGGGCCACTGCAACAGCATCACTGCCCACAACAGCTGTATCCACTGCACAGGAGCCAATGGTCGATGGGGCCCTGTGTGCTGCCAACAGCTCTGTCAGGGAGGCAGCTGCCACATCACCCCAGAGTGATGATGAGGTACAGAGCAAAGGTCAAGTCTGTGTCCCTGTGGAGGAGTGTCATCTGACCTACCTGGCACACCCAGCCCCCCGCCATCACCCTAGATTACCCAGTCAGCAGCACCAATGGAAGAACACAGGAGCAGTCTGCAGGGGTGTTAAGATGGATTTCAGAACTCTGTCCTGGAGGGGCAGAGGTTCAGAAGGCCAGCCTAGTTTCTTGGAACAGGGTAACCTCTGGACAAGCCAGACAATCAAGGTAGCGATCGCGGTGGTCAAGACTAGGTCTCAAGAGGGGTGAGGGTGACTGAAAGCCCGCAATGAGCACACAAAGCAAGGACACTTACAAATTACTCCAAACAGGTGTTATATTAAAAATATAGACACATTTATTACAAGGCCTTTGTAACATTGACCATAGCAAAGAATCACTATAAAACTCAAGTAAACCAACACATCACAATCAAATACAATATATATACAATTACCGAAGGGTCTAAAGAGTTAGAAGCACGAAATATGCAGACCACCTAGATGGGGAGGAAAACAGGCACTGCAAGTAATCGTTTAGACCCAGTTCGCCTTCAGAGGCCACCTAACTAGAAGGAAGTCCGAGCCCTACCAAGAGTGGAGCCTTGTGCTCAAAAGTACCTGCACACGCTGGTGCCAATGGGCCAAGGGGAGTCTCTTCAAGGAAGTCAGGCAGTTCAGAGTGGTGAACAAAGGAGGGCGAACAGATCTCCGCTACTCAAGCGCGGCCTCCACTTGCGGGCAGAAGCAGAGTGCGAGTGCAAAAAAGGTGTGCTGTTTAACACAGCGAGGAAAAGCTACGGGTTACTGCAGGAGGGCGGCCAGTTCCTAGCGTTGCTACTCACCGGTCCCCGATGCAGGCAGACCCGGGCTTCTACGTGTCAGTTTCAGTGCTGGCAGGTCCAGATACAAGCAGGGGACGTCTCGGCGTTGTGTAGATTCCGCGGGAGCAGAAGTTAGAGTTGAGGATGTCCCAAACGCAGTGAATCCGCACAGATTGTTACCGCAGCAGGGCAACAAAGCAGCTGTGTGTATATCAGCCCAATGTACACTTCTCACTTCAGACCTGGGAATGCCAAGTGAACGAATGGTGTGAGAGTGTCAAGGACTCGGAATAAAGCAGCAGCAACCTGACGGCGGTGACAGAGCAAGACTCCTGGGTAAGCTGGTCAGTCCACTGGATGGCCCAGAGACGCTTCCGAAGGCTTAGGTGCAGGAGATGGTGAAGATGCCGAGAATAGTTGTTCCCACTATTCCAAAGGGTCGAAGTACCAGTACATGCCTTCTCGTTCGATCAGAGGCAGAATGGTTTCACAGGGCGACAGCAGTGCAGAGGAGCAGTCCTTCAGCGGGTCACCAGCTATTCCTCGGTTCAGCCTCTTAGTTGCAGGATACTTGGCTCCTCTATCCGTCGTTCGTGAGAACTCAGGAGATCGACCTGGTAGTGGTGTTTCCAGCCTCCTCTTATCCAGAGTTCCCTTCACGCCAAAACAGAGAGGACCCAATGGGAGATCTGCTCACAAAACACTTACACCATACGTGGACCTATCACGGACCACGGTGGTCCCAGCATTCAAGACACACTAGACTCTCTGGCACCCAGGATGTGTATTGGGACCAGACATCCCAGCTCACATCCTGGAGGCACACACAAGGCATGCAGAAGCCTGCGAAAGCATCTGTGTTTTGCAGGAAAGTACATACCC
Source organism: Ambystoma mexicanum (assembly GCF_040938575.1). Taxonomy (NCBI): domain Eukaryota; kingdom Metazoa; phylum Chordata; class Amphibia; order Caudata; family Ambystomatidae; genus Ambystoma; species Ambystoma mexicanum. Next base: position 435,902,980 of record NC_090939.1, on the reverse strand, counting down.
AAATAAGGATGGCCCCGGGTCGGCTCGACCTGGGGAAGGTGAATGGGCAAGACGGTCAACGGATAGGACAAAGAACCTCGTGGCATGGCCATTTTGGAAGCCAGGCCACCCATTTTGGCCAAATGCGAGAAGCGCGGTTAACAGGGCAAAAGGGAGTTCAAAAACACAAAGAAACGATCGCTGCCACCAGTCCCGTCCGTGACATACTTGCACAGTTCGTTATAAATCCTTCGAGAGTTTCTAGTGCATGTGGAATGACTAGAGAACCAAGAGCGCGGTAATGTAAGTTACAGTGCACTCTTGTGCCATGTTGCGCGAAAGCTGCAACATGAGAAAAGAACTACGGAAAACATCGTTTTCCGGTACAGACTGTCTTAAGGGCATGTCAGTTTCCCCGTAAGAATGGAGCGAAAGCCCAGAGGAGTTAGGCGGAAGGCTGCTCTTCTCTGGCAAAGTCTAGATCAGGGTGTAAAACAACAGCAAGAAGTTTAGGGGTTGCCACATGGAAGGAAAATTACCTACAATTAAGAAATCTTTCCTAACAAGGGGAGCCAGGGCCAGGGAGCTGGAGCCCCACAGAGGACCCTCATGTATTGGGAACCTTGCCACATGCAGCATCTACCTCTACTGGTGTCCGGGATGGAGAGCAGCAAATGCCACCGGTCGAGCAGTGCCAGAAGGAGCTGTCAGGACTAGTCAGACAGTTCGTAGCTGATGGTGCCCTGACAAGGCAGGAGGGCCGGGACAACACAGCGGCCATGGAAGTGGCCATTGAGGTGAGCACAACTCACATCTGCAAGGAGTTGTCTGCAGATGTGAGTTGTGGATGCCTTAGAGGAATTGCGGATGCCTTAGAGGCACAGCGTCCTGCCCCGAGACTGGAGCAAGCGGGCACAGCTCCTCATTGAGCTCTACACAGACAAGCCCCTGAGCAGGTCTGCGCGCACCTTACGGCGCTCTGACAAGGCGTCACCAGAGGCGGGAAGTGGCCAAAAGTAGCAGGGGCAGCCTGAATATGGCAATTGGTGCAGACACTTGCAGCATTTGTTTTCACACCATGTGTGGGGGGGTTGCGGAGGGAGGGGGAGGGGAAAGAAGGTGTGTGGGGGAGTTGTGGGGGGAGTTGTGGGGGGAGAGGGTGTGTGGGGGAGTTGAGGGGAGGGAGAGGGTGGAGGGGGTGTGTGTGGGGTGGAGGGTATGAGCACTTGTTACTTCTTACTGTTAAATACACCTGTTGTGTACCTGAAAAGATACTAGCCTGGACATTCCTTATTGTGTATGTGTCATTTATTGGTTTACAGTGCATGTGTCCAATTACCCAGTGCCCTCACTCCCACATTCATGGCACCCTCAGCTCCCATTCCTCTTAAAAGTATTGGTCAATCACTCACTGGTGCACACACGTCCATCCTGTGCACCACCACCGCAATGATGTACAACCACATCTTCATCTTCTTTATCATCACCTGGTGGTTGCTGTTCAATGTCAGGGGGCAGAGGCATGTTCCATTGGATGCACATGTTATGCAGCATGACACATGCCATGATGATCTTGGCCACCTTCTCATGCCTGTAGAGGAGTGCTCCACCCGACCGGCTAAGACAGCGAAAACCTGACTTCAACAGGCCAAATGTCTGCTCGATGACCACACGGGTATGGGTATGGGAACGATTGTAGTCCTCTTTGTGCTTGTTCTGCGGGTTCCGGACAGAGGTGAGGAGTCACGTCTTCAAGGGATACCCACTGTCACCTGCATGGGTGCAAAAAAAGGTATGTGTACGTTATTTCCTGATGGACACCTGTACTCATCAATCATGCCTGCAAATTTCTGTTGTTCACATGCACATGTCCCTGGTTGTAAGCACACATTTTACCTTGCCACTATGTGTGCTGTGCTATGGTCTTATGGTGTGGGCTGCGTCTTCCAGTTGATACAGGGTGTACACTCACTTGATGTTCTGCATGCACTGTGGATGTATTCCGCTGTGTTTGTTGTCATTATGTGATTTGTAGTGATTAGTATAATTTTGTTACTGGCAGCATTGCCAGAAGTCTCAGAATTATTTGTCATTCAGCACTTATCATTTCCATGCTGACATGCAGCGCTACTGTGCTGGTGGCCCTGTGACAAGCAGTGTATACCCTTGTTGGAATTGATTTGTGCACTCTCATGGATTCTTGTCCTGTGTTGTGAATTGCTGCGTACATGTACATTGTGCATACTCACAGCATGTTGATGGATTGTGTTACGGAGGGTGAGGTCTGATGATGGATGGTGGACATGTTGTGGGATGTGGGATGGTTGTAAGTTAGGCATGCTGTAATTGGTGTGCAGCTTCCATCATTGCTATGGGGATTGGTAGTCATGTTCAGTTAGTGATGCTTTGGGGCACAGTGTTTTGCGATGTGGACTTTGTGCTGTCTCCACAACAATGGCGCCCTGGTGGTGTGTGCGTCTCTCCCCCCATTACACTGCCATGTGCCTGTCATGAGACTTACCAAGCAGCCATGCACGTCGTCCTGCATGTCGCTCCATGTAGCGAGGTAGCGTGGAGCTCCGCAGGACCATTGAGTCATGAGTTGATCTTGGATATCGGGCACAACAATGTGTGATGATCTTGATGGAGTCACATACCATCTGTACATTGATGGAGTGATATAGCTTACGATTCTGGTACACCGCCTCCGTGGCATGCGGGACCACCAATTCTACATGGGTGCAGTCAAGTGCACCGATACAATTTGGCATGCCTGCCAGTGCATGGAAGCCAACTTTTGTGTCAAATATCTCCTGGGCAGTCCGTGGTAGGGTAATGTAGTTCCTTGAGTGCTTCAGGAGGGCATCCAGCACTTGGTTCAGCATGCAAGAAAATAAGGGTTGTGATATGCCATGCATGTGCCCCACTGTGTGCTGGTAGGTGCCTGCGGCCAGGAAGTGAAGCACAGACACTACCTTCAGTAGAGGGGGGATGGTGGTGCGTATTTCAATCAGGCTGACAATGTCATTGTGTATCACGTCCATAATGGTAGTGATGGTGTCCCGGTCCAGATGGTACAGGGTGTGGTTCTGCTCAGGGGTTAGGTTGAATGGACTGGCTCTGATGCAAGGGATTGGGGACTGCCTGCCTGCGTGGTACCACTGGCTGCACTGGTGGGGCTTTCCGGGCCTGTCTCATCCTCCTTCTCCTCCTGCGTCTTCTCTGTGGTGCCTGTTGTAGTTGCTGGTGTAGCAATGCAAGCATGTCCTCCAGACCCAGTTTTGCTACTACAAGTGGAATCATTTTGGTGTGGAAAAGGATGTGGTGTGTGGGTGTGCTCCTTTTTGTGCTGGGCAAGACTCCATTTCCTCCACCTGTGCTGATTGTGTGCAACTGTGGCAGTTGGGAACACTGCACATTGCTGTTTGCGGGTGGTTTGCGATGCCAGTATTGCTAGCATCGCGGTATCCCTTATTACCGCCTTCATGATGCCGGTATTTGCATGTCCGCATGACTTGTGATGTCCTCCTGTTAGCGCCATCCTGGTACTGCCGGTCCGAAGGGCCGCGTGCCTGCGCCTGTGCCGGTACGGGGAGAACGGTATCCGCGGTGGCGCTAATACCGGGCTGTTGCGTCAGAATAACCCAGAGCGATATGCGGTACCGGTAATCCCTTACTGGCATTATTTTTCCATTACCTCCAACCTCGTAATGACTCCCTATATCTTTTATTCCTGTCCCCTCCCCTTCCTGTAGCCAAAGCACTTTGGGTGTGAACTCAGAAGGTAATGTCCACTTTTTTTAAGAAGAGGGATTGGACCATTAAAAGAGGCTTACTTTTGTCCAATCACCTGTGGACTTTTACCGTGAAAGGAAAGGGTGCCCACTCCTTCTCTGAATCACGTTGGAACACCTGATAAAGAATCCATTTAACCTTGGTTGGAAGAGTTGACTTTCCAGGGCCCTCCACCAGTGAGGTGAGGACTGAGTGACCAGGGCAGAGGCAAGCACTATTCGCCACCCACTACACAGACACATTAGGAGTGACTCTTGCTCCTGGAACCAGACCCGCATCTCTGCCAGCCCCACTGCTGTCCAGGACCGCATTGTGCTGAAGGACTCCTGAGTTTGTGGGCCTTTCCCCCTTACTGGGAGCATTAGAAGTAGGGCTGAACTTGTCCTTGAGATGCCACAGTGGGACTTCAGCACCCTGAGAGCCAAGACACCCAGGATTGCTGCTTTCCATTGCATAAACATGGTTGAACTGCCTCTGGACTTGGCCCAACATGATCCAAACTGAATATGATACAGTAGCACTACTTCCTAAAGCCTGGATAAATACAGGTGAACTGCAAAGAATATGTAGTGGGCCCATAACTGCCCCATTGGTCCATTGTGGTCCCTATATGCGGATTAGGTCACTTGTGCAACTTTTTACCTAAAGACATATATTTATGTTTTAAAACTTTGTGGTGGTTGAATTGCCTTTCATTAGTTTAATCTTGCACGGATCGCTGCATTCACTCTCTCTCTTGCATCTTCTTTGTTCTTACCACAGGGATGGGTTTTTGTAGGTTTTTCTGTTTAGTTCTCTTGCAGATAGTGAGTTTAATTAAGGTATATATATTTTTTATAGAAACTTGATTACACATTCCCTTTATTTTGGACTGTTGTACTTTGCTGTATGGGTTGTTATTGAGTCACAGTCACACCCTTCTTTCAAGTACAGCCCGCCCTCGGGCCAAGTTACCAAAAAAGGCAAAGGAGGTCATCTCTTAACTGTGCCTGTTTTACCTTTATGATTGTGTTGGATCTTGGTCTGAAAAAGGCTGAGCAGTGATTTCTCTACTACTCACTATTGTACTACTGCAGGGCACAAGTAATTTCATCACACTTTCAGAAAGAAAGTAGTTCTTACATTTTCAATATTTAAATGTATTTAAATTATGCATATTTCTTTGGTTTGTGCCAAATCTAGGGCTGTGGATAGGAAAGATATGTGTAGTTTATCTGGTGGACAGGGTTATGGAGTTTCAGAAACATGCCTTGGCAACTTAATTCATAAAAACTATGAATGGCACAAACTCTCAGGTCATTTTAACTCTCTGGAATATTTCTAATTGTGGATGATTCACATGTATGTTCTACATGACTTAAAGGCAGAAACCGAGACTAATCTGCACATATTGTTTATGTTATTAAAGCCCTGCATTTAACGGCAGCTCTCCACCAGCAGCACTAGAATTTATGTCTACATCCGATCGTGTGCCTTTCCTCCATTGCCAATGTCAGTGGTATTTGAGGCAAAAAAGGCCACCAATTAAGTTGTCCCCAGTATTTGTATTTGTATGTATTTATTAGTATTGTGCACCTGGCCCTAGGGCATCTGGGCGCATATCTTGAGGAGGTAAGGTTACATACAGGTACACATTTCCCTGGGAAAAATCCATTCTTAACAATGAATATGCATTTCTTAGGGCAGTTCTTTTTTACAGTCATGTACATAGTTCAAACGGTAAATAGGCATTTCATAGCAGTACATGTAGGTTACAGGGTAGGATAGGAACATACAGCTAAATTTACTAGAGTACAAGAATACAGTGTAATTTGCAAATGCAGAAGATGGTGATGGAAGCTATTGACACGTTGCCATGGGTGGTTAGATGGATGAGGCAGATGCGTCTAGCTCATAAAGCCAGAGTTTAGTTTTGTTCTTGAATAAGTGATAAGACGGTTCCGCTCGGAGTGTGGTAGGTAATGTGTTCCAAAGTTTGGCCGCAAGGACTGGGAAACTTAATCCCCCGGCCTTCTGCAGCTTGAAACTAGGTACAGTAAGTGTGTGGACATGTGCCGAGCTCAGGGGTCTGGTGGCTGTGTGCCGAGTGAAGTGGTTGGCCAGGTCTGCGGGGGCCAGATTGGCCTGGGCCTCGTATGTTAGAGCAATGTTTTTGAGGGATATTTTGGTGTGCAAGGGGAAGCCAGTGTATATTAAGTCTCGTGTTCGAGATGTGTAGTCTCTGCGGGATGTTAAGGGCTGCCCTGATGGCATTATTATGTGTCACTTGTAGCTTATTCATGTTTCTTTGGCTAGTCCCTAGGTAGAGGGCATTGCAATAATCAATTTTAGCCATGATGAGAGTTCTAGCAAAGGTAATGCAGTTATCAGTCGTGAGGAAGGGTCTGCAGGTGGTGATAAGTTTGCAGGTATACGCCGAGGCAGATACAACAGCATTTGTTTGTCTGGTGAGCGATAGTGTAGAATCAAGGTAAATACATAGTGTGTTTGTGTCATTAGACATTTTGATAATATTCACATCGATAGTAAATGTTTTGTAGGCAAAGCCCATGATGTGCCATCCAGGCCTGGATGACTGTGTAGACTTCATTGAGTACTTTAGAGTCGATTACATAGTCGCCTGTAATGGGGACGAGTATCTGGGTGTTGTCAGCAAAGTTGGTGTAAGAGACATCCAGATAGTCAAGTATGTCAAAGAGCAGCTTTGTAAACACATTGTACAGTGTAGGGGAGACACAAGATCCTTGTGGGACTCCACATGGGACAGGTGCTGGTTCAGCAGAAGCAGATGGTGAGAAAACCTGTTTGCCAAGAAGGAGCTGATCCAAGAGGTGGCAGCGTCTGAGAAATGGACAGCTATTTCGAGGTGGTGACAGAGAATTTGGTGATCTACCAGATCGAAGACTGCTGAAAGATCAAGAAGAAGTAGGATTTCCAACTCACCCTTATCTTTTAGGTCCTCAATTTGTGTTTTTAAGTCAATCAAGGCAATTTTGATTCCATGTCTGGGGTGGAAACCTGATTGCTGGAGACCCAATAGTTTGTTTGTTTCAAGGTAACGCTGAATTTGAAGGTAAGCAGCGCGATCCAGAATTTTTAGTAAGTATGGCACAGTTTTAGTGGGCCTATAATTAGAAGGGTTACTCGGGTCAAAGGTGGGTTTTTTGATTAGTGGGATAACCCAGGCATCCTTGAGATTGTCAGGGACAATACCAGATTTGAATGATGCATTTATGAAGGTAGTGATAAAAGGACCAAGATCATGGGCGGCCTCCTTAATGATAGGAGCTGGGCATGAATCACCTTGGCATTTGGACGGTTTAAGCTTCTTGATAATATTTTCAACTTCCCATATAGAGAGAGGTGAGAAGCTGAATGGTTTGAAGGAGTGTTTAGGAGTGGGCATGTTATATGAAGGGGAGTTGAGTGCTGGGTCTGATAGGTTGCTTCTTTTAGCGTTCATTTTAATTTGTATTGTAGACATTTTATCTAGGAGTGCCTTTTGGATGTTGGTGCACCATGCAGTGCCGGGGATACATATATGTGTTGGGATACTCTAGTTCCTTGAGGATCTTAAAGAGTTCTTTTGTATTTGATTCTGCATGCATGATGCGTTTATTGTAAACGTCTTTTTTTTAGCTTCAAGTAGGACTTCTTTGTAAATGGAGGAAACACTGGTTAAGGGGTTTGTGTTGGCTTGTGAAGGTATACTTGTGGAGTGGAGTGAATCAGGAATTGAGGTGAGGGCAAGGTTTTTGTTTGTGCCATTTTACTGGGGCAATAGAATTGAGAGCTTTTAACATAGTGTGATTATAGGTATCCACTAGAATTGCGGGGTCGGAGCAGGAGGTATATGCAATATTAACCAGGGGGAGGATAAGAGGGAGAAGTTTCTCTGTCGTAATATCCTTCTTATTGCGGGTATGGATGGATGGGGCGAGGTTAGGTTTGGAGGTTTGGGGGTTAGAATTAATTGAGAAGATTATTATGTGATGATCAGACCAGAAGCAAGGGGTAACTGAGATTAGGTTGAAAGTACAGTTAAGGTCTGCAACCCAAACAAGGGTACGCCCTTTGATGTGGGTAGGCTCTTTGATGTGTTGGGTAAGGCCAAAGTCTGTTAATGTGCTTGCTAGGCCAAGTCTTGGAACCCCAGATTGAAATCGCCAAGTAGGAGGATTTGGCTTCGTTTTAGTGGCAAGGATAGAGGAAATGTCCTCAATGAACGTGGAAATTGGGCCTGGGGGCCTATAGATGAGGTACACTGTAGCAGTTTGATTGGGAGAGATAGGTAGGTTGATGGATAGTAGTTCCGTGGAGGGGATCTGGAGATTGGGGATGGCTCTGAGTTCAAGTGAGCTCTTGAAGATAAAGGCTATACCTTCACCTTTTGTTTGATTAGTATCCCTATCATATTTGATGATGGAGTAATTACCAGTGGCAACAGTCAAACGTGGAGGAGGAGATGAAGGTGCCATGGAAATGTGACATAGTTCACTGCTGAAACAGTAGCTGCTGCAATTGCTCGGGATGCACAAATATTGTATAATACAGTACTGCATTGTTTGTACATCCAGCACTGCAAGGACACATACTGCAAGCATTCAAACTCTGGGTGTGAAGGTGGCAGAGTACTTAAAATGCCATTTGAGGCTTAGCTGTTTCTGCCAATTCAGTTCAGCAAGCCCATGTTCTTTAAAATCAGAGTTTGGCACAAGTCAGAATGCATCCCATGTTCCCATTTTTAGACGCACACCATCACCAGCTGAAGAGAATGACACAGAATATGTGGCAGAAGGAGCAGATGGTATTGTGAAGGGTAGGAGTTTCAGCTTTTTTGTATTAGGTGAGGGGCAATAGAGCCATGTCTAATAGCCCATGTTAGAGGAGCAGGATGTTTCTCCTCCCAGTACAACCTCTGAATCTCCTGCCCCTTCCACTCCTTCGGTGTATGATTTTGAAGATGGCAATAGTTTTGATGCGGATGAGGTGATTGTGATGAGCAGGACGTTGACTGCAGCCTCTCTTCTCAAAAGAGATCAAAGAGAGAGAGAGACGTTTTTTATAGCTAGGAGTACTGATATTTAGTCCAAATACTGCAGCAGCTGAGAGGGAATGTTGGAGGTACAACAGAGCATGAAATGGCATTTACTACCACAACTGCCATACAGGCTCAAAGTGTAGAAATCACACTCCAAAGCCTTTGTCTGGTCTACATTGCCTTTGCAATATCCCGAAGTTCCTGAGGTGACAGTCGTGCACATCAGGCAAAGACTGCACCTACCAGACCATCAAAGAAATCAGTCCCACCTCTTTCACCTGTGCACCTAGCAGTGTGCCATGTTCCCTCTTCTTCTGTCTCTGATCAACAGACAGACAGTAACACCTGATGAAAGTCCAGAATGCATTTCTGCAGGGCACGAGCAGCATTTTGCCACCTGAACCATGTTCCGAAACATTTTGTCCTGTGGGAAGTCAGGGACCAATATGGGCACATCAAAATTTCTGGAGCAAAGGACTCGTGCCCACTTCATGAGTCCATCCAGAGACTCAATATGCTTGCAACATGAACTAGAGTCCCAGATCATCATGGAACAGTAATATATAGAAGAATGCCCGCTGCTGCGGTACGATCTACGTTGAGCTCCCAGCATCCTGATATGTGTAGAAGATCATCTGATTGGTTACTGCGCACTACCTATGGGCTCCCTGCATCTAGCCAGAAGGTGATGCCGGCCACCCCACAAGGCCACCACCTAAGGCCAAGGGAGATGGCACAGAGCGTCTCTGCCTGCTGCGCCGGGACCGCACCCCATCGTTGGCCCACATTCCAGATAAAGATGTCCTATCAGTACATGCCGCAGCCAGCAGCAGCTTCCATCATGGTGAAGGTAAGCTGCATTTGCTAGCAATGCACTTGGCTTCCCACTGTCTTGCCGAAATATATACATTGTTAGCTGCACTTGTGAAAAACACAGTAAACTCCCACCACCAAGCCCAATTCCTGATTATGCTGTCTATCTGGCACCTATATGTCAGCACAGGGCTGCTAGTCTCCCCCTCTGCTTAGTCGCTGCAGATCCACCAGCCAAATATGATATCTGCGAAGTGCTCACCAGCACAGAACGCAAACCTTTGTCCAATCATGCACACATCTCCTACATGCCACAATGTTCCCCCAGCAACAAAGTCCCTGGTGCACTGCACTCCCACTACACACCTGCAGTCCAGTCCAGACAGGCAGCACCCACAAAACCTTGAGGCTTCACTAGGATCTGCAACCTTCCAATCTTCTTTGGCTCCCAGCCCAGGATCAATAGGAACATGCACCTAAGTGCTCGCACACAAACACACTCCTACAGGAAACTACACCACCCTTGGGAGACTCCCAAGACAGCCACCATGTGCTCACCTTCACACCATACGACCCAGGCATCCACTAACATGTCCCATCCCCACAGGACACCCTCCAATCTGACACAAAACTACCCACAACCATAGCAAGCCACCCAAAACCACCACCAATACCACCACACAATTGACACTACTGAAGGGGTCCTTCATCAATGCAAGATCCATACCAGCACATGTCCTTGACATACATGATCTCATTACTACCCTCAAACCTTACCTCCTTGCCATCCCGTAAACTTGGTTGCAAACAGCCTCCGGACCGGCACTATCACTAGCTATCCTCACTGACTATGTGGTGCATCGGAGCGACAGACCCAACTCAAGAGGGGGAAGCATGGCATTGATTGCCAAAGAGTCTTTTAGCTTTAGACTATCGTCAACATCACTGGTTGGGAACTGTGCCCTACTTTCCAAAAAACTGGTCATCTCTCACACAGAAACCCTCAACCTCCTCATAGTTTATCGCCCTCCAAGACATATCCTCTCCTTCACCTATACCTACTAGGCTCTTGCATCAAGCCCACCACTAAAACAATTCTACTAGGTGACTTGAATCTTGGCCTTAATGACCCCTCAGACCTCAATACCACCTCTGAAGCGAACTTGCTCAGAACTCTGGGTATTTACACATCATATCAGTGACTCAACCCATGACAAAGCCCGCATTTTAGACTGGATAGCACATCTTCATTACAAGATGGCTATCTGTGCCAAAACACCCTGTCCCTATTTGGACCACCACATTCTGTCCTTCACCAGCTCGCCCATAAAACACCCTACCCCCACCACCACTGCCTTACCCTTCACTCTCGCCCACAGCTCCCATAAACTCACAAAAGACACCATTGCCCCATTGATATAGGAACTGCACCCTTTGCACCTCCACAGCAATGACCCCAACAAACTAGTAGACCTCTACTCTAAGACACTGATTACTGTGGCAGACACCGTTGTGCCCCTAGCTCCCCACAAACCCAAACAAGCAAGTCATGCCAATGCCTGGTTTACTCCTGAGCTCCTAGAGCTATGTGCCAAAAAACAAACTGCTGAAGCCAACTGGAGGAATAGTCCCACAGACACACAAACCATTCTGTTTAACAAGACCTCTAAAATCGCCCTCATATAACTTGAGAATTACCAATGCTAAATCCAGCACACAGGAGATATTCACTATAATGAGAGAGCTAAAAACACCAGCCGACTTCCACCTACCATCATCAAAAACGATGCCTGGTGCACAGAGAACCAAAAGCCATTCTGAAGAAAATAGTCTTTCTACACAAAAACATTCCCCACAAACAATCCCTATTCAAAAGCCTTCCAGTACCCACTACAGCACAAACAGCAGCTCATGCCTCTGAGGCCACTGAACAGACACCGCTTTTTAATTTCACCCGTGTCTCTGAAACAGTGGCCACCACCATTCTAAAGAGCCTAATAACCACCAAGTACAAAGGTGGTTTCTGCCCAGCCTCTATTGTCAAGGACTGTGCTGAAGCCCTTCTCCCATTCATTACCAGGTTCATCAACAGCTCCTTCGCCACCTGTTGTGTACCCTCCAGCCTTAATGAAGCCTTGGTTCTCCCATTGATCAAAAATGGCTTGCTTGACCCATCCATTCCAAACAACTATCAAATCCATCACCACTGTCCCTTTTCTGCTGAAAATACTAGACAACCTTCTTACATCCAAATTCAGCAATTTCACAAAACCCACCACATCTTTGGAATACGCCAATCGGGCTTCCAACTGGGCCATGGCAATGAATTGGCCCTGCTTGACTTGAAGAATCAGTGAATTAATTCAGGGACAGGGGCACTCCCGCTCTCCTCCTTCTCCTGGACCTCTCAGCTGCATTCGACCTGGTCAACCATCACATTTTGTGCCCCCACTTCAACACTGCAGCGCACTTCTCACTTGAAGCGACGGCCTGGGTTGTATCATTTCTGGAGGGCAGATGCATGAGAGTGTTCGCTGACAACTCCAATGCTCCACCTGAATCCATCCCATGCAGAGTGTCTCAAGGGTCGTGCATATCCCCCCTCTCTTTTCATCATATTCACCAAGCCCCTTTTTGACCTGCTTGATTCCATCGGCATATCCTACAACCACTATGCCGATGACACCCACATTTTCCTCCCCCTGACCGGCAACTACTCCGATGGCATGCAAGCCCTAAACAAAGTGTTCCTGGATGGCCACTTACCGCCACTTACCGCCTCTGTCTGAATGATGAAAAGACAGTGATCCCTATGTTGGGACCTTCATATGTAATCAAGAAACCCAACTCCCAATACCCATCATTCAACATTGACAGCATCCAAATCCCAGTATCCTCCTCAGTAGACCCTAGGAGTGTACCTTGATACCACCCTATCTCTCACATGTCAGGTGAACGCCATCACCTCATCTGCCGTCCACACCACAAAACTCATCAATTCATCCAGATCCCTCCTCTCCCAGGACAGCAGCCTCGCCTGAGCAATCATTGGGGCAAAGCTAGACTATTGAAACACCCTGTTTGCTGGTGGCACTTCACAGCTCAACATTAGAAAGTTGCAGGTAATCCAGAATAATGCCATCAGAGTTGCCCTCAACATAGCCAAAAGGGAACACATCGCGGGTACCAGGAAGTAGGCTCATTGGCCCCCAATTTGCAAACACATAATTTTCAAGATCCTTTCCAATGCACACAGATGTCTCTCCAACTCAGCCCCACCCTAACTGTCACAGAATTTCACCAAAGCCCAATTAGTCAGGCCCCTGAGATCGGCATATACCACCAGGCTTATGCTAAATAAATTCAAAAAAGCCAAAGCTGGAGGGTCAAGCTTTCCTACCTTTGCGGCTAGACAATGGAATGCAGACCTGCTGGCACTGAGAGCAGAACAATTGTATTGGGTGTTCAGGAGAACACTGACGACCTGGCTGTTCAATTAGCTTTTACTGAGGGCCTCACCCCTATTGTCGTTCCATTTATTTTTCACTGTTTCATTTTCTTCTTCTCACTCTCTCCTTTATTTTCTATTCTTTTTTTATGACATGCTCACCTACGATTCTGTGTAACTGGTTGTAACAGCGCCTTGATGCATCCGGGTTTAGTGCACTTCATAAATTAAATAAATAAAAATTAAAATGAGGTGACAGCACACATATGAGTGGGACAAACATATTTCACAGCATACCCCCCCGGAGCCAAAGAAATCTCAACTGCATGCAGGTTCTGCTACCTGCATTGTTCCCAGAGCCAGGATGTATGACAGTCCTGCAGCAAGTAGTGTGACACTGTCTTCAGCAAACCCCACACACACAATGGCAGTACGGGAATAAGGCAGCACAGCCTCAGTGAGTCATTTGAGCAAAGTCACAAATATAATTTTAACCATCAATGAGCACAGGTTGCTGAATGATAAATCGGCAATAATGCTGATCTCCTGTGCCCTCTGAACACTGCTTCTGTCTGGAGATCTCCATAAAGTCATGACACACTTTTCACTAGTTCGGAGTACCACCCCTGTCCTACAGACACCTGTGCACATGCGCATCTGATCCCTTGTGCCCTCTGAACACCACACCTGTCTGGAGATGTCTGCAAAGTCGTGACTCACTTTTAATTCATTCAGGAGTCCCACCACTGTCCTACAGATACTGTGTGCATGCACATTTTAGCCCCTCCAAATACTGCTCCTGTGCAGAACTGTCCGCTGCACGTGTCACACTTATAATTAGTTCGGGTATCTGGGCACATGCACACACCGCATCCCACACAATAGTTGTCCTACAGACAGCCGTCCTATCCGCGGACATCCAGGGACATCACCATGTGACCACACCCGCACTGAGCGTCAGAAGAATTTGCAGACACTGTCCTTATCCCCCAGACAGTCTAAAAGTGCGTTTCAGGCTAACCCAAGGTTTTTAAGCCGAAACTTCACCTTTGAAGTGGTTTTAGACCATGCCCTGGTCGACCTAGAGACTTTTTGTAACTTTTTGAGCCCTACCTGAGGTTCGAAGTGTCCTCAGACAGTTGCACAGACTGCGGACAGCACCCCTATAAAAGGCCACACCCCACTGCTGCATTGTGTTTCTGGCTGACCAGGACTGACATCTGCTGCAGATTGCTCTTTCTGGTTTTGTCTAAATATCCTTTTTGGGTAAGCCTAAATAAAAAAGTGAGCTAATCTTATACGCCACAGTACGCACTTCTTTCATAATCTAACAATTCATGATAAAGCATGCATATAGTAAGACATAACCTATGACAGTTCATCTGGTCAAGTAAGAAAAATTATCCAAAAACATTGTTGCATTTCAAGACTGGACAAGGATCTTATTTCTTTATTGCCTGCGCGACCTACTCTCACATACAAAAGAGCATTACAAAAGAGCATCATCTCTTGTATCCAGTTTTTTATCACCTTTACCGAGTACTTCCAAGGGTGCTAGCTGGTTTGCTGCTCCTCCGCTGGGGTTTGCAAAATGTTCAAAATGCAAGGTTTGAGTACATGCTATTATACAGAAATTTTTCATTCACCCAGTGACTTCAATTCATCATGATATTAAGCCTCTCATGACCTGTGATACATCATTTGTGGTATATGTCCTATGCTGCCCTTGCCAGAAATGGTATGTTGGGAGCACCACCTGCAAATTGAAGTTGAGAGTATTGCAACACTTAAGGGCCATAAAAAATTCAGACCCAGCTTACCCAATGGCCAAGCATTTTAAAGAGAAACATGATAATTACTTTCGGCTGCTCACTTTCTTTGCAGTGGCACATGTGACCAAAAACACCAGAGGTGGTGACCATGTCTTAAAATGAAGGCAGCTCGAAACCAAATATATATTGGATTTTGAAACCAATGCACCCAATGGGCACAATGTTGAAGGGGAGTTATATACCTTCCTGGGAGTTTAAATTGGTCTTTATAGAGGATTTGTTTTGCTTATCAGGGTTTCTTTCCTTTTCAGTGTCATTTCTTGTGGTATTACGTACATAATTTTAAAAATATGTACACATTGGTCATATACAGCTGTCGTCCAGTGGCAGTGTCTGTTTGAGGTATTTTTTTATCACTTTTTTCTGGCACTTGTATTAGATCTTCAATTGCCAGTATGAGGATTCTTTTTTCTCATTTATAATCTATGATCTCATACATTGATTTGCTGTTTGGTTCCTGTTTCAATGTGGGGCTTTTTGGATGGTTCATGGTAATTATTTCTAGCTTTCCTTTGGTACATGCAGTGTTCTTTCCTTTTTTGGTCTGAATGTTATGCTTATTTATTTTGTTTTGGCCTAACATCTTTTTTGATGCTTTGTAACACCTGCAACCATATGACAGAATTCCATTTGGTGCTTGCTGCTGATAAGTATTCCAATTTTGACCTTGGGCATTCCCGTCATCTCCTTTGTCATATTTTGTCCGGTTGCTGCAGTGCACTTGCAATTACGCATTCTGAGGTTTTACGTTTTGTATTGACAATTGCACTTTTTGAGCCTTTTGATCTTTTTGTAATTCATTATTGTTATCAATTGTTATTTTATAATTAAGCACTTGCACTTTAATTGTTGCTTTATGTTGCTATTTTAACTGATGTATTTTTCTAGTCATTTATATGCACTTGCACTTTATTGCTATTTTTATGCTGCTATCAAAGCCTTGCACTTTGCCAATACTATACTGCTATCAAGCACTTGCACTTTGCTAATACAATGCTGCTATCTAGCACTTGCACTTTGCTCTTATCTTGTGCTGATTACATTATGGATGATGATTTTGGCTCATTTATACAATGTTAATCATGTCATCAGGAAACTGTTGCATTTTGCCATTATTTCAATGCTACTCAGCATTTGCACTGGTTGGTTTTATTTTGTACAGCTGGTCTTGGAATCTATGCAACTGGATGACATTTTTGACTTTTTTAATACATTTTAGCTCGGGTAATTTTACTAATTTCATTACCCCTGTCTGTTTGTGATTGGGTTATGCCCCAACAGCATGCTTCTGTCTTTAGATGTGAGCACTTTGCCATTATGTTACAAGATGTCTGCCAATGTTTCATCTTTGCATGTATCCATCTGCCGAGTTGTAGAAACTATGAAGGGACTTACACTCCTACTTATACTATGTTGAGCCCCTTCCCCCCCATTGGTGAACAAGCGCTGTGTATAGCGCGAAACACATCCATACAGGACTGCTCTCTGGTTGTCCTGCCTCTGTTGTGGGGTCTATGGTGTAAATATGTAACACTTTTGTGTTTTCAATAAACTTGTAAGTTATTCACTTCAAGTTTCTGGCTATTTTTCTATACGAACGGGATCCTCTTTCTATGGCGGTTTTCCTCTCCTTTTTATTCTGTCTCATATTAAGAGAAATATCTGCATAAACCATGTCATTTGCAAACTCATACCTATATAGCAAGAGTCAAATACAGTTTTTACATTACTGCATACAAGCTGAATTGCAAACTATTAAACCCTACCCACTATGAATTCACCTTCTTCACGTTGCTTCATAATTTCTCAGAAAACATTTACCTGCTGCATTTTGCCTGGAATGCCAAAAGACTTCAATAATACCTACTATACTTTAGCCATACCTTCACAGTACAATACCCAAATTACTTCTCAAAAGAAAAATGTTTCACTCCAAACTTACCAGTTCAAATTAACTTTCCTAGTAAGCTAGCAGAATGGACACATCTCTACAAATAAGCAAAAGTACATTGTCGAACATCATAACCAAGTTAGCATTTGATAGGTGCACTGCCTCATAAAACTTCTCAAATTTAAAGGCACATTGAAACACGTGCACAATTCTAACACTGTAAAAAATTAGCAAAATACGGTCACAGAAAACACCTTAATGTCCAACTACAAAGCACATATCAAGGGTTGTGTTATGCTGCTTGGTTGACACTAGGGTTTCTTTTGCACCCCCATTCATATCACATTTTCCAATGTTAGTGAGAAACAACCTTTAATTGCAAATATATTTTGTC
The DNA here is from genome assembly GCF_040938575.1 of Ambystoma mexicanum. NCBI lineage: Eukaryota > Metazoa > Chordata > Amphibia > Caudata > Ambystomatidae > Ambystoma > Ambystoma mexicanum. Next base: position 435,885,787 of record NC_090939.1, on the reverse strand, counting down.
ACACATAACCATAGCATAATATGTGATAGTGCTTCATCAAGCTCCTAAAAACACTGAGCTAAAATACTGAAAACCCTACTTTCCAAACAATACTTATAAACATGACTAAATCAGACACCTAAACATACATCATTTATCTACGAAATACAATTCATAATATACATAAAATACAGAAAAACGCACATTCACTCTCCTTCAGCTGCTCCAAGTAATGAATAGATCTTCACAATAGCCAAACACAGAACATGTGCACACTCAGAGTTCTGCAATCAGAATGTCAATAGTCCACAAAAAGGTCACTTTCATAGCATTCAGAAATCAATAGCCCAAAAAGAGGACTGTAGAAAGCAAACAAATAAAATTCACAACACATTTTTATTACAACCTATAACAGTCAATAAACCCCAACGCAATCCTTCCAAAGAATACTCAGCAAAACATTTACAAAAACAATAAAATGAAACATTTGTATTTTTCTTAATTTGACACATTACATAACCATGGCATGGCGAGGACCCTCCTATAGACGCGGGTACATGTACATTTTTTAAATGGACTGGAAACACATATTGCAAAGGTTTCAAATTTAAATCGCACATGCCAAGAGGCTAGAACATCCAGTCAGAAACACATGTAAAAATCAGTGCTAAAACATCCATGAAATAATGTGATCACTGCACCAAAATACAAACACCCTTAACCGTGGGTACAATGAGCAGGTTCATGCCTGCGGATACCAAAGACTGCCACAAAGTACTACGTATGATTGGAGCGTTCATAGCCACGGATCGAGTCAACTGCCAGTAGTCGCAGCTACCCATAACAGCTTTAAAGATTCAAAAAAACATGTTGACAAGGTGTAACAATTTAAACAACATAAAGGTACAAAGGAGGGCATAGAATCAGGAACATATGTAACGTTGTGTAGTGTAAAATCAATGAAACAGCATGATCAATGCACAGAAATTGAAACCCTCACACCCATGGCTAAATCAATAGTCATAGACATGTCTACACCTGCTAAAAAATACATGATCTCCCATTGGCTAGGTGGTACCCATGCCTATAATCTAACTGACAAGGAATAACATTTCATTGGCAGATGTCTTAACTGTCTATTTTGTTAAAAAAGGCAACAAAGTTGTTTTTTCCTTTTTCCAATATATTTAAAACATTCTCTGGGTAGCTCTTAAAAGAGCCTTTGGGTTATTTTACCAATATATAACCAAACAATATATTTTCAATCAGAGAAATACTCTTCACCTCTATTACAATTAAAGAAATCCTGGAACATGTCGCTGTGCTCTTTCTTAGATGATGATGTGATTGTGCTCCCTGTCAAAAATATGTCTCCATAATTGCAGCATAAACCTCTCTTTTCAAACACTCATCTAAAATAATATTAACAATAATTTTGAAAAGACTTCATCTATGTCCTCAACATCACTATGAACAAATTCTCCAAATTCTGAAATTCTCACAGTCTTCTGAAGAATGAAAATCCTCTCCTTCAGAAAATGGCTGCATGTTTGAAATATACATTCAAACAATAAATATTCCCCAAAAATAGCACAATCTCCTAAAACTACACCTCTGTCTCAATCTTTATATTTATATTATGATACAGTTTTATTGGCATATATAAATATCACTCAAAAAATACATTCTCTAATAGGCTCAACAATAGGCTCAACAATTCAACAGCATCTGAGGTACGTGACATCCTATTTGCAGCCACCCACCACACAGACAATAAACAACCAATCAGAAAGTAAATACAAACATTCCACCTTCTCTCCTCATGCCATCTTCCTCTATTGCTTGTTCTTATATCTGAAGTGATAAGCAGTATTATTTCTACCGCACTACGTGCAATGGCTGGAGGAAAATAAAGATTGCCCACGCTAACAGCCCAGGAAGTCTTAATTCTATTAAAGACAAAGGATGCAAGCATTATGCTTTAACTTTCTTTATTTACTGCCGTACCAGCACTTAATAGGTAACTTTCAAACTGAACATGTGTGACTTTTTTTTCAAACTTTTTATAGAAATCCAAGTCAGGGAGGTTTGAAGTTCTGCTGCCACTAAAGGTAAGTACTGGCTTATTATAGCTCAGAATGCTCAGAATGTATATTTAGAATGTATAATTAGCATAAATTGTGCACGCTTTTGGTATAAATGCAAGTGCGAGATTATGAAAAGCAAACATATGTTGTGGATTAGAATTGATAAGTATACCGTGTTTCGTCGTGCTCCCGCGAATGTTGAGGGGCCGTTTCAGCACTGTGTCATCTGTTTTCCAAAGTAGCGTAGAGGTAAAGCAGCGGTGACTGGACCCGCGAGTAAACATAGCTTGCTTCAGGCTCCCGCCCCGTTCCTTTCTGCTCACATGCGTCATGCAGGTAAAAACACGGCGGTCGACAGGACCCAGGGGAGCAGTTACCTGACAGGCTTCCCGTCATCCCCTGGGTGTTACGTTCATGCTCACGCTCATTTAGATAACGGGCATGGAGCGCACGAGCATTGTGAACATTCTAACTTATTGAGGAATACAAAAGAAATTAAAAAAGAGAGCGCTTGTGAGCAGTGATAATCTGAGCTGATACAGAGATCACAGATCCACGTTGCTGCATAATAAAAATTAAAAAAAGTGAAACTCTTAGCTGACTTCCTCAAGTTTGCCTCATCCAATTCAAGGAATATGGCTTTCAAAGAGCCTACAGAAACACCATCCATTACTGCAGAGAGTAGCGAGGAAGAGTGGGGGAAGGACACCACGCAGCAAGACTCAGTTTTATCCTTGAGTTTTAAAAAGGTGGTCGGCAGTAAATAAAGGAAGTTAAAGCATAATTAAAAAAGAAGACACTGAAGAAAATGAACCAGAAGAAAATACACCACATTCAGAATTGTGTAAGTCCATTCTTTATATTTATGTAAAACAAGACTAACAATAGCATTTTAATGACAAATATCAATCACCAAACAGATATACCTACTATCAAATGTCTATATAACCAAAACAACTATTTGTAAAGTGTATTATATCTTCAATTGTTTAAAAATATTTCAAATATTGTCAAACAGATGAAGACGTCATTCAAGTATCAAGAAGAATCAAGCAAGAAGCACCACAACACATACCCACAAAACTAATGATAGATCCGTTAACAGAATTAAAACAACTACTAATTAATATCCAAAAAGAAATTCCATCAATGAAAATTGACATTGGACATTTAAGACAAATCATGTGGTATGACAGTAAAAATCCAGCTAATTGGGCTAAATAAGAAGATTTATAATGTGTTCCAACAAAAAGAAAAAGAAAACTCACAACCACATCCCCCCAAATAAACCTGTTTTCAACAAACTTTGTTTGGATATTTATTTACAATTTTCAAGTATGTACACTTATATGTATTATTAATGAATACAAACTATTTAAAATGTTACAATAACTGTTTACAAACACTACACTCAATAACAACTTCATGTATGCTTTTTTCCCAAAAATGTTCTATAGCCATGGCTACACAATGAATAACAACCCAGCACATGGTGTGGGTTTGGGAGAGCCACGGTCTAACACATCCAGTCATTGATACTCCTAGACACATTAATGAATATACCAATGGCGCCCCATTTATATTAGCCGCAGCTTTAGGATTGTGTGTTTTTTTAGAAACTGTGTATAGAGTATGAATAAAAAAAGCCACAGTAAAAAGAGTACATAAAAAGAGTTATGTAAAGTACATAATAACTCATCACTCATATCCTCGGCTAAAGTTCACTGAATTTTTTTCTAGCTGCGGTTAAAATATGAAAATAGATTTTTTATAAATACATACATAATAGAGCTTTCTTAGAAATGACTAATTTAGTTACAAACAGCGAACCTTTTTGGCCACTATGGCCTATAGCTGTGGATATGGTCCAGCAGACCCATGGCTATGACACTCTGCAGTCCTTGTCGTTAACTGCGCCTACAATACTCAACAACCCACTGGGCTTCACCGTAGCCACGGTTATTCATGTTTATGTTTAAAAAATAATAATATCCTTTGATCTGAAAAAAAAGAAAATTCAATACACAAGTTTTTATGAGCCTCATATCTTGTATGCAGTACATCGCATACGCTATATAAGATACAACATACACCACTGTTTTTCTCTTTGCACATACTAATCATTGGGTCATTGGGAAAACAAAATCCAACTTGGATTAAACAAACACATACAATAATGTAAAAAAGGTATAATAGAATACTACTACAATAAACAAACAGGGAAATGTAAACTGGTTAATAATAAACAAAGGATGTTATGCTCGGTGGTTGCAAGACAGAGGATGGGGATGGTTAAGTAAACTTGGAGAACAAGAGAGAACAGTGTGGTATTAGTAATTTTGGAGAACATGGGATGGAAAACAATCAAACAGGTAGAAACACATGTACTTTTTAAAAGAATGTGTTTTTCATATTTTATGGCAAAAAATAAATGGAGGAAGTTCAATGCACCTTAAACAACCAAGACATGGACGTTGAAATGTTTCTAGCAGGTTTTCCCCATACTAGGCTGCAGCATTTTCATGTACTTACATTTAGTATTCCCTCATCACTGGAGCTGGAGCTGTGAGCGGTGATTGTGCACAATCAACATGCACACATTAAAGGTGCTGCCACCAACAGCCAGAGTCTTAAAACACTTGCACACTGGAGCACTCCATTTGAAGAATCATCGGAAATGCTAATAAGTTCAGAAAGGAGGGTTTTCATTAACTGACTACAGAAGTACTGCTCCCATCTCCAGCAGTACCACTATGTTTTGAATATGGGTTGGCCTTTTACAGGAGTTAACTGTACAACATCTGGTGCAAGTACTCTGGGATTATGAGAAAGATGCACCTAAAACACAATAAAAAAATGACTAAAATTAACTTGCAAAACACCATCAATCGTACTACCTCACAGAAAACTCCAAACAGCTAAGAGTATTTCACAGCTGAAAGTGCATTAAAATGTAAGCACATACAATAAACCTTCAAAATCACTGGCATGAATACAAAAAACTAAATGCATGAATATATATGAAACTGATTGACAAATCTAATTGTGTATGCCCATGTTAGTGAAACTTAAAAAATACTTGCCACACAATCAGAGCAGATACAAAATATAATTGACACCACTTGATGGCATTATTTAATAGAACTAACACACACAAAAATGCAAATAAACCTTCAAATATATACATATTTTTTAACACTTACTTTCACATTAGCCACACTCCTGCCATGTACACAGTGAGAGTTCTGGGATCAAAAGAATAAAACTGCAGAAAATGGTGCCTTTTATACTTTCCAAAAATGAATGCCAAAAAAAGACGACTATATACCAGTAAAACTACTAAAATGGATGACACATGTTCACTGCAATAAATCACAAAGAGCTACACACATAGAAAAGTAATAGCAACCAATAATAACGATTCTCACAGAAATCTATTTTTCCCCACCAGGCCTCTTTCATAGCCATGGCTATTCGACGCGGTTGCAGAACTCGCTTTGTATTCGTGGCTACACGTATGTTTTTTTTCAGAAAGCCCAAAACCAAACTAAGCCGGCCTTCAAAGCTTCAAATGATATATAAGAGAACACCTAAACAAATAAAATAACACACACAAAAAAAATGTGTCACAGTATCATCCACATAAAAAATATGATTATTGCACAGATAATGTATAGTTTATAGGTGTGGATTTAAAAATAACAATGCCTATGTGTACAACCAATAAAATTACGAAAAGCATTGACGTGCCTATGCACATACTTTTCAATAGACGTGCTTATAGAAAAGCCCTGCATGCCTGTTTGCTGTTAGCCACAGCTATACTAAAAAAACTACAAATAAAAATATGTATTTCCACTCCCCCAAACTCCAAACAAGTGTCCCTGATGACATTACATGTGAAAAGAATGTTTATGAAAAGTCCCTACCTGCAAGGTGTGCTTTCTATTATGTTGGGAGAAAGATGTCAGGGGTGATTGTTTAATGTTAATCATGTAATAACTAGCTAACAAATCATGACTTAATACACCCTTGTGCTAGTACAAACAATACATATGAAGACCCAATGCATATAAATGAGAGGCACATACAGGGAAACTGAAATAAGGAATAAAGAAACAGCATCATGAGAAAGTTTATCTTCCTGTAGACAAATTAATTGTGTGTTTGAGGCCTGCTATTAGCCCATGCATGTGCATCATGAGCTGAGGCCAGACCCTAAGGAAAGTACTTTAAGAAGACACGACAAGGGTAACGTTCAGATACACAGTACCTTTTCAGTTTTTATATTGTGATTGTCAGTGAATAAAACCACCTGGCCTACATTTTTCAATGCACACAAATAAGTGAGGCAGACATGTGATGTCATGAGTGATGTCATCAATGATGTTTGTGATGTCATCTTTGATGTCCTGGGTGTTAGTCTTAGCAATGCGCGTACATGGTGCGAGTTATGGTTGCTTAGTTTACAATAATGGGGGAATGAACAGTGTTTTTTGGTTTCGCTGTGAAGTATAACTTTCCTTTAACAAAGTTTTTTTTTTTACTGAATGTATATATATATATATATATATATACAGTGCTCCAGATAAGATTTTGGAGGTGGGAGTACTCCCTATTTTTAAACTTTGAGAGTAAATGTGATTTTAAGAGCGTAAAAATGACTTTTCTCCTTTGCAAGAGAGTAAAATGTATGTGACATTCAGCCGACGTGTACAAAAACTGTATGGAAATAATTACTATGCGGCAGCTTTCTCCATTTTGCGACAGAATATACCTTTCATTATTTCTGTAAAGTCTTGCCATTTGATCTCTCGTGTATATATTTAAATATTGAAATCAGAAAAACCTAGCCAATTACATAGTAATGCAAACATGAATTATATTGTGTTTTGAGGTTCGATAGCAGAATTGTCTTTTGATGTTTAATGAAAGTCCTCCTTTCCTGGAGCTATTACTACCTAATAGTATGCCAATGTTATGATACAACAGTGCAAAGAAGCAAGGACTCCATGCTAAATTTTAATGGTCAAATTGCTATTTATATATCGCTTTTGGCAAAGCGCTGTACATGGAACATATTTATCACAATTATCAACAAACCAAAGTCAGTACTCCTTATCGACCTCGAAAAGATTGGCCTTGCCGGGATTCAAACCTGTAATCTACAGATCACACACAGATTGCAGCAACGAGTGCTCAACCAGCTGAGCTATCTTATTGGCTAACATCCTTCAGAGGTCGGTTAACTGAGTATCGACTGAGGTATAATAATCACAGTACCTAGATGTTGGACAAACCATTTATGAAGGGCTACAGAAAGTTGACCATCTGGATCATAACAGCGACAGCTTTTGCTGAGTTTCTATTTCAATTAAAAATTAAACTTTCATTTGTTTGTTTTTGAACAGCGCTTGCACTTCCTGGAGAGTCAGGTGGATGTTTTAATTGTAGTCTTGAAGATTTGAGAGGCTAGAACACCTGTGATTGTCATTACACCAATCGCTCACCCTTGAGCAAAGACTCTGCTGCCACTGACCATTTATATTAATGAACCGCATCCTGAACATTTATAGTAATGCATCCCATCAACTGCAAGGTTGAATGGATGTAAACTGGACTATGCATAGTCATCTTTTTACACAGTTTTCATAATTAGAGTGTAAATTGAAATATAAGTGTAAAAATTATGTGCCTCCGCATGATTATGCACACAGCACCGGCACTCTGAAAAATACTATTGTGCAATACTTGTTTGCTTTCACTGGAAAAAAGCATAATTTGTTCCGAAATATTAATTCTCAATTGGAACTTAGCTTTTCATCTTATTAATTATACAATTCTAATATTCTAGGAAAGTAAATATGCACAGTGCTTCTTTTTGCTCCATGAGCATCTACACCCAACACAGCAGAAGCTGAATGCAAAGAAACCATTCCTTTTATCAAAGTCTGCAGTTTCTTTTTTTGAAAGGCTTCAGAGAAATACATTCTGTTTCAGAGGTGGTTTGCAATTACATCCATGTATATCAAAATCAAAAGCAGCCTTCTGGTTTCTGTCAAGTAACCTGACCTGTGCACTGCCCTCCGCTCTAAACCTGTTTGTAAATGTACACAGGAAAATAATAAAGTTGTCGTATTTACAAGATTTTCATGCGTACAAAGGCCAAGTACGCACCTTATCTGGAGGCCTGTATATATATATATATATATATATATATATATATATATATATATATATATATATATATATATATATATAGCAGGGAACAAAAACAAAGGGACTGAACATGTGATGTTGTCAGCAATGTCATCAGTGACATTTGAGATTATATCTTTCATGGTCTGGGTTTTAGTGTTAGCAGTGCACAGGGGCAGTGGCTGGTTTGGGGGCTTCGGTTACCATAACTGTTGAATTTCAGGGGGTTGTCGGTTTTAATTTCAACCATAAAGGGGAGGTTAACATTATTTTTTTAGTGAACTGCACAGGTTTTTGGTAGGGCAACTTAACCATAACGTCCCCTCAACAAAGTTTTTTTTGTAGTGAATTTTACAGGTTTTTGGGAGAGCCACTTAACCATAACATCCCCTTTACAACGTTTTTTTGGTAGTGACTTGTACAGGTATTTGGAAGGGGAACTTAATCATGACAGTGTGGCAATGAAGGTGTTGTGTGGAATATACACTGTGATGATGTCATTTTGGCAGATATGTAGTATAATCTACATACTTGATATACATTTGACATAGAACATACAGAACCCCCTCGGTTTTGATAATAGAAAGGGACGGACTGAGCGCCTGTTTGTTGACGGGGGCGGAGAGGGTCAACAATACCCAAAGAGGCGGGTGGTATCTGAAAATGTACTATTGTCTTACACAAAAAGTGTACAATGTAGAAGAAGGACATACAGATATTATAAGTAGTAATAAGTAATTATGGAAACCTGAAGATGTGAAAAGAAAAGGACACATTTAATAAGCATGTAAAATGAAATGGATGGTACCATTTAAAAAAAAGTATGCCTCCATCGTAATCACTTCACAGAAACTCGGCAGCCTGGAATAACAGTGGAAGGACGCAGTAGGAAGAAGGGAGATTACATAAAAAGAGTGAGTGGAGGTCATTTTTTTGTATATGTGTGTTTTCTTTTGGTATGTGGTGCAGAAATAATAATTTCTTTCTGTTATTTTGACTCAGAAATGGCTAGTACTTTGGAGTGGCTGGAGGAGTATTTTCTGCATGGGGAAATGTCTGACGACAGCGACAATAACGGTACACATTGCTCTGTATATGCAAAATAATTACCAGCATTTTATAGGCATTTAACATATGTATATTTTTTGGGAACAGACCAGCAAAGAAAAGAAGAAAGGGCAACAATCGAGACAGAAGAGGATAGGATAAAAAGGATTCAGCAGAAAATGGACATATTGAACGAGAATGTTAAAAGTTTACGGGAGTTTGTGGAGGACTGTGTGAGAGAAAAAGTGTGTTACCATTGCCCCACCTGTACCTGCCCCGCTCCTCCATTCCGTAGTGAACCTTCCCCAAACCTTGAAGAGGAAAATAGACGTTTTGACGAAATATCCATCCCTTCTTCCCCTCACAAATCTTTTCCTCATAACCAGCACGTGTTGAATCCTAATTCCGCCATATTTGTGTCAGTGTCCGCTTCCCCCGCTATGTCTTTGGATTGAAGTGTGTGTGTGTTTGGAATGTTTTTGTACAGTAGTTGTAGTGAAAGAGTGTGAGTAAAATATATATGTTTTTAAAAACACGTACAATGTTCGCGAACAGCGCGCCTGTTCGACCTATCCGTAAGGAATGGAATGTGGGTGCTGCAAAGGCAGTACACCTACCCATACTAATGTCAAGTAAAAAGGACTTGATGTTTGACCGCACCATCTGTTGAAGTTGTGCGTACATAAACAGCAAGGGGCATCCTAAGGACATTATACCTCACCGTACCGCTTGTAAACGAGATGAAACATGTTCGTAGAACACACCAGATGTCCGGGATGGCTGTGAATGAGCAAAATGGGAGTGTGTGAAGGACAGTATACCTGTCCATATTGGGCGCAGCCAAAATGGTGCCGTCCGTAGAACAGGCGCGGTGGCCGGCAAGTTCGTAGGCAAACAAAATTGAGTTGTCCTAAGGACACTGGAACTGTCCGTACAGTGAACATATCATGTATGCACATGCGCAGTACAACCTTAAGTATAGCAAACATCGCGCCTATCCCTAACTGTCAATCTCACTTGTGTCGCACTTTGAATTAGTTTGAGAACCCGAACACTGTCTGTAGGACACTTGCGTCCATGCGCATGTTTGGTACTCTACATTTGCTGTCCAGCGGACTCCCATTTCTGGGGCAGATGTGTTCAGGATGTCATCATGTGACCGCACCCACGCTGAGCGTGTGGACTAATTTGCACAGTTTGTGAGCTTCTGCAACAGTCCAAAAGAACTTGTAGACACAAGGCAAAGTATTGTAGAGTGTAAAAATATAATTTCACATATCCTAGACAATAGCTGACCTGAGGACTTGGTGTGTAAAATTTTTGTACCGCTTTGCAGTGATGAAGACGTTCACGAGGCACACCCCTCGACCCCTACAAATGGCCACACCCCCAAGCACATTTTCATTGTCCTTCTAACTATAGCAAATTGAGGTGTACTGTCTTTACTGCTGTAGTGACCAAAAGGAAATTAATCGGTATGGCTTCCATAGCTGATGTTGGTTCATTAGCCTCTGTACCACCCCCAAACCCGCCACCACCACCACCTCCCCAAGGGCCTGCAGAGAGATATATGGGTGAGGATGTAGAGAGCAAGGAAGAAGAGGAGGAAGAGAATGAAGTGGAGGAACTCGGCACTAGGAGCACTCGCCAGGAGTCGTGGCTGTGGCGGTTGTTTTCCGTTTATAGGAACGTACCAAAAGCATATGCGAACCTGGTGAAGTGTAACCAGTGCAAGGTGGTGCTGAGTCGCAGGAGACTTGGTTTGTACAGCTTTGGTACGACAACCATGAAGCGACACCTCACTTGGTTCCACACTGCGGACATTCGCAAAGGTGCTGCCATGTGAAGAGCGTAGTCGATTGAGTTCCTCCACAGCATCCTCTGTGTCCAATCCTCCTACCACAAGAGAACAAGAGACACTCCTGTGGGGGAGCGCCTCCCTCCAGCTGCCTCACAAGCCATTCGCAATGCTGTTCACCCTTACCTTTCAAAGGTGACAATAGTGTGTAAGTATTGTGACGCAGTACTCTGCAGGGGGGGAGAGATTTCAAAGTGCTTTTGAGGCTACGGTCACAGAGCACCAGAAGATCTGCTCCTTACCTAAATAAAGGTCAACCTATATCTTTCTCTGTTCATTTGGCCTTTCTTATCCCTGTGGTTGGTGTCCCTTCCTTACCCTCCTTTGGCCTCTTCTCCTAGTGTGTCGTGTGCTGTGAAGCAATAAACGTGAAAACAACAGAAATTACTGAAAAGGCTCTTTTCAGAGCCGCCTTCCTCAGTTTAAAGATAGAACTATAAAGTAACGGTCGTAGACCCCCGCGGAGTGGTGGACAAGTTCGCGGACAGTCGTAGGGGAAAAAAGGGAGGGTGCAAGCAGAGCAAACACAATGAAGTGTACACTGGGAGTAAGTGGTGGCTCTGAAAAGAGCCTTTCGGTGGTGTGTTGTGTGGGTCAAAAACTGAGGCTTGGAGAAAACGGATTGTCAGATAGGTTAGTGTGAATTCAAAAGAGGTTGCATTGCATTTTGTACATTGCGAAGAAAAATCTGAAAGCCAGCATATGTGAGGTGGAATCCATCTCTGCGGAAAATGAAAGAGCTGCGAAACAAAATGTTTTCATTGTGGAAGGAGAACATGCCAACATCTCTTAAAAAGGCACAAACAGCCTTATTCACATTGTGTCTCGCTTTCTGCATTTGTGACCAAAAGCAGAAGAGCGCAGCCATATTTGTCTTTGTGCAATACAGGAAAAAAGTATTTGACAATTTGGAAACATGTCGATGAGCTTCGCAAGTCCTTCCTTCATTGCAAATTGCAAAGAAATTCCAGAGACATGGCCTAAACTGTTTCATCTGCAATTAATGATAAGTATATCTGGAGGACGCTTTGTCAGTAAAGTAACACAGAGAGGTACCAGGTACAGCCACGTCATGCCACGCACACGCCATGTCAGTGCCGTTCCACATGAGGAAATCCGAGATCTGCAGATAAACTGCAGCTTTCTGCATGCACCTTGAACCAATGTATCCATGAGTCTCCCAAAATCCAGATAATCTGTTTTCGAGCATGGTAAGCCATGGCTGTGTGGTCTCCTGTCAGGGAGAAGACAATATTACTAAAGTGCGCTGTTCAGAACACACCTACTGAACTTTATGGACCAATCCCTAGCTCCGCTTATTCTCATTTGCATGCATCTCCACCCCTGAATCCCTGTTGGTGATATGCGCTGGCTGCAAAGTACCGCCATGTTCGCGGACATGTATAGGATCAGAGCGTGACGACGGTACATTAAAGTGTTATTCTCCTTTTTCCCCTTTAAGGTGGGCTCTGAAAATAGCTGCTTTTTAAAATAATTTTTGGCCAGATACCGTTCAGACATCTGGTATTTTATTTATTTTTTTGTATTTTCTGTCCTTGCTTTACTCCTAAAACCATTACAGAACCTTCTCTAAAGCAAGCCTTACGTTCCAAAAGAACATCACATTTCCCAAAGAAGATAGCGCAACACCATCTGCTTCAAAATAATCCGCATTGCTTGAAGCAATGTTATCGTGGCTGTATAAAAACATACCAACTCGCAACATAAATACACACATTCCGCGATTGATGATACACCTCCCAATATATCTCGACCGAAAACAGAATTGTTGTCCCATTTTACTCTACGGAGTAAAGCAGAAAAAATTACTTTTGTGGTTGGTAAGATGGTCATGAGTGCTTCAACACACTGTGCCAAATCTGCCTACAAAGTACGTGAACTCACGTATCCCAAATGGGAAGCACCGTAGTCCAAAATTACCACATGAGGAGTGGTCATTGTACGCATGTCTCTGCAAACTTGCAGAATTGCCGCAGCATTGACATCAGTGTCAGCGCTCCACACCACCTCCACTCCTCTCACATGGAAATGGTGTGCCACATGCTTACTCTCGGCATAGTCTTGTAAACCATGCACAAAAATGTCTCCAAGCACCAAAACCCTGACCCTCTCCACCTCTGCCATTTTCAGTGTACGCACCGTCTTTCGACACAAAAGAGTAATATGAACATCTGATTGGCTGATGCCTACAGTCCACTTTCCATGCAGGATTTGCTGTAGAATCCCGTATGTGACATGCCCTACCTGCGGACAAGCGTTGCCTACGTGTTGCATGTAACCCTTACCCAGTTCTTCCACCCTTTCCACAGCGGTAGCAAGTCGAGTCTCTCATTGGACACAACTAAGCAGTCACACAAGCATCCACCAATCACATTGAACTTCGCTAATTCTAACTCCGTCATCAACATTGCGCACTTCAAAATTACTGTCGATGAATGTGAATGGAAGTCGCATATCATTGCAAAGCACCTACTTCACAAGCTACTGTGCAAGTATTGCGAATTTCTACGTACAGCTCCATGCATGCGCACATGCATGAATATAGAATACAGGTATGTCTATTGTAATCTCAGAACATGTGCAACCCTTATGATTTAATTTAGACAAATTAATGCCGCTAAATGTGCATAGGCAATACATACCAACGCACCCCCTTTTAAGTGCAAGATGTCCGATTTATCATTGACAAACCGCACGACTGCTTACTGTCTTCCGCATAACCTATACATACGTTGCAAGCATGCCTATTTAGGGAGAAACTCAATTTTGTATGTGAAAATGTCGGAGTTGTATACTGTGTACGGGCTACAGTAATGGTACTTGCAATGTAATCGTATGAGAAAGATAAGCGCTCCCGATTGCTGTGGTGACATCTCCCTCTGAGGGTTTCCTGATTTCTCGGCATTGTGCTTTTAATTTGCAAGTAGAACATTTTTCCCCATCTGCTACTGTGCCGTATCACTTACAAACCTCTCTCCTGTACATAGTACACTGTGTAAAAAACAAGGCATTTCCATAAACGTAAAATTGTTAGCAATTTTGAAGGACTTTCAAGTACCATATTGCAAATACCATGCAAAAACTGCACAGAGTGAAGTGAAATGCACACATGCACTGGGTTGAATTATGAAAGTAGAATGTTGTGACGAAAGAAGCACAATTAATGTGTGCAGTATCATCACTGCTGTAAACACACAAAGTAATTGATTTTGTTTTTTTGCACTGCAGTGAAGACTACTCTCCTGAGAATCAACAGCATCTACACTGCAGACGACATATCCGAAGAAACCTGGTTATTTTGCTAAAAAAAGTAAGTACAGTACTACCTTTATATTGTAACTACCCCTCAAAGAGGCTTTGTGGGTTATTTGTTTATTTTGGGCGCCAAAGCAAACATTGATTTCTAAACCATTCTACCTACAAATATCCATTTATTGAACAAAGAATAACAGGCAGGATGGCTCACAAATCCCGATGTGTTTGGAACTCAAATAACATACGTAATCCTTAGAAGGTTAGATTTAGAAAAGAAGTTGCTGTTGCAAGTTTATGGCATTTCGTTTATTAATAATGGTTCTCGTCTCAAGTAGCCCACTTTGTACTCTCATCTGAAGCACATTGTAGCAGTATACAAACAATAAAGTAGCCTTACCAAATCATTGCGAGAGTCCAATGCACATCAACACACCATGATAAAGAGCTTCCCCATCAGACTCATGCACACATGCACACAGCACACAGACATTGGGCAACAGACCAAAGTATACCTTTTTTTTTCAACAGACACCAAAGAATGCCTACCAAAAAGCAACTCCGTAGAAAGGAATGCAAAAGTAGAGCAAATAAAAATAAATGTGCCCAATGTAAGCATCCACCTGTTGTAGAGTTTGTGGAGAATGTTGGAACAAACCAGCTAATGCAGTTGGTTAGCTAAACAAAGGAAGTTTCAACTTCCGAAACTTTTCCTCTTCCATCAAAATGTGTCACAATAATACTGATAGTGTAACAGGAACGCATAGTAAAAAAAGTATTTTATCAAAAATGTTTCATCACAGAGTCTGTCAGAATCTACTAAGAAGAGGACCACAATTATCCTCACCCCTTAAAACCTACCGTAGAAAGTTAATCCTACAAGCTCTCGTGGACAGTGCAATCCTTCTCAAAAGGAAGTTGTTTATATTAGTGTTAAATAGGATGAAAGCACTAACAAAACTAAGTACTAAACTACAAAAGAAACTCAGCAATAAACGGAATTTGAACAAAAATAATTTCTTACATGTTTGTGGTGGTGAATGGAGACACAACAACAACCACAGAACCATATTTTAATGAAGAAGCATACAAACAAAATCAAACAAACACAATTGCCATCCATAGCAGTGGACGAGGGTATGAGAAAATCAATACTACCATCATGGAACAAGAAACACTGCTTACAAATGTATTTCCTGAAAACTCAGAATTACCTCTCGATTCAGCAGAACCACACCGTCCAGTATACAAATAGCTGTGCACATCAATGTGTACCATTCCAAATAAAGCGTTCAAATCTTTACGTCAGTTCATCAATCAATATGTAAAAGGTAAAGAGAAAAGTAAAATGAAAGCGCTGCAAAATATGGATATTTGTCCAGTGCCGAAATACACAGGACTAAAAGGACATTCAATAGCCTGCATTTCTGGGCCTATTTTCAAAAGCACCTTCCATGATATCAAAAGGATATCAATACATAATTCCAATGTAAGAAATCTAGTGCATAAAATATACTATGCATAAAGTCCAACTTCAGAATTAGGCAACTTAAATACCACTCTTCTGCATGGTACATCCAAATACTTACACGAAGAAATTGACCATATTCAGAGAAAGTATTTTGGTAGTGAGAGCCACTTACAAAATGCAACAATTCTGCGCATAGCAACCTTCTATTACACACATACAGAAAAGAAATAATACAATTTAAAAGGTCATCGGCTGAAGTACCAAACCATGTGTGTGTGTGTTGCCACAGAGCGTTTTACAAAAGGAACACAAAAAATGTGGACATAGCATACAAAATAGAAGACAATGAAGATTCTAAATGGTTTGAATGAGCTCTCTAACTTTTAGCAGAAAACAAATATGAACTAACTGAATGCCTATTATGTTGCGGTTACTGTACTACAAAATTAGACAACAACCACACTCCTTCACATGCTATTACAAATAATTTGGAATTGTTTCCATTACCAAAAATCTTGCAACAAAACTATTTGTATGAGACAATAATAATTCAAACAGTTCACCCATTTCAAGCAATTATACGCCTTCATCCAAAAACAGCAACATTACCTTCCTCTGAATTGGTGAAAGGCATTTGTGGCAAAGTAGTTTATTTGCCATTAGATCTAACGGAAAATGTACACACTCTAGGAGTGGAACGTTCCATAGAGCATTCTTTAATAGTCTTGGTAAATGGAGTACCAAAAAAGGACAAAATAAATAGCATCAATTAGTGGACTTACACAAAGTTAGACAAGCATTGCAATATCTAAAAGACAATAATGAGTACTACAAGGACATAAATATTGATGAAAATTTAAGGGAATCAACTGAAATAATTCAAGATCCATCAGAAACTGGACAATTCAAACTTCTGGATCCTGCTACAGTATCCACTATTTTGAACCATTACACAATTCATCCATTGCATTCCAATGAAAGCATAGATGATGAAATAGAAACTTACCAAATGTGACAAACCAAAGGGTCACCAATGAGTACATGGGAAACAAGTATAGAAGCACATGCTTCTCCACTGCTATTTCCTACTGGCAAAGGTGGAAGATACGTTGAAAGACCCACTCAGATTGGGGCATCAGAATACGTTCGCAATATGCCAGATTTAGACACAATGTGGAATACATATTCCACATAGTCTATGAAAGTGAATTAGCAACACTATGTTACGGAGTTGCACACATTCTTAAATCTGGTACCCACTTTCAAAATATGTCAGCTACGCAGTTAATACAAAAAGTACAGTAAAAAGATGAGGTTTTACAATCAAGTACAACAAATTTGTTTGCAAACATGCGTGGTACCAAGGAATACTGGTTCCGACGGCACGGAGACGTGCGTTGTGTGATCAGAAACCTTGGACCACTGACTTGGTTTGTTACGCTACGTTGTGCCGAATATGCATGGGAAGATTTACATGAGTTCCCACGCATAGCAAACAGCAACAAAATCAACATGATATATTAACACCTGGAGAACTTTGCTTTGTAGATCCAGTTAATGTGTCAAGATATTTCCATCATTGTTTCATTGCCATGCTACACTTTATTTGCAATAAAACTGTTCCTCCCCTTGGAGAAGCGCAACACTTCTTTTGGAGAAAAGAATATCAAGTGAGCGGAGCACTACATATTCACCTGCTGTTATGTATCAAAGGTGCACCGAAATTTGGTCACAACAGTGACAACACTGTTTTGCAGTTTATCCAAAAATATGTCACTTGTGAAATCCCTTTTCAAAAGAAACATAGTGAGCTGCATGGGCAGATTTTACAATTTCAAAGAGACAAATGTGGCAAATATTGTCGATGCAAATACAAAAACCAAATGCTGCTTCGGTTTCCCTAGACCAGTTACAGAAACAGGTGAAGTAAACAACTTCATGTCTTCAGTTCGACATAGTGTTAAAGGTAAATCACCTAAGAACACGTATTACATAAAAAGAAGGGAAGTATCAAAATATATCAATGATTTCAAAGCAATCATTGCCCTCTTATGGAATGCAAACATAGATGTGCAGTACATTGCAGATAATTCAACTGCTGTTGCACGATATGTTACAGAGCTTCAAGACCTCTGGGATGACCTAGCATCAGACAAAACATTATCACAGAAATTGTACAGCCTAGGCATAAAAATGCTCTCTCATAGAAAATGTGGTGCCTATGAAGCAGCAGATCGTTTAACCGGTACTGCTTTGTATGGAAAATCATACAACATAGTATGGCTAATTCATCTAGAAAAAGAGTGCTAAAATCATTTGAGGACATAGAAACAATTGCCAGAAATGATCCCAACAGCCAAGACATTCTAAAAAACAATTTACTGGACACATACTATCCGAACAGGAGTAGCACTCTGGAAAGCATGTGTCTATACCACATAGCTCAAAACTTTGCAAACAAAAATAATGTAAAACCTGATGAAAGCAAACATAGATATAGAGTGACCGATTGTGAAGGGAGCTTGGTTAAACTTATCAAATAAAGCTTAATTAATCATGTAAAATCGTCATTTAAAACTCCTCAACAGAAAGAACTATATTACGTGTCTCTGTTACACCTTTTCAAACCATGGAGCAAAGAAGAAGGCATACTAGATAACTATGACTACTATGAAGATGCTTTCAAAGCAAATGAAAGCGCTATCACCGATGTGAAATTTACCCAGTACAGAACAATGTTACACAATGAGCAGCAACAGGAAGAAGAACTTCAGGCCCAACTAGATAAGGACTCTTCCGACAGTAGTCAACCTTCTGTAACAGGAAGTCAAGAACCGCTAGGACAACCACTAACAGCAAATGAGGCTGAAGTAGCTATGGCAGAAGTAGAAAACACCATAAGGCCGATTCATGGAATTAATGTGCGCTGAAATTTTAAGCGCAAGCGTGCCATTCGCAGTGCCAGTGCGAAAATCGCAGCAAACCCACGTACAACGATTTATGGAAGTCCGTGCGCGTGTAAATCCCAGGATGTGCGCCAAAATTCTGTGTTGCGCACGCTGGCGCACACATCTCCAAACAGCGTGCGCTACGCGCACAGCAAAATCGCTCATAGCGCGGCGCACACAACAAAAGTAGGAGGAACAGGGGGCGTGACATGCAGAATGTGGAACAACTCATGAAAATGTGGGTGTCACGGGGGAAGTACAGGAGGCAAGTGCGCGGAACGCCCACACGCACGTTCAAAACACGTATTCATGGAATCAAACGGGGCTAACGCGTGTGCCAAAAAAGACGCGCTAATCAGGAAACACGTACGCCAGCAGGAAGCAGGCATACGTGGACCCACGCAGCATAAAAGTGCACGCAAACAACAAACAAGCACAGACGCCAGGATGAATATACCGTTCCTAGCAGCAGTGGTCGTGGGATACCGCAGGAGGAGGAGGATAGTCAGGCCCACAATTTTTACACCCAGAACCAGCCTTTTAGGGATGCCTGATGACCAGGTGTATGGGAGGTACAGGTTTCCACCTCACATGATACTCCTGACCTCACATCACCCACCCTGTGCTCCCAAGCAGTCAGCCCCCTGCATAAGGTCCTCAATGTACTGCACTTCTTGGCCACTGGATCATTTCAGCAGACAACTGCTATAGTGGGGGGGGGGTGTCACAGGCCCAGGCCACGCAGTCACGCGGCCTACACCAGGTCTTGGCCATCATGACTGCACGCCCATCAGTCCGCAGGCACATATACTGCCCAGAACACCTGCAGAAAGGCAGGCTGTCGTTCAGGATTTTTACGGGGTGGCACACTTCCCCAAAGTGCTAGGTGCCATTGACTGCACCCATGTGGCTCTACGTCCTCCCAGGGCATCTGAGCACATCTATAGAAACTGCAAGCACTGGCATTCCATCAACATCCAGGTAGTATGTGATGCCAAGGGAATCATCACCTCAGTATATGCCAACTATCCAGGGTCCACCCATGACAGCTTCACTTACCGAATGTCTACCCTAAGCCGGGACCTCGAAGCTGGGCGGCATGGTGATACATGGCTGCTTGGTGAGTATGAACCCTAAACAGGGGCCTAGGAGCAGGGCGGCATGGCGATACATGACTGCTCAGTGAGTATAAATGCCACAGCACATGCATGCATGTCAGATACTGAGCAATGTCACAACCCCACTAATGATACCCATCACCACCTCCCCAGGGGACAGTGACTACCCTCTGAGCACCCACATGATGACGCCAATTCGGAACCCCAACACGCCACCCGAGGTAAGATACAACACAGCCCACATTGCAACTCAGGGCATAGTGGAGCGCACATTCGGAGTGCTCAAGTCACGCTTTCGCTCCCTTGACCGTTCTGGCCCCCCAGTAGTGTGCAGGATCATAGTGGCAGCATGTGTCCTGCACAATGTTGCAACACGCCGGGGCCTACCCGTGGACATGGTGGTGCCCCCACATCCCCAACCACATGCGACCGCTGCGCATGGGAGGGGAAGGGCACGGGGTGAGGCAGCCCGTACGCACCTGGTGGCTAATTACTTCACCTAAAATCACCCTTTTGGAGTGCACACAGCCCTGGCACATACCAACTGACACCACCATGCTGTGTCATCAAAAGACACACTTCTATGCTGCTAAAATCATTACCCCCTTGCAAAATACAACATGACAACAGTGCCATGTCACCCAACCCTCCCCAGCACCGCCACCCAACACACCATGGCATGTCATGCTATGTAAGAGCAAACAAAGCAATCCCCAAAATATGACACAAGTGTCAAAGTACAGTGTCCCTAATGGAAACTGCCCACACACAATATGCTCCCAGTAATGTAGATCTAACAACACACATGACCAAATACTTACCAACAATACAATGCAGCTACACAACCCCAAGCATAGCATAAACATGACAGTACTAAGTTAAAGTAGTGGTAGTCTTACAACCTGATCATGCCAGCACATCGGCCACTTCCAACTGTACAGTGCTGCTGCCACGCAAATGTCTAAGTGCACTGCTTACAACATGAACTCCATCTCCAAAGTATACGGCCTTGTGAAGACATGAGGAATTAACCTGCAAATTAGGAGAAAGACATGGATGCACAAGCTCATAGCAATACACCATGCAGTGTACAATACAACAACAATATCCACTAGGAATGTATACACAGTATTGACTACAGACTGCCCACACAGCTCATGGGAGTCCTACGTCACTGTGTAAGTCACTGTCACTTGGGCACACCCTTTGCAAGCCCATGGAAACGGGAAGCAGGAAGGGTGTGTGTCTCACAAACCCAAGCATCTAACCCAAACTCAGAACAAGCCTGCATGTGCCCAGCCGGAATACAGTGGATGCCCACGGGAGCCACACAAGGCAACACACTGTAAAAAAAAATCAAAAATCAAAAAACAAAAATCAAAAATGGCCATGTGGGGGCCGGGGGGGTGGAGGCCACCCAGGAGGTCCGGGACAGGGTGCGCACCAGCACCCATCTCTGTGGATGTTGAGAAAAAAAAACACCTCCATGGGCTCATGGCCTGCACGGCTATGCCAATGTGGGAGAACTGCTGCTGTCGCTCTCATCACCCTCTGCTGCTGCCACAGGAGGTGGTGCTGCCACAGGAGCTGGTGGTGCTATGGGAGGCAGCCCACGCAAAGCCCTGGTATGGTCCTCCATGGCAGCAAGCATGCGGGTGTGGAAGGTCTTGTTCTGGAGGATTATAGTGCGGAGATCCCCATGCAGCACCTGACGTGATGCCCGGATCGCCTCCCGAGTTGCCTGCTTCTCAACTGAGAGTGAACGTGTGAGCCGCTCCAGCTGCTGTTCTGTCCTCAAGTTATTGGAAGCTTCAAGGGCAACAAGAGTCTCCCTGAGGTGATGGAGTTCTGCCCTCGGGGCTTCCCTGTGGCCCTGGGACTCTATTGAGATCGATTGGCGTAGAGTCTCCAGTGCTGCCCGTCTGCCCTGTTGGACGCCAACATGTCCTCCCTGTGTGATTGGCAAATGGAGTCTGTTGCCTGCTGTAGTTGCTCCATCTGCCTTTCAGGGGGGACAATGGAAGTGGCCACCCTCTCCATTGCTTGAGCCATCATCTCAACTGATGCTGCTTGTTGGGTTGCCATATCGTACATGGATTGTTCCCATGCAGTATTGCCTGGTGGCGTAGGGCCACCGCGTCGGCGGGCACCACACCTTTTTGGGGCAAGGTGATCTGCGCCTTGCTGTTCCGGCACTGCCTGAGGCTGCAGGACTGCATTTCCCCTCTGATCTGCTGGCCCAGGAACAGGATCAGATGTTGTGGAGTGTGACCCTGCATCCGTAACCGCCAAAGGCGGACTTACCAACACTGACATCCCCCTAGAGGGTTCTACCCCTGGTGCAGGTGGGTTGGACAGAACAGATTCCCTGCCAGAAACACTTACCTGCAACGGCAATTGGTCTCATCATCCGAATCAGCACCTGAATAGAGGTCTGGGGAGGTGCACCCAGAGGCACCCCTCGACAGAATGGTCTGCAGCAAGATTGGGTTCTCACCCACCACCACACCACATCCCCCGCTGGTGCACGGTCGTGCCTGATATTCCTCCTGGGTCTGCACCATCTCCTCAACCTCAACAGCATCAAGTGCGTCATCCCTGCAAAAACATGAAAGACAAAAAATGGAAACAGGCATTAGCACCATAGTACACATATAGGCCTGACAAGCTACAGAACCAGTACATGATTTACACATGTCCCACATGACTATAACCCTCCCATGCATGCACTGTCACTGAGTTGGAAGGGGAGGCAAAAGGCAGACACTGATGACACCAAGATGGAAGAGCAACACATTTGCGGCATGCTGGGTAGCACTGCCATCACACATTGGCCTGTGAGTGGCATGTCCAATACACATACATGACACATGCCATCACACAGATGGCATGTAACATAGCCATGGTACATTCCACAAGTACATCCATATGTCAGTGAATGAATACTGTCAGCCATCCATGTGAGATGGACATGATGAAATGAAAAATGCTACATAGTGTGACAAAATAGGCCTGTGCCACAGACTGCAACACATCCAGTGCACAAAAATACAGTGATTGCAGGCCGATGTACACATCAATGGTTGTGCACTTCAACATGACAGGAAACAACAATCATGTTCCGCATTCAAACAGACCCCAACAATTTCTGTGATCAGGCCAATACTCAATCAGCCTGAATGGTCTAATCATGTAACACATGTGGGCCAATGTGGGGTTCATCAATGACAGAAGCATGTCACAAATGTGACAATAGGGCAGAGGAATGCGTGGCAAAAGTGGTAGAATTGAAAAAAACAGCCTGAACGAAAACTGAAAAATAAAAACAATGTTGTTGCAAGATGCCACTTCAAGGGCAACTGCCATAATGTTGCGCAAAATTAATAATGTGGGCAGAAGGGATACTGTCACACCAAAATCCAAGGCCACTTAATGTTTTGGATGAAGCACATGGGTGACCCATACCACTCAGGCACACACACCCTCACCTGGCACTCAATCAGAACCCGTCACCAAAACAACATACACATGCATTACACACACGCATGAGCAGTCACCGGACAATGCCTCATAATCAGGTAGTCCTCCCACACCTTGGATCTGTTCCTCTGTGACGAAGGCCCCAGCAACAGACTCATGTTCAGTGAGGTTGTTGTCCTCTTGTGGAGACCCACCGCCAGTCACCAGAGTAGCGGCATGATTTGAGGCCAGCTTGTTCTTTGCTCTGCGTTTCAGGTCATTCCACCGATTGTAGCAATCATCAACTGTGCGCCTCACAAATCCAAGGGCACTTATGCAGTCGGCGATGGTCTGCCAGTGTGCCTTACGTTGACCAGGTGTGGTCTTGCACCCTGCAGTCACCAGCATTTCGTGGCTATGTGCCGACACATAGGCCACAAGTGCATCAAGTTCTGGATCATTAAAGCAAGGCTTCCTTGAGGTACCGGAGTGTGTAGCCGTGTCTGGGGTCTCAGCTTGTCGTGCCAGAGCACCCTTCTTCCTCTTCTTTAAAGGTGGAGCAGAGCCAAAGTGGCTTACGCCGCTCTGGTCAGTAGGGGCAGAATCAATGGTGGACTGGGTAGTAGGAGTGTGGGAATGCACAATGACCATAGGTCTTGATGCAGACATTGGTTGCAGGGTAATGTTGGCAGGGGGAACGTCAGTTTGATGGACCGGGACTGACACTGTCCTGGCTGGGAGAGTCAGAGGTGGGGCGGATGGAGCTGCAGCTGCCCCTGCAGCATCCCCACCCTGCATACTTGGGGCAGCAGATGACATAGCTGCCCCAGATCCACGTGGCTTGGTGACAACAACTTGCACTGCCACACGTGGCCTAGACTTGCTGACCTGGAAGTCAGCAGGGAGTCATCCTGTGCCAGGTCAGGTGCCACAATGGGCTGGTCCAACAGGGGCTGAGCTTGGATGGTGTCAGCCACGTTTCCCTCAACATTGGGGGGGGCATGGGTGTCCCTGATTGTTCCTCCACACATGGGGGTATAGGGGCACCCTGCAAATCCCGGCCACGTCCCCTACCGCGCCCACCACGCCCACCTTTAGAGGTTCGGCCACCTTTGTCTCCCTTGAAGCTTGGTCGCCTCCCGACCATGGCACTGATGTTGTTGTGCGTATGGGAGTTGCAGTAAACTATTATCCTGGGCAATTGGGGGTCAAAGGGGTAGGATACCAGATGGAATTCATACCCTAGTGCTCTAACAAGGCTGTCTTTGACCCCTGGGGGAAGATGACGGGTCACGCAATGCACAGGCAGCCCAAAATCAAAAATTAAAGTGCATGCAACCACTCGTAGACCACGTGCGTGAACAAATGAACCTGCACTACGCTGTGGCACCCAGAAACACAAAAATAAGCGTACGCGTAATACACGCAGCCTACAATGACCTCTGAAGGGGAACGTGGCACACGGGGCAAGCACAGTTGCTAAGTACGTGCGGAAATCACTGTCTGCCTGGAAAAAGAACATGAAAAATACTTTGCGTGTGTGTGTTGGCAACACCGCCGCCAAAAGAAGAATTGTACGCTGTCTGAGGAGACAGGACAAAAGGAGAAGTGAACTCTGTTTGAAGAAACAGGCCCAACAAAAATCAGAAAATAGCTGTCAGAGGTAACAGGGAGTACGAACTAGAAATGCTGTGAAATAATCGCATGTGAACCGACAAGAAGTACACATTTCACCCGCTCGCTCTCCATGAAAAGCACGTACAAGGAAATGGCGTCCTACACGTAGCTTTTAAACCGGCCCACACGTACACCTCAGATACGCATTTACGCGGGCAC
The DNA here is from genome assembly GCF_040938575.1 of Ambystoma mexicanum. Classification (NCBI taxonomy): domain Eukaryota; kingdom Metazoa; phylum Chordata; class Amphibia; order Caudata; family Ambystomatidae; genus Ambystoma; species Ambystoma mexicanum. The sequence goes on along the minus strand of NC_090939.1, from coordinate 435,860,513 downwards.
TTTCCTCCAATTACACACGATTACACTCGGACGTGCAGTTTTACCACTTGTGCTCTGTCATCAAGTGCTATGAGGGAAACGACTGCACGCGCGTAATGTAACTTACGCACTTACGGGCTAAGGGCCTTTGGTCCAATGGAATCGCGGCCGTGTGCTGACACACTTACGCGCTAAGGCCCTTTCCTCGAATTACACGCTGACATGCAATTTTTCATGTGCCAAATCACTCTGTATCAAGCTGGCCACGTGAAAACACACGGAAGACCACACTCCTGCCCAGAAGGCTGAATTACTGCCCCCCAGCGCCCTGAGCACACTCCCACCTGCCATCTGCTGCTGCCTGACTGCCTGCTACCCACGTGCCCTGCCATTTGCTGCCTGCACGTCAGCCAGGGGTGCTGTTACTCTGACCACCCCTGCTGGAACCAAAGACTCTTGACTGGGATTCCATCGCTCCACAGCCCAGCCCCAGGACCCAGATGCCCACCCACTCCTGCCTCTGGGGTTGCCATGTCCAGCACTACACCATCTGTCAGCACTGGCAACCCCCAGTCAGAGAGGCAGAGGGCCACCAGCTTCAGTGCCACCGAAGTTGGTGTCCTGGTGAAGCAAGTCCTGGGGCAGTATGATGCCCTCTTTGGAAGTTCGCGCTCCGACAAGGAAGGACGGACCAGGATCTGGATGGACATCGTGACTGCCATCAACGCGGAGGGGGTGGCAGTCCGCGACTTACAACATGTCAAGAAGCGCTGGGAGGACTTCAGGTCCAGGACCCTCAACAAGGCCCGGCGCCTCGCTAAGGCAGCGGATGCCAAGGGGCGCCGGGGCCAGCTGTCAGACCATCAAATGAGGGTCCTGGAACGCATATGCCCAGCGCTCTACGTCCAGATCCTTGAGAGGCAGACCCGTCTGGAGTCGAGCGGTAAGTGTACATGCATGTTGATGGTATGCTGTGCATGTCGTGTTGTGCAAGTAGTGTGCAGGTTGCACATGTGTTTATGTAGGGCCATGTAGGGATGTCTATGAACATGGGCGTGTGGCTGCCACATGTGAGTCCTCTCAGGTGTGAGACACATTGATGGTGTATGTGTTGGTAAGCATGCTGGGCATATGTAGGTGTGGGAGCACACAGGTTTCAATCTCTCCGTATGTACATTGGCATGGTTGTGGCACGGATGGTGGTTCATAATTCATGTATCTGCACTGTGTACATGTGCATGTACGTGTATTTGACAAGTGTGCAAATGTGATGCATCATGGATGCACGTGACACTGATATGGAGAAGGATGAATGGCAGATGTGACATGTATGGCGATCTCTTCACTGAAACAGTTGCAGGAGATGTAGACATGCATGTAAGTGTGGTGGTGTGTGTGCATGTCTAGTGCACTCCGTGTGTTTCATGTGATGTCTGGCTCACCTTTGGCTGCTCATGCTGTTGTATGTGTATGGATGGTGCTGGCCGTTGTGATATGGCTGTGGAATAGCTCATGTGTGTGAGTTGAAATGACATGTGTGTTGGGGATTGTGATGCCATGTCTGAAGTTTGACACTGCCACTCATTTGGAACTGCCATGTGTGTATCAATCCATTGTACAGTGCCCTGATGCCTGTCTCCTATCTCTCCCTGTCTGCAGCGTCAACTGATGAAGATGGCGGAGAGGGTGCTGTGGAGCACAGCGGCAGGGATCGCACTGCCAGCCGGAGACGCAAGGCCTGGCTCCCCTCCCAGGTTGTGATCTCGTCAGGGAGTGAGGAGTCTGGTGCCGCGTCCCAGGCCGCAGCTGCCGAGGGTAGGTCCAAGAGGTGGAGGTCAGAGTTGGACTCCTCGGCAGCAGAAGGGGCAGCTGAGACCCCACAGGGTCCGACGGAGGAAGATGGCACAGAGTCATCCAGGTTGGTGGGGGTTTGGTGGAGGAGGAGGCCATGCAAGGGACAGGGATGGGGTCTGGAGGTGGGGATTTGACTGGTGCTAGTGGTGCAGTGCAGGGGCAGGGACAGGAGGCAGCACAGGCCACCGCAGAGGTACCTGTGTGTAATCCTGTCCCGATCCTGTGACTGCATCATCCCGCACCAGCAGGGATGCCTACGTCCAGACCGGTTTTCAGGGAGGGGATCTGCTTACAACAAATGGCCTTCCTCTCCCTGGGGACGTGGCTAACCGGGACCGGGTTGAGCCTGTCCTGGGTGGGGTGGCGTTGCGTCAACGGGCCATGCGAGCTGACCTGCAGTCTTTTCATGAGGAGACTGCACATCTTCTCGGATGGCTCATTGACCGCGTTGACCTACTGGGACAGCTCACCAGGGCCGGATTCCTCCGTTTTCTGGTCCTTGTTCTGACCCCCTCCTCAACTGAACCCCCTATGCCCCAGTCATCCTCCATGCCATTTTCCCACCCATGTATCACCTGGGTACCCTGTGGAGCTGCCTCTGACCCTGCGGCCAGGCTGGTGGAGGACACATCCCTGCCACAGTCGGGAGTCGGACGTCCAGCAGGGGTGGCCACCTCAACAACTGCACCCCAGCTGGAGAAGGATGTGCAGGCAGCAAGAGCCAGGGCACAGGCAGAGGCACAGCAGCAGCAGCAACAAGGTGGGAGCCATCATGGCTTGGGGCCTTTGACATCGGAGGGGCAGGCATCGGCCAGAGGGCAGGAGGACCCAGGACTGGAAGTGTCTTCCGTGTGGCAGCGGTTAGGCCATGCTATAGATGCAGAGCAGCAGCGGGCAGAAGAGGCACGGCTCACGGTGGTCAGGGCGGAGAACTCCATGCAGAGGGCCCTGAGGCAGGCCGAGTGCCTCGAGGCAATTCGCAGGGAGTTGGAGGAGAACATGTCATCGTCCCTGCGAACCCTTGGGGCCATGGAAGAGGACCACCTCCAGGACATTGAGCAGGAGTTCGATGATGCCCTGGCCCAGGACATCCAAAAGTGAGCCGTCGGACTAGCCCGCTGCCCTTGTAAATACTTTTTAGTGTTAGGTTTCCTTTACGTTTTCCTTTTACTTGTGGTCAATGGACAATGCCACCCAAATTTGTATATAGTTATATTTTTAGGTAGTTAGGTAGGTTTCATTTGTTTGGTTGGGATCATGGACCATTTACATCTTTGGACAATGGATTGTATATAGTTTCATCATGTATTCATTTATTTATTTTTTTGCATTATGGACATGGAGCAATGGATTTATTTTTTCCGGACAATGGATTGTAAATAGTTGGACTATGGATTGATTTCTCTTTTTTTTTATTATGAACATGAAACAATGGATTTTTTTTTTACATTTCCTTTCGATTTGTGTTGTTGGAGGGTGACTTTGGACGGTTTTTCTTTCAAATTTAAATGGATTGGTTATCATTTTCATTCAATCATCTTTTTCACATGCTTTTCATTTCATGTTTCATATTTTGGTATGCTTTCATTTCATTTTTGATTTCATGTACATAATACATTTCAATTTTTTAGTTCCATGTGTGGGATTCGCTCATTGGGTTGATGCTTGTGAAAATTTACACAAGCAATGCCAACCAGTGTATGTGTGAGACAGACATGTGTTGATGTACATAGTTGACTTTTGGTTTGTGTCATGAGATCGGCATTTCACTGCTGGGGGGTGGGGTGCAGGGGGACATGAGTGGGGGCCTGCTGGCAGGTGCCCTGCACTGCTAGGGGGTGGGGGCGCAGGGGGACATGAGTGGGACATGAGTGGGGGCCGCATTTATAGCATGGCCTAACCGCCGCCACACGGAAGACACTTCCAGTCCTGGGTCCTCCTGCCCTCTGGCTGATGCCTGCCCCTCCGATTTTGATGGCCCGTAGCCATCATTGCTCCCACCTAGAGCCTGCTCCTGCTGCTGCTGTCCATGTGACATGTCTGATGGTGCCTGCACATCCTCCATCAGCTGGTCTCCAGTTGTGGTGTCCACCCCTGCTGGGCCGACGACTCCCGACTGTGGCAGGGATGTGAGCTCCACCAAGCTGGCTGTGTTGGTCGGGCCAGGTCCACAGGGGGCCCTGGTGGAATCTGGGCCAGAAGACGGTGTGGAGAACGACTGGCGCATAGTCTCCACGGAGGAGGAGAGGTCCGACAGAGTGCGCGCGACACATGTAGGGACCCACCAACCAGGACGGAGCCCATACGTTCGTGGGACCCCTCGTCTGCAGGTAGTGGAGAGGCAGATGACATGGAACTCTCCCCTACATGCGGACGGGCCTGGGACAGGGCCTCCCTGCTGGTGCATGGTGGTGCAGTCACAGGGTCAGGAAAAGCGAGATGCACAGACCCCTCCGCGGTGACCTGTGCTGCCTCCTGACCCTGGACCTGGACTGCACCACTTGCACAAGTGGTACTACCCCCACCAGGCCCCATGTGCGGCTCAGTAGCAGGCTCTTCCTCCTCTGTGGAGACCACTAACCTGCATGTCTCCACACCGCCTTCTGCCATTGGAAGCCCCTGTGGGTGCTCACCCAGCCCTTCTGCCACAGCCGTTGTGGCAGACGCAGCACCAGCCCCCTCGGTCCCAGATGATGGTAATTCCTGGGAGGGTGGCTGGGCCTTGCGTCGCAGCCCAATGGAGGCATCCCCGCCGCTTGGCTCCACAGCGCCGTCTCTGCCCTCTTCTTCACTTGACGCTGCGTAGAGGGAGACATAGAACACAAGCATCAGGGTACAGTACAAAATACCCTAGACAGGAAGCAATAACACATGTGTGGCACTGTCAAATATCACTTCCATCCTGTCATTCCACAACACATGGGTGAATGCACACAACACACATGCAGAAACAGTCCTGGCGCCTGCAATCAACATCAACATCCATGTAGAAGAGCCCCTGTAAACCAAGATGTTGCCTTCAAAGTCACATGCAGCCATGGCGTTTCAAAGTCACACACACACTTCTCTGGCACACACACACACATGTGCACCATACATGTACATGACCTCAGCACCCATTCCTCACCCCCCTTCATGTCCAGGAACAGAGACAGCCATGCTTTCATGTGTGCATTCCGTATAGAGCTCCCCATGTTGCATTAAAACACATGCACCAACCATGTGGTTCACACATAACTGGTCTCACATGCATGACCATGATGTCCCTGCACACACACATCCATACATAGCCTTTGTCACACATACAGGTAAGCGTCAGACTACCAGCACACTGCAACATGCCCTGTCTCACACAGCAATGCTTGGCCACTTACCGCTCAACTCCAGACGGGTCTTCCTCCGAAGGATCTGGGCGTGGAGCGCTGGGCCTACACGTTCCAGGACCCTCATCTGGATGTTACTCATGCATGCCCGGCCCCCCTCCACGAGGCGCCGGGCCTTGTGGAGGGTCCTGGACCTGAAGTCCTCCCAGAGCTTCTTGACGTGCTTGATGTTGCGGGTTGCCACCCCCTCCGCGTTGATGGCAACCACTACGTCGTCCCAGATGCTCTCCCGTCCTTCCTTGTTGACGCGTGATGTTCCGAAGAGGGCATCATAATGCCCAAGAACATGCTCCACCAGGACACCAACTTCAGTGGCAGTGAAGCTGGTGGCCCTCTGCCTCTCTGGCTGGTGGTTGCCAGTGGTGCCAGATGGAGATGTGCCCGACATGGCAACCCCAGAGGCAGGAGTGGGTGGGCAACTGGGTCCTGGGGCTGGGCTGTGGAGCGATGGTATCCCAGTCGGGAGTCTTCTGTTCCAGCAGTGGGTTGACAAAGCAACTGGACCCCTGCAGATGGCTGATGTGCAGGCACCAAATAGCAGGGCACATGGGCAGCAGACTGTAAGGCAGCAGCAGATGGCAGGTGGGAGCGTGCTCGGGGCTCTGGGGGGGCAGGAAAATGGCCTTCAGGGCAGGAGCATGGTCTTCTGTCTGTGTATACGTGGCCAGCTTGATACGGAGTGATTTGGCACGTGAAAAATGTGCACGTCAGGGTGTAATTCGAGGAAAGGCCCTTAGCGCGTAATCGGGTCAGCACACGTACGCGATTTCATTGGACCAAAGGCCCTTAGCACGTAAGCGCGTCTGTGAGGTATCGCGGATGGGCGTTGCCCTTTCGCATGTCAAACTTCACACAAACCCCCGTAATACACGTACCCTGCTGAAATCGTGTCTGAAACTTCCCGTGAACCCCAGTTATACACTTACCCCACTCGCACAGGCCCTTTCGTGTGACTTCCCACGCACCCCCTGAAATACACGTACCCGGATCCAATCACGTGTGAGACTTCACGCAAAACCCAGTTATACAATTACCCTACTTTGCACAGGCCCTTTTGCGTGTGAAACTTCCCACGAACCCCGTAATACACGTACCCTGCTCCAATCGCGTGTGAAACTTCATGCGAACCCCAGTTATACATGTACACCACTCGCACAGGCCCTTTCGCGTGTGAAACTTCAAGCGAACCCAAGTTATACACGTACCCCGCTTGCACAGTGCCCTTTCGCATGTGAAACTTCCCACAAACCCCATAATACACGTACCCTGCTGAAATCGCGTGTGAGACTTCCCACGAAACCCAGTTATACATGTAACTTACTCGCACAGGGCCCTTTCGCGTGTGAAACTTCCCGTGAACCCCGTAATACACGTGCCCTGCTCCAATCGCGTGTGAAACTTCTCGCGAAACCCAGTTATACAGGTACCCCACTCGCACAGGCCCTTTCGCCTGTGAAACTTCCCGCGCACCCCCGTAATACACGTACCCTGCTGAAATCGCGTGTGAAACTTCCCGTGAACCCCAGTTATACACGTACCCCACTTGCACAGGCCCTTTCGCGTGTGAAACTTCCCGCAAACCCCAGTTATACACGTTCCCTGCTTGGCGTTTGCTGTTTGGCAGCCCTGTAAACTGGTCCAGGGTTAGCGCAGCCCTTTGCGCTGGATTGGGGATTTTGATGGCTTTTCCTTGTGCTAGGGGCATTCTTGGGGGCGTAACTTGCGCTGCTGCAGGGTCGCTGTGCCACTCTGCGCCACGGCTGGTTTTGGAGGCTAAAATCCATGAATACGCTGTGCGCTGAAATCGATTTTAGCGCACGCGGCTGGCACAGACATTCGCACGCGCACACTGTGTGCCAGCCGCGTCAGCCACTTTTGTGCAAAATTCTATGAATACCCTGCATGTATCAGTATCAAGAAGATACAGAAGAGTTAACTGTACAACAAGCAGAATTTAACAATGATCAGCACACCATTTTTGAAGACATGACAAAACAAATTGTACATGGTGTACAACACGAGAATAAAGAATGTACCTGCCAAAATTACAAATCTATACTGCTGTACGTCAGTGGTGAAGCTGGATCAGGGAAAACATTCTTAATCAAAATCATCAGCAAGTTGCTTCAACAATTGACAAACAACAAACTGTCAGCTGTTGTAACGGCCCCCACAGGTTTAGCTTCCTACAACATAGGTGGTGTCACTTTACACCAATTACTACTGCTTCCAGTAGAGCATCAACATAAATTAGACTACTACAAACTTTCTGCAGAAGCTGCAATGGAATTAAGCAGAGTATTGAAACAAATGAAAATGCTACTAATAGATAAAGTGAGCATGGTCTCCAACCTAATGTTGGCTTTGATTCATCTCAGATTGCAAGAAGTACTTAAAAGTAACAATGAAGAACTATTTGCAGGGAAACACATTATCGTTTTCAGAGATCTTCTACAATTGACACCAGTGAAGGGTGAACCAATTTTTAAAACCTCAGGCCACATACTCTGCTGGAAAACTGTTGGTAGCATAGGTAATGTTAACCTTTGGCAACATTTCCAATATAGAGAATTAACTGAGAACATGCGTTGTATTGAAAAACCGGCACATACATGCACTTCATGGCGACAATGCATGTGCAACTGATGTTATGGAATACATAGCGCACAAAAATGTCAATTGTATGGCCTTAATGTCAACTCTTGCAAGCTGTTTCAAATTCAATGAAACAATGTTAAATAAAGAAATGCAACCAATACTGGAAATTAGCACCACAGACAAACTAGACGTACATGGTATGCCAGTACCCTTGTGTGAGCAAGCCACAACAAGACTAAATAGTTCAGAAAATTCAATCTCCAACACAGCTGGGTTGGAAAAAATATTGAAATTATCCTTAAATTGTAGAGTAATGCTTGAATGTAACCTTGACGTAGAGCAAGGGCTAGTTAATGGAGCACTGGGCACAGTTGTTGGCTTTCAATCATACGCACATGATAGAAACATTCAGTTTGTCAATACACTTTGATAAAGTTTCAGAAGTGAAAAGGATAGGGCGCTCAATTGCTCGATTCCTTCTCTTCAAAGACATGTATGTACTTAGAGAGAAATTTCCTCTAACTCTTGCATATGCAGTTATCATTCATAAATCCCAAGGTCTTACCCTAGACAAAGCATTGATAGATATAGGAAGCACAGTCTTTAAGGAAGGTATGAGCTACGTAGCAGTATCATGCTGACGTACACTTGACAGTCTATTGCTAATGAACTTTGATGCAAGTAAAGTCAAAGCTGATATTGCTTGCATTCTAGAATACAATAGATTGTATTCACTGTACACCCCTTATCTGAAACAATACCCTGTTCCAGATAAAGTAAAACGTGGTAAAAGAAAACTAAATGAAACAGAAATGCAACAGAATCCAACAGCAAATGCCGGAAAGAAAAGAAAATTAGCTAAAGTTTCATTAATTACCGCAAAAACAGAAGATCCTATTAGGGAATGTAAACCAGGGACTTCGGCAAAGAAGCAACAGAAATTCCGAAAAATGCACTCAGATACAGAACTTGCTGGACCATTCAAATTTGCAAATGTAAGTGGTGTAAGTTGCTTTGCAAATGTAGCAATGAATATTCTATTTCAATTGCCACCAATTGTTAGCAATATTTACCTGCACAGTACAGACCAATTGTGTTTGCAAATGTTAGTGCTGCATAGAAATGCAACAAGCAATCCAGACAACACATACAGTGTTCATGGAGTAAGGCAACAATTGGACGACTGTGTTGGAATGGTGAGATTCACTATGAACTCACAAGAAGATCCACAAGAATTTCTAATGTACTTACTATTAGTATTGGAAAACAAAACATACCTGTAAATGTAATCTTCCAGATTTCGTACATGTGGAAACATACGTGCACTCTCTGTAGCAAAGTGATACAGGAAGAAATCCCAAATTAGTGATTTGTGTATGTTTCCATACCAAATTGTGAGAGCATTCCATTTTAGCAACCTGTACAAAATGCAAACCATGGCAGATTATGTACTATTTGCAATTCAGACAATTGCTCCACCTTACTGATACAATCACATAGTGCCTACATAATACTTATGCTTCTACGTTATAATGCAGATGGCACCAAAAACAACTGCAAACTGACTGGATTCACACACGGTTAAGTGTCACTTGGAAAGAGAACCTTTACAACAGTAGGTATAATCTACCATGCAGAAGCTTCAACCAATGCAGGTCACTACACTGCATACATTAAAAAGAATTGTGGATGGTTTGAATGTAATGATAGCACCATTACTCTAAAGCAGAGATTGCCAGCTAATCTTACAAATGCGTATTTAATGTTCCTAAAGCCCAAATTTACAAAATAATGTGTACTTCAAGATTTCAAAAAAAAAAATATATGAAATACTACAAACAGTTAGAATACGCCAACAGGTATCTAACTACCCAAGAGGATGTAAGAATGACACAAATAAATTAATATCACAAATCGTTGGGAACAAATGCACAGGTAGAATACACCTACAGGTATCTAACTGTTGTTAAAAATTGGCAGGAAGGCAACAAACATAACATTAATGGGAAAGATGAAGGAAACAGGATATAACAATGTTAGGCGGAAACCTGTGCAGTTCCCTCTGGGACCACTGCAAAAGATTTAGGACTACAGGTGTTGGGCGGTGAACCCACTTGGTAGCCGTCTGTACCACACAGATTCACTTGGTAGCTGTGGCTGAGCAGTCAGACTTCCCTCAAGAAGAGTTGAGCAGTATGTGGAGTATACAAGATAGGGCAATTCTTCACAGCAAGACAAGTAAACACGCACTGAGGCTTAGTGTAAAGATATTAAGGTATTTATTTATAACGAAACATCTATGAAAAACACTATCGCAAGTCACGGCAAACAAATCAAACACAATTACTCTACGGAGAAGAAACGATCAATCCCCCTAGCAATATTTCGACAAGTCTAGGTTCTACCGGTACCACTTATTTTCAGACAGAGGTGTATACCTCAACCTAGATGACACTCTAATATTTGTTTAGGACGGGAGAGAAAAAGATAGGCAGGTTATGAAATCAACACAGTTCAATCCTACGTGGATAAAATGCAAGGCAGGAAGGCAAGAATCACAATAGATCGTAACGTTCAGAGGCCAGGCCCACTCGGAGAGAGGCAAGGCGCAATGTCCCAAAAAGTCTCTAGGGGAGATGCATTCAAGTCTTTATAGCAAATTGTTATCAGCAGATTGAACCAGTTCAGAACAATGAATGACAAAAGCTTGGAGGTGACCCAACGGAACGGAGAGGATTAAGACACCTCACTCGAACCGATCGAAAGGGAAGCCAGGCGGACACGGTACCTTGTTGTGGAGGGCAGCTCCGGCGGGGGCAGTTGTTCCTGGTGGTGGATGCACGTCGGGTCTTTGCCAAGAGTAGAGAGGTTCTCGTTGTCGAAGAAAGTGAAGTCCGGTGCACCACCAGGGAAGAGACCAGCCGCGGAGTGCTCCGTCACAAGGCACCAACTTTTGGTCACGGTTCAGGGGTAGTTGCTATCCGGTTGCCGAGGTGCTCTGCACGGGCAATTCGACCACTGCGTCCTGAGGCGAATAAAAAGCAAAGGAGACTGGTTGTTCCCACCAGTCAGGGGAAGAGACTCTCCGGCAGGGAGATCTCCTCTGTCGTCGGGAAGTGGTGAGTCGGATCCACAGGGCTCCACCGGAGGTGTCGTCGTGCAGGTCGGCTCAGCGTTACCCTCGTCGGATTCTTAGGTCCTGTGGCGACATCTGAAGATCCAGTCCCAAAAGCCCTGCTTTTATGCAGAAAACCCCCATTCATTCAGCCTAGCTGTCAATCAACACATGCTAAGTGGTGAGCGGGGAGGCTCACCACTTGGGCCAATCACTCCAGAGTGCAACCAGAGTTGGCAAGGCAACTCGGTCCAGGGTGCCTAAACCCCCTCCCACACCCCTGTGGTAACCCAGACAGAATGGCACCACTTTGGAGGGTCTCTGTACAGAGCCCGCCAAAGTGGAACAAAGGGCTCAACCTTTGGTTTAGGAGTCACAGAGACGAACACAGACACCATTTTAAAAACCGAGTTCTGGCAGAAAGTACCATCCGGTAAACTTATTTAAGATAAGTAGACCGGTGGTACGTTAGAGATTAACGAGGAAAAGTATCAATCTCCAACAATGGGACGAATCCCATAGGGTTATGTCCGGGGTCGAACATAACAAGTAGTTTCCACTGCCACCAGCCAAAACTCGACGAGGGGGGACGGGACAGTGCCCCCTCGAGTAACAGGTCCAGGAGTAATCGAATTACTCCTACTAGTACGTCCACAATAAGATGGTTTGTACTAGTTCTGTTAGTAAATTTAGGTCTAGTAAAGCCAATGGTGACTTTACATGCCCGGGGAGACGGTAGTCAGTCCCCGGGTATGGAGTCTATGGTGGGGGATCTGCTAGGACGCCCCCGTGTTACGGCAAATAGGGTGCGGTGTAACACACATAGAAAAACATATGAGACCCTATGGAGTAAAAGACCCCATAGCCCATAGAACACATTGACATTTGAAGGAATTACACACATACATGTCCAAGAGTGGGAGAAAAGAGTCTCACTCTTGGCAGGATGGAAAAAAACAAACTCCCGAAATCCAGCAAAGCTGCTGGGGGACTCACTAGGTTAGGAAATTCAGCCTAAACAGAGAATTCTCCCTAACAAACAATGACACAAATGAATGAATATCACAAAGCTTAGGAACAAATGCACAGTTAGAATATGCCTACATCTAATTGTTGGCAAAAATCAGCAGGATGGCAACACACATAACATTAATCAGAAAGATGAAGGAAACACTCAAAGGAAACAAGGAAGTAGTTAGTACCACAGTAAATTAAGGTTTTTTTTAATCCGACAAGGATTTTCTTCCCCAGACCCAAGGATTAGAAAAGCAAACACAGAAACTGAGCGCAATGCACAGTACAGTGGTTTGTAAACTAAATATGAGGGTAAAAAAAGGTAAACTGTCTATTAAGCAATGTAGTAAATTTTCAAAAAATGCAAAGACTAACATACCTGTTTCTTTTATCACAGAAATGGAAAAAGGGAACTTCCGCCAAGTACGATAAACATTTACAAATTGTATGTGGATTCTGAGCATAGTAAGGAGTAAGTATATTGGCTGTCATTTTCTACACATGCAAATCTAAACGACTAATCTATGGTACTAATATGCTGCAGTGCTTGTAGGCTGTCCCTTGCATCTTCGGTGTGTAACCTACCATCTACGCCTTAAGACCAAGGTACAAGGAGTATAGGTCCTAGCCACAACCATCGCTGCATATCAAAACCATGGTCCTTGTAAATTAGCTACTTATAAATTTACTTTTCGGGCCATCGTCTGCAGCCATGCAGGCAAGACACTAGGGCGTCCACACAACTAGCACATTACACCACACCCATATTCACTTGTAACTCCACTGCTTCTGACTGCAGTCTTGGGTGCATGGCCTTTGGGCATGCGGTCAAGAGTCTGGGTCCTGGCTAGAAACACCACAGCATATCGCAACCATTGTGCCTTGTCATTTTACTATGTACAAACTTGGTTTTTGGGAGCATGGCCTTTGGCCATGCTCCCAAAACGCTATGCCCTCCCCACAACCACCTTAATGATGTTGCATAGTACAAGTGTACCAATAGCTGTGATATGGTGCAGTAGTTTGTAGCCACAGGCTACAGAGGTGAGTTTGAGGCCATAGCATTATGAATGTATTTAACAGTATTTAAAATGCATAGTTACTTACAACTGCAGTGCTTATTACTTTGTTCAAATACTCTGCATCCTGGCCACTACTACCACACCATATGACATACATTGTGGCATATTAGTACACTACAAAAAAATGTACTTTTGGGGGCATAGCCTTCGGCCATGCACCCATGATTGCAGCCCCTCCCCACAGCCGCCAGAGTGATGCACTACCACACCATATCGTACCCATTGTGCTTGTAAGTACACTACATATAACTGTGATGTTGGGTGCATGGCCTACGGCCATGCATTCATGACTGCAGACTCTCCCCACAACCACTGCTTCGGCCGACGGCCATGCATCCAAGACTCTAGGCCCTGGCCACAACCACTGTAGCATGTGACACACATGGCGGCATACTAATGAATATAATATTAGCCATCGGGAAAAGTAATGCAATCACGGCATGTTGTCAATTTCAATGTTGGCTACCACTACGCATGTGCTTTCAACAGTTAGAAGTTTCCTGTCCACTGCATGTGCTGAAATACTGCCCTTATTGGACCCCTCATTTTCTGTGCGTACAAGGTGGGCATAGGAAATACATCATGAAGAGATTATAACTGTGCTATTGGGTGCATGGCCTTCGGCCATGCACCCAAGACTGCATGCATTTGAAACGCAATACTACGGGTGTATCCATGGGTGTGACATGCTGTGGTGGTTGTGGCCAGGGCCTACAGTCTTGGAAGTAAGGCCTTCGGCCGACCGCCATGCATCCAAGACTCTAGGCACTGGCCACAACCACTGTAGCATGTGACAACCATGGCGGTGTACTAATGAATATAGTAATAGCCATCGGGAAAAGTAATGCAATCACGGCATGTTGTCAATTTCAATGTTGGCTACCACTGCGTGTGTGCTTTCAACAGTTAGAAGTTTTCTGTCCACTGCATGGACTGAAGTGCTATCGTTATTACAGCACTCATTTTCTGTGCGTACAAGCTGTCCATGGAAAGTATATCATGAAGACCGACCCCCAGAGCAAATGCATTGATCACCAATGTCTTACTGTCTGAACCTTGCCCAACGGTCTGTGACAAAGCAAAAGAGTTTTATAAATAGAGCATATGTCCGCTGGTTGTTGCTCCGCTTTCGTCGGATCCAAGATGTCGGGCTCATTCAAACAATCTGACGCAGAACATGTCTCACAGCAGCCAACGGGCAGAGAAGTTGTGTGTCCACGGTCATGACTCCAGCCCCTTAGCCAATTGGTATCTTGTCCGTGGACCGAACAGGGAAGTGTGACCGCGAAGCGGACATAGATATCACTCATTTTTTCAAACCTACTTTTTGATAATTTTAAAGAAAAGTACTGCACTTAAGGTCACCAAATTTACAAAACCACGCTTTCTGGACCAAGCCCCTGTACCTGCTGCAGATTTTGTGAAAATCCGTCGAGCAGTTTGACCTGTAGCCGTGCGCAAAGTTTTTCCCCCATTCAGTCTATGGGACCCCCCTATAACTTTTGCCCCCCTGGACCAAACATCTCCAAACTTTTTCAGAGTGGCTCATATACTTTTTTTGCCAAGTTTGGTAAGGATTCGTCCAGTGAGAGCGAAGTTATAAGCCGCCCAAAAAGTGCTCTTCCTATGGAAACAGCAACTTAACCATAAACTACACGGCCAATAGTGTGGCCGTGTAATAACTACACAAAGAAAAATGCAATAATAACCAAAAACATTATTTTTATTATACCCATGGCTACACTTCATTGTCTTTTATTATAACTACAGTTACATATTGTTAGTTAAAGGGGGGCTCACTTTGGGTTTTATAATACAATGGAACTTTAAAGATCAATACAGTACAAAACTGCTCATGAAGTTATGTAAGGTAGCTGTAATGCTGGCTGCATTATATCGATTACCTGTTTATTTTGTGGAAGGGCAGTGAGGCAGAGTGGCTGGACTTTGTAAAGATCCTAAATAGTAATGATTTAAATGTACGATTTTCTGAGATGCATAGCTATACTGATTTGGTTTTTTTTTTGGATGTGGAGGTAATCAAAGGGATGAATGGTTTGGGAGCTACTGTATTTTGTAAACCTACAAGTTCTAATCAACCATTATCAACAACCTGTAATCATCCAAGGACCTGCATAAACAATATTCCTAATGATTGTTTGTGTGATTTCAGTGCAATTGTTCAGATTTGTCTGACTTTGCTATACAGAGTGTGTCGGCTGCATCTCGGTATTTTTCAAGGGGTTAAGCAAAGAGAAACATTGAACATGCATTTGTGAGTGCACATAATCTTGATCAGGATTGCCTTTTACACCCAGATTTATTACGAATGAGACTGACCAAGAAATCTGTTTAATTCTTACTTATGGCTCCGCTTCAAATCGGATCTGAGACATTGTTTCCAAATATTGGCATGTGCTTAGGGCAGACAAGGATCTAAACAGAGTTCTCCCAGCCCACCTATACCTTACCTTCTGTAGAACTGTGTCTTTAAAAGATAGGTTAATCTATAGCTTTTTAGCCCCAGTTAAACCACAGACATGGTTAGCACAGAATATATTTGGGTTTCCAAAGTGTAAGGTGTGCGAATACGCAACATGCATGACTTCTTTTAAACATCCTGTTATCAGGGCAGCATTCAATATTAGAAGCAACATCAATTGTAACACCAATTCTATTGTTTATTTCCTTAGTTATTTCTGCTCTAAATTGTATGTTGGAAGGAGAACATGCAAGCTTAAACTCAGAATTTACGACATGTTTGGGGCATCAAGCACAGGGACTTTTCCTATCCTATAGCCAAGCATTTTTATGAACATCACAATGGACAATTAAATGGGATTTCATTTTTTGGAGTCACATACATCAAGAAACAACCTCGAGGAGATAACAGGATATTGAAACTCAGACAATTGGAAACAAAAATGATCATCAATTTTGAAACACAATTTCCTACTGGACATAATGTGGATGAGGAGCTTTGCACTTTCATCATTGTTTAGCTAGTAGACGTGTCCTGACCTCCACGATGTTTGATTTCTGCCCTTCATCTGTTAAATGTTCACAGTTTATGATGTATCATTATGTATGGTTATCGGAGAGGTCTGCCTATCTATCATTTTTGGATGTAGAGAGTGCAGCTTTGTGTGCACCTTCCTTTGGCATAAGTGTGCCTGTAACAATAGTGAATATTGTTTTAGTAGATTTTTTATATTGTTATCAATATAGTCAGTAGATCAGATATGCATCTATTATGTTTTATTGGGGTGTATGTGGTTATTCATTTTTCTTTAGATATGTATTGTTGTATAGGAAGCTTTATTGTAGCTGTCTGAATTGTTTATTTGTCAAGACGTAGAAGAACTAGGCAGGATTTGTATTTGGTGATTTAGGGGTTGCCAGCAGATGGCTTTTGTCATCAATTGTGATTTTTACATTGATTTAGGAGGGACGGCATTGTGCAATTTAGAGATGTAATATGTTTTTTAAACTTTGCCGCTAGTATTCAGTTGATATTTGCACTCTGCAATTTGTTCTGATATAACATGTAATTAGTGATGTCAACAGTGATGTTATTTGTGATGTCATCATTGTGGTCATAATCTGCGCAACAGGGGGCATGAAGTTAAGGTGGCTTTAGCTGAATTTCCAGGGTTTTGTCGCATTAAGTTATAACCTTCATGTCCCTGCAACTAAAGTTTGTTCCTTGAATTTCAAGTGTTGTGTTACAATGTATTGCTCAACTTAACGTCCCTGCATCTAAAGGTCTTTCCTTGAATTTCAAGGGTTTTGTTATTCTATACAAAAAGTTGCATATTTTTAAATATTATTACTTGTAGCCGCAGCTACAGCATCAGCCAATGAATTGCAGGATTTTACATGCAAAGCTAACGTGAGCAACGACTGGAGTGCTTTTATTTGCAGCTAAACTACTGCCCCTGTTAACAGTGTAACCACAGAAACAACAATTGGGAGATTTCAATTACTGAAACTGCATAAAATAAATTACAATAGATTTTGTAATACATGTTTGCAGTCAGTGTTCAATTTTATCTATTTTTGTAATTTAAAAGGTGACCCTTAAAAGGGCTATTTTGGGGGACTGAAAGAGGGCAATGGAATAGGGGAGGAAAAAACATAAGCATGAAAAAAGGGAATTCAAATAAAAAGCAACATATATATTCATTTTATTTTTATTTTATTTTTAGAAAATAGGGCGCAAACTGCCATTTAAAACAAGAAATAAGAATGACAGTTAATCAGATATTCAGCCATTCCTCAAATGTAGCACCTCCCTTGACTAACTATTCAAGACATCACCTACAGATGTCTTGCATCATGGAAAGATCGGGAGTCGGTAAAAGAGGAGTCTGTGCAGTTGACACCACTGCTGGAGTTGAGGCTTCATTTGCAGTTTGTAATATTGTTGCACTGGTGAAAAGGAGTGCTGCAAGTGGTTCTGATGTCCGTCTGTGCAAAGAATGGAACCCATGAATTTTTCTTTTAAAATGTTTGTGCGCTTTCCGACAGTCATTATCAACATTATCCCAGTGGACTCACACTACATGATTAATCACAATAGATGGTCCCAGCATTTGAGATGGAACATTGGAAGGCCCAACGCGTAGCGTTTTGTTGCAGAATGTGCAAAGTACTGCCTCTGCCTCTTTTCTACAGCAGTTTTCTTTAACTTTAAAGAAGCATCAACTGTCAGCAATGGTTTTCATCCCAGTTGCCTTCTTCCTCAGTGGCGATGGATTTGGAACCCAAATGATAACATCATCACTGCTGGTACTCTTGTAGTCGGACATGTTGGAATGTCCAACCGGGAATGTCCAACTGAGAAGGAATATGTAAAACAATAAAAATAGCATTACAAAAAAGCCAATGGGCCTCATTACAAGGTTGGTGCTCCAGTAATAACAATACCAGTAATGCAATAAGGGCATCCATTAGCGGACCGGTGTATTACAACCCTAGATACCTGTGCTACCGGCATCGACAGGGACCCATTTTGGCCGTGCACCACCATACTGGCATGCAGGCGGGTGCATGGCCGCTGTGCCAGTAACACTAGCATGCTGCTACGAAGAGGACATTACGAGTTGCACGGAAATGCACATATCGGCATTCAGATGCCGGTAAGAAGGGCCACCATGATGCTGGCAATACCGGCATCGCGGATCACCCGTTAATAGTAAACTGCTGAGTTCCCAACTGCCACAGGTGTACACAATCAACACAGGTGGAGGAAATGGAGCCTGGCCCTGCACAAAAGGAGCACACCCACACATCACACCCCTTCCAAGACCAAAATGATACCACTTGCAATTGTGATACTGGAGCTGGAGGACATGCCTGCACTGCTACTCCTTGAGAAGGCAGTACACCAGGGATTACAGAGGAGACGCAGGAGGAGAAAGAGGGTGAGACCGCCCGAGCAAATCCCACCAGTGCAGGTAGGGGTTCCCCACAGGCAGCCACCAATCCCTTGCATAAGGGCCAGTCCATTCAACTTAACTCCAGCACAGATCCACACCCTGTACTGCCTGGACAGGGACACCATCACCACCATAGTGGATCTAATACATGAAGACTTGGTCAGCCAGATCAACATCCGCACCAAAAACCCCCCTCTGCTGAAGATGGCGTCTGTGCTCCACTTCCTGACCACAGGCACCTACCAGCACACAGTGGCAGCGGCATGGCATCTCAAAACAATGTTTCTCTGGTGTGCTAAACCAAGTGCTGGATGCACTCCTAAAGCACGCAAATGCCCACATATTCCTACCACAGACAGAACAGGAGGTGAATGACACCAAAATAGCATTTCATGCACTAGCAGGAATGACTAATGTCATTGGTGCCCTCAACTGCACCCACTGGAATTGGTAGTCCCGCATGCAGTGGAGGTGGTGTACCGCAATCGGAAGCTACACCACTCCATCAATGTGCAGATGGTGTGTGATGCTAGCAAGATGATAACACATTGCTGTGCCAGATTTCCAGGATCCACGCATGATGCAATGGTGCTGCGGAACTCCTTGCTACCCCGCTATATGGAACGTGATGCAGCACGACGTGCCTGGCTGCTGGGTGAGTATGCACTCTGGGCCATGGGAGTCCATTGTAGGGGGGTACAAGCATATGCAACCTCTCTGCCCTATGGGCCACGGGAGTATCCTCAATGGGGTGTCTGGACACTGTCCATGCTGGCAAACACTGTGCCCATAATAATACAAATAAGATGCATGACACAGAAAATGGAGGCTGACATATTCGGCCCGCACACCAATGTGTAAATGTCAGACTCACAATCAGCGCACACCCCTGAATCTGTAAACTGGACATCACCTGACCGTACTCTCAGAACCACAATGCACCATCATGCAGTCACAAAGCTGAATACACATGACCGCATCGAAGCAACTCGCAGGTCTTGCTTCCATGAGTGCGCAGTATGAATTACCCCTCAGGGAAATCCCCTGTCACTGCCCCTCCCCGACAGTAACACTGCATAACACCATGGCAACATGTGCATATGAATACAAATGGGAAAACACATGTTACAAGGATGCTCAAATTGGAGCCATTAAGTATTGAACAACACCTACATGGGTGTGAATGGTGCGGGAATCAGCCATAGCACATGAGTACCAGCATGCAAGTCAATACCCTGCAACATCCAAGGAACACATCCCTGCACTGGGGGACCCTACCAAAAATCATATTGTGCCATTATGATTGTTGTGAAGACATCAAGGGACACGTGCATGGCATCACAAATTATCCAAAAGCATAATAGACTAAACAAGCTGTATCACATTAGCCATTAGTCTAATGCATCAAACATTGCCCTACATGCATTTGGTCTCATCCCCTGCCACACAACCCTCACATGTGAGTATATTATGGACCTTGTCACTACATCTGGGTGGTTGGTGATTCCAATGTCAAGGCCCCTAAGTCGTGTACATCACCCAAGACCAGCACCATGGAGTGCCAAGTTGTGTACAGGGCTGATAGTTGCACAGATGTGAAGTCAATAGCTGCCATTCACGATATATGCATATGAGCATGAACAATGTACAGGCTGAGCACCATCGGAATAGATCAAATACCCTTACACATACCGCATTGTGCTCCCATGGAGGTGATGCTGGCTATCCCCTGAAGCCGTGGCTCCTCACCCCTGTCAGGAATCCGCAGAACCGTCATGAAGTGGACTACAATCATATGGTCATAGAGCAGACCTTTGGCCTGTTGAAAGCACAGTTTCGCTGCCTCCGCAGGTCGGTGGCACACTCATTTACGGTGCTGAGAAGGTGGCCAAGATCATTATGGTATGTGCCATGCTACACAACATGTGGATCTGGATGAACATTCCTCTGCCACCTGACATGGACCAGCCACCACCAGGTGAAGAAGAAGAACAGGAAGGAGAAGATGTTGTACATCGGCCAGGCCGCGATGCACATGAGGGACGTGATGTGTGCAAATCATTGATAAACCATAGTTTCTGATGCACTGGGATGCAAAGGATGATATGGATGTGGGACCCTGAGGCACTATGACAGGGGGAATATCGGCACTGGGTTTGGGGATGAATTCGCACTGTACACTGTCATGTAATAAATTGACACACGCTGAAGAAGCAATGTCCAGTCATGTGAGAAGTCATTTACAACATTAAAGAACCCTCCACGCCGCACACATCCCCACACAGCCCCTCCCACCTCTGCCCACCACCCAACACCCCCACACACCCCCTACAGCTTTCCCCCTCCCCCCAACACCACCACACACCCCCTCCAGCCTCCTCCCTCCACACTCCCCCCTCAACACCACCACACATCAAGGGCACAACATGTGTCCAGATGCACTGTCAGTCAACACGTGCAGGGTACCCCTGCTACTGCCGCCCTCTTTTCAGAGGAGTGGGTTGCATGTCAGTGTGCCGCATGCTGAGCAGGGACCTGGGCACAGGGATGGTCTGCGTTGAGCTGCCAGGCGTGGCAGTCGACGAAGTTGATGGCTGTGGCTCAGATGCCGCTGGACGTCGCTGTTCCATGGTGTTGGCCATTCTCGCAAGGATCTGGGCCACAGTAGCAAAGCCCTCATGGACCCGCTTGGAATTTCTGTGAAGGGCCTTGATCATGGCCACAGTGTTCTCCCTCATCGCACGGCATGTTGCCTCCCCATCGGCAACATATTGCTTTACAAGTTTGTGCATTTCCTGTTGGCGTCCCTCCGTCCTTGACAAACGTACCTCGATGTCCCGTATTGCGGTGGAGGTGGATGGTTGATTGGCTGGTGTTGATGTGGGCAATACGGGCTGTCCTCTGATGGAGCCCCCTCTTCAAGTCTGCCCTTGCCTTCAGGCAGGTTCAAAGAGGAGGATTCATATAATTTTTGTTATTTTATATTTTATTTCACCAGTTGGACATTTGAATATGTCTAACATTGTGCAAGAAAACACTAAGACGTGGCTCTTGTAATGTTCTGTCAGAAAGATTGGGAACATCAATTATGATAAATAATTTAATCCAAATCTCCAGGAATGATGTGGATGATGTGTATTGGAAATTGCTTGAGATGGTCTGGACCATACTGGGCTGCATACTGGGCTGCAGAATTGTTTGGCTTATATGTTGTCTGATATCTTTATTGTATCTGTGAGCAGTGGTTGTGCAGAATCAGCCTCCACCCATTAAAGGTGTCTATAGATGTGCTGCTCTATGTCCATCAGTAGAACTTGGATGATTTTCAGGATCTTTTCTTTCTTATGCAATACATCTGCCAGAAGTCTTCATCCACTTCATCATGGGGTACTAATAATGTCTTTATTCGTTTGAAGCATTTTGCACCTGAAAAGAGAAAAACAAATGTGGCATATGAAGCTTGGGAACATCAATTATGATAAATCATTTGGTGTGAATCTTCTGGAATGACTGGATGATGTGTATTGGAAATAGCATGAGATGGTCTGGACCATACTGGGCTGAAGTCATTTTTAGCTTATATGTGGTCTTTACTGGAGCTGTGAGTGGTGGTTGTGCATAATCAACCTCCACCCATTAAAGGTGCTGCTAGCAACAGCCAGTGTTTTCAAAAACTGGAAGCACTGGAGAACTCTGTTTGAAAAGTTATTAGAAATGATAGAGAGGTTCAGAAAAGTGGCTTCATTGTCAAGCTATGTTTACGGACAGTACAATTGCATATTCGGATCTATTGATGCGGCCATACCATGACAGCCGTGCGTATGACACCATCCAAACACCAGGCGCGGAAGTCTGTAGGTGCGAATAATCACCACACGCACATTAAAGGAAGTTTACATTTATCATTGGTTTCTGTACTTGCTAAAGAAAGGGTTTTTCAGTAACGGTAAGCACTTTTGGAACTACACCCCTCAAATGCTTTATTCCTTTTACCCACTTTTCCCCTCATGCTATTTTTCTTTGTTTTGTGATTTGTTTAGCTTGCCTGTTTTTTTGATTTTTCATTTTTTGAGGCATTGGGCCTCATGACGAATCAAGAAGTAAAAATCCATCATTACCGGCATGCCGGTATGAAAGTGTCCTTGTTGGACTGCGCCCGTAATGAACGGGAGATCACAAGTCAGCGTGCACGCGCATAGCGGCATGCGGGTAATGGATGTACTGCCTTTCTGGTAAAATCCCCCACCCCCAATAGCAGCATCAAGGAATAAGTTGCAACCTCCCCCGGCATCCCTGGCACCCTAAATAACGGTACCGCTAATAACGGTACCATCAATACCTGTACCGGAAGTAACGTCAGCGCACCGGGACAGGAAACACACCAGCGGCCATCTTAAAAAACACAATCCATTGCAATCCTCTGCAGACAGGACCTGAGCAGCCATCTTCCTAACCCTTACTGGTGCACAATAGCAAAAGTAACCAAGAAAGGTGCAGCACGTAGGCGAAAACCGCGTTTCAGCGACAATGAGCTAAGTATGCTTGCTGATGCATTAGTGGAACAGGCGGATGTGGTCTTCAGTGCAGATCTGCACTGTCCTGCACAGCTACTGAAGAAAATAATATGGGAGGAGACTGCCAGAAAGGTGAGTGCAGTTGGAACCACTGCACGGTCAGTAAAGGACTGCAGGAAGCAGTGGGGTGACCTGCGCCTGCAGGTTCGAAACATTTTATCAGCCAACCGCAGCCAGGTGCTGGTGACAGGCGGTGGTCCAAACACGCCCATAAAGCTGTCAACCATCGACATTGAGGCCATTGAAGGTGTTGGTGGAGCGGAGTATGGAGTCCCATCATTGGCTGATGAAAGTGAGTGAACCTTTGTGCACCACACAAGTCCCCACAAACACCTGACATCCAAAGTAAAACATAGGCCAAGAAATGTGAACCTGATGAAAGCAAATGCATGGCCCATCGTACTCACATACACACATCCCAATCGAGAAGCTGGACCCACCACTGTCACATCAAAATGCATGCTGCATGCGGCTCCCATACTCAATACACACCCAATACACAAACAATAATCACATTTCACACAGCACCCAAGCCACAACACACTTGTTGGCCTCACAGCAGACACCAAGGAAAACATGACTACACCTTATGGATGCCAATCCTACCCACCCCACAATCTTGCAAGCACCATGTACACCACGTATACAAGCATACAACGAACCACAAGGCCCAAACTGCACAAACAACAATGTATGCATGATGCAAGTACCCCCATCACTGATGCCCTGCCTCTCTGTCCCCCACAAGCACCGATGCAGACAGCGATGAGGACCATGCAGCACCAGGGCCCCGGACACCTGCCAAGAGGTCCAGGGATCAGGGAGATGGCACCCGGCCATCCACGTCCAGGGCCAGAGGGATGAGCCAAGGGGCTCACAAGGCACATGCCAGTGCCCAACTAGCTGCTCAGCCCCTAACACTTGACCAGCAAACACCTGCCCTGCACCCCTGGAGACACACATCTCACAGGATGAGCCCACATCTGTGGAGCCCGAGCTTGACGATGCACAGTCGGCAGCCACTAGTTCTGTTGGGGAGGCAGCTGCATCTGCACCACATAGTGCCGATGAGGACGAGGGGCATGAAGAGTACATCCATGTAGGAAGCATATTGTCAGGGGATGTTGTACAAACGCCCAGCCCGCAGGACACGCCACAGGGCACCCCACAGGGTGCATGAAGCCTCCTCTTTGAATCTCTTTGCCATTTCTAATGACTCTTCAAATAGAGTTTTCCAGCGCTGCCAGTATTTGAAGAGTCTGGCTGTTTATAGCAGCACCTTGCATGGGTGGAGGTTGCTTATGCATAACCACAGCTCACAGCTACAGGCGATATAAGACCACATATAAGCCAAAAAAGGCTGCCGCTTAGTATAGGCCAGAACACCTCATGCAATTTCCAATGCTCATCCTACACATCATTCCAGAAGACTCGTACCATATGATTTATCGTAATTGATATTCCCAAGCTTCATATCCAACATCTTTTTTTTCTGTTCAGTTGTGAAATGCTGGAGTGTCTTCAACCGTATAAAGACACTATTAGTACCCTGGAATGAAGTGGATGAAGACTTCTGGCAGATGCATTGCATCATAAAGGAAATATCCTTCAAGGAACTCTCGCTCATCCAAGTGGTAATGGTGGAGATAGAGCAGCACATCTGTAGAAACTTCACGAAAAGCCTCCTCTCTGAACATCTCTACCCATTTGAATTACTCTTCAAATAGAGTGCTTCAGGGTTTAAAGACTCTGGCTGTTGCTAGCAGCACCTTTAGTGGCTGGAGGTTGATTCTACACAACCACCGCTCACAGCTAAAATGAAAATATAAGACCACACATAAGCCAAAAACATGCAGCCCACTATGGTCCAGACCATGTCATGCAATTTCCAATACACATCACCCCAGGAAACTCTCACCAAATGCTTTATCATAATTGTTGTTCCCAAGCTTCAACCCACATCTTTTTCTTTTCTTTTTTTACTTCCGAAATACTGGTGTGTCTTCTACTGAATAAATACACTATTAGTACCTCAGGCTGAAGTGGATGAGGACTTCTGACAGATGCATTCCATCACAATGAAAAGATCCTACAAAAGCCTCTCACTCATCCAACTGGTACTGCTGGAAATAGAAACAGCACATCTGTAAACACTTCATGAAAACCCTCCCTCTGAACCTCTCTAGTATTTCTAATGACTCTTCAAAAAATGTTTTCCGGTACTGCAGGTGTTTGAAAACTCTAGCTGTTGCTTGCAGCACATTTAATGGGTGTAGGTTGATTCTGCACAACCACCACTCACAGATGCTGTAAAGATATAACAATACATATAAGCCAAAAAAGGCTGCAGTCCCCTGGCCCGGACATTCTCCTGCAATTTCAAATCCGCATCATCCACATCATCCCAGGAGACTTGCGCCAGATGATTTATGATGGAACCTTGGAAGGGCCATGCCTTAGTGTTTTCCTGCACAATGACAGACATATTCAAATGTACAACTGGTGACGAAATATAAAATAAGAAAAATGACAACTCTAAAAAGACAATTCCAGAAAACATGAAGCCTCCTCTCTAAACCTCTCTAGCATTTCTAATACCTCTTCAAATTAAGTGCGCCAATGCTGCAGATGTTTGAAGACTCTAGCTGTTGCCAGCAGAACCTTTAATAGGTGGAGATTCATTATGCACAGCCGCCACTCACAGCTACCGTAAATATATAAGACCACATATAAGCCAAAAAGACCTCAGCCCAGTGTGGGCCAGACCATCTTCTGCAATTTCCAATACACATCGTCCACATCATCACAGGAAACACACACCAAATGATTTAACATAATTGATGTTCCCAAGCTTAATATTCCATTCCATGGTGGGTATATTTTTTTTCAGTTGCAAAATGCCAGAGTGTCTTCAACTGAATAAAAACACTATTAGTATGCTAGGATGAAGTGGAGGAATACTTCCAACAGATGCATTGCATCAGAATGAAAAGATCCTACGCAGGCCTCTCGCTCATCCAAGTGATACTACTGGAGCAAGGAGCACCACATCTGTAAACACTTAATGAAAAACATCCTCTCTAAACCTCTCAAGCATTTCTAATAACTCCTCAAAAAGATTTTTTCTTTGATGCAGTTGTTTCAAAACTCTAGCTCTTGCTGGCACTGCCTTTAATAGGTGGATGTTGATTATGCACAACCAATGCTCACAACTACATTGAAGATACCATATATAAACCAAACAAGGCTACAGCCCAGTATAGGCCACACCATATCAAGCTATTTTCAATTCTGCATCATCCACATCATCCCAGTAAACTTGCAGCAGATCATTTATCATAATTGATGTTCCCAAGCTTCATATCACAAATCTTACTTTTTCTTTTTTCAGATAACAAATGCTGGAGTGTCTTCAACCAAATAAAGACAGTATTAGTGCCCAGGGATGAAGTGGATCAACACTTCCGACAGATGCATTCCATCAGAAACAAAAAGATCGTACGAAGGCCTCTCGCTCATTCAAGTGGTATTACTGGAGAC
Organism: Ambystoma mexicanum; assembly: GCF_040938575.1. NCBI lineage: Eukaryota > Metazoa > Chordata > Amphibia > Caudata > Ambystomatidae > Ambystoma > Ambystoma mexicanum. The sequence goes on along the minus strand of NC_090939.1, from coordinate 435,833,933 downwards.
AGGGCCACCACATATGTAAACAATTCATGAAAAGCCTCCTCTCTGAACCCCTCTAGCATTTCTAATAACTCTTCAAATAGAGTGTTCCAGTGTTGCCAGTGTTTTAAAACTCTGTCTGTTGCTGGCAGCACCCTTAATGGAAGATGTTCATTCTGCACAGTCACCGCTCATAGCTACAGTAAAAATATAACACCACAAAAAGACAGCCACCCACTATGGGCCAGACCATCTGATGCAATTTCCAATACACACTATCCACATCATCGCAGGAGACTTGCACCAGATAATTTACCGTGATTGATGTTCCCAAGCTTTCTGACAAAACATTAGAAGTGCCACGTCTTAGTGTTTTCTTTAACAATATTAGACATATTAAAATGTCCAACTGGTGACAAAAATATAAAACAACAAAAATAACAACTCTAAAAAGACAATGCGACAAAAAATGAAGCCTCCTCTCTGAATCTCTCCAGCATTTCCAATGACTCTTCAAAAAGAGTATTCTGGGGCTGCAATTGTTTGAAAAATCTAACTGTTCCTGGCAGCCACCTTTAATGAGTGGAGGTTAATTCTGCACAACCACCGCTCACTGATGTAGTAAAGATGTAACACTATTTATAAGCCAAATGTAACTGAAAAGTAAGAAACCATAGAAAAATACATAACAGTAAACTAGATAGGCACACATTGTACATCCACACAACACAATACCATAGGTGAGAATACACAACCTAAAATACACTGTATGGTGAATCTAAAACTAGACTACAATTGCTCTTTTTTAATATTCATTTTGTTAAACTTTTTTTTCTACCTTTCTCCAAAGTCTCACCTGCTCAAAAGTCTGAAAACACATCCAAAATAAAATAGACTATCTAATACCTACCAAGTCACTGGCCATGGCCTTTGGTTATGCCCAGTGATTTTCACCCCTGATGTCACTATACCTTAACAGAGTACTTTCAAAAAAATATAAAACAATGACACCCCAAACTATATACCTGCGGATACCAAACTACATATACCCCTGTCTATCTGTAGTTTTTTGTAGCCTCGGATGTAGCCACGAATATCATCAAAAACTGGATGAAAAAATGCTTTCCTGCCCTGCCTGGACCGGACTAAGTGTTCCCCTCATCTGTTCCAGCTCCCCTCTCTTCCCAGATGGCCTCCTCACCTCCCCTGCCCTCTCCCTTCACCCCACAACACACACTGCTTCTATGACACAGTTGTAATGAGATGTTGGCTTTTCACGGCTATAGCTGAGGCTACAGAAAGCTTTGTATTGCAAACTCGGTCCCGGTACCCCCTCCAATTTACAAATTTGACTGAGTGACCACTAGCCATCCCCCCACTTCTACCCTGATGTTTTATGTATGTTTTTTGACCTGCAAATAATATTTTACTGTGTTTCATTTTCCCATAACCTCAGATATAGATGCAAATATCTCTCACATCAAGAGAAAAACAAGATGGCGGTCATTACATTTCTGAATACCATGCTCCTGCAATGCACCATGGGAGATATAACTATAATATTTGGAGAAGGGGGTACCAGGCATGGATCGCAAATCAAGGCTTCATGCCCAAGTTGTTTTAGGACCTAGTCCAAATCCATCCAGCCGTTTGGGCTGTGTGCTTTGGAAAAAATTGACCCTTTTTGTCAATGGGAAAATGAATGGGACGTAGGCTGCACTTTTTGAGAAAAAAAATCTTTGATACTTAATAACTTTTTTATTTTTAAACTAATCTTTATTTACCTTTTTCAGATTGCGGAGGCCCACAGACTTTTTAATCACTTCTCAAATTTCCAGCCAAATCTGTTACTCAAATCAAAAGTTATTAACAATAGAATTTTGAGGTGTTCCTATGTGTCTTCGACTCACCTTTACTATAGGGTGGCGACACCTGCCCTATAATATATATATATATATATATATATATATATATATATATATATATATATATATATATATATATATATATATATATATATATATATATTTTGGGCGGGATATAACTTTGCTCCCTGAATCCTTACCAAACTCTGCTAATAAAGTATAAGGCCCCATCTGACTTTCTATGGCAAGTTTGGTGAGGTTTCATCAAGGAGGGACAAAGTTGTAGAGGCGCGACGAGGCGGGGGGAACAAGGGGAGACAGACAATTATCCTACTAGGCCAGGAGTCATTCAGATCGCGCAAGTGCAAGAGTAGAGGGGAAGGGAAAGTGCAAGGGGGAAGTGGAGAGGGGAGAGTGCAGTACATGGTTAATAGCATACAGGATAAATAGCAAGGGCCAGCTAGTAGCAAGTGCGAGATAAGTGCTGGGAAGGGGGGGCTGTAGGGATACAGACACAGTCCCGCAGTGCAGGGGGTAGCCAGGGAGGCAGTGCAGGGGTGAGTGGCCCAGTTGCAGATTCAATGCAGTTTCAGAAGTTTAGCAGGGGAGAGGGGGAGAGAAAGCGGAGGCAAAGAGGAAGGTTTTGAGGTGCTTCCGGAACCGGAGATGGTTCTCCTCAAGTTTCAGGGAGGCAGGAAGGCTGTTCCAGAGGGAGGCCCCTACAGCGGAGAGAGATCTACCCCCAACTCGTTGTTTGGAGAAGCGGCTGACCCTGAGGGAGTTGGAGGCGGATGAGCGAAGAGCTTGAGAAGGAAGATATTTAGGAAGAGAGAGTTGAAGGTATTTTGGGCCAAGGCCCCAGAAGGCCTTGTGGACAATGCAGAGGGTTTTGAACTTGATCCTCGCAGTCACTGGGAGCCAGTGTAGTGATTTCAGTCCTGGAGAGATACGGTCCCTGGGCTTGAGGCCAAGGACAAGTCTCGCAGTCCTGTTCTGGATGAGTTGCAAAGGGTGGAGAGTAGAGGCAGGCAGATTTAGATAGAGGCTGTTACAGTAGTCCAGCTTCGAGAGAACCAGGGCTCTAGAGACAGTGAGCTTCTGGGGAAAGGAGAGGAAAGGAAGGATACCTCAGAGGAGGTGGAGCTGGTAGTGTGACTTCTTAGAGACGTCGGATATGTGAGGAGAGAAGGAGAGTGTGGAGTCGAAGAAGTTCATTCTAGACCTGATTCTGAATGGTACTGAAAAGCGTGGAGCTGTTTTGTAAAAAGGGAACAAAATTAGAGGGGGTGTCCCAAAATATTATAAAGGTTTATAAATGTGGTGCCATTTTACAGAATTGCCCAAATGTTTGCAAAGCGATTTTAGATCTAGATATACATGATTTTGTGATGTTTGGTGTAATTTTGGAGGGGGCTAAATCAGAGTGGGGGGGGTCTCAACATTTTTAGATGGCTTATAACTTTGTTGCCATTTGCGAAATGTGGACAAATGTTTTCAGAAAGATTATAGACCCAGCCTTGAATGTTTGTGTAAAGTCTGAATGGATTTGTATTTGTCTATTATATGTACCTACATTTGGGCACTTTTGTAAGGAGAATTGTGGACAGTGTATATCAAGCTCCTTGATTACAGCTTCATAAGCACTTCGGAAGTGGTGTGTTGCAGTACATACAGAGTACTGTTGTCTTCGAAAGATTTGGATCAACATACTCTTTTATTGCTTGCAAGGTAGCTGGTGGGACAGTGTGTCCCACAGAAGTAGGCTGTGTGATTACAGTATTGGTTGAGGAAGATGAGGCGGAGGATGACAGCCTGTTACCTACTAAGCAAGGAAAAACCTTTCTGAGAGCATTGCAGTGGTTGGATTTTGTGTGGCGGTGCATTGAGGTGGTCCTGTAGGAGTACAGTGAATTTCACTTTTGTAGCTTTAGCCTTTGGTACATTCCCAACAGTGGTAAAGAACTGCCACACCCATGATTCTCTCTGGGTTCTAGGGATAAAAACGTCCTCTACCTCATCTTCTTGGTCCACTTCATTGTCTTTGGAAGTACTGCACAGTTCTGAACTGTGCTAGAAGCACGGACCCGATCGCGAAGTGCAGGCGCATTCGTGGACATGTCACCATGCAGCGCGAGCGCATTGGGCCTGTGGCACTGTCCGGATGTTCCATGATGACGTCAGATGTTCACAGACATCAACAGATGTAGAAAACTGTGGAAAAATGTGCAAAAAGTGTATAGAAGTGTTAAAAATTATGATAGAAGATGGGAAATGGCAGAGTTTTAAGGTGAAACTTTGTACATTGGACAAAAATGTTGCTATATTGGGGGTAATTATGATATTAGTAAGTTGTAGGAAAATAGCATGCACTGGTAAAAAACCCATGACATTCACTGAAACAACTTTGTTAAAGGGACGTTATGATTAGGTTGCACTAATAAAAACCTATAAAATTAACTGAAAAACCTTTTTTAAAGGGAAGTATGGTTACAAGTAAAACCGAAAAACCTCAGAAATTTGCCAGTTATGCTAAGCTAAGCAACCATAACTTGAACCACCAGTGTGCACTGCTAAGACTAACACCCAGAACATCAAAGAAATGTACCAGGAGGAGTGGGAAGACCCACCTCCTGAAGACTGGATGCTTAACCAGTGTAAAGAAGCGGGGTGCGAGCCTTCTGTTCCCCCACCGCACCTGAAGAAAATGACGACAGCACAAATGATGAGCGAGTGTATCCATTAAGAGAGCTTAAAGCAGCGGCAGGATAAAGTAATCAGATGCAAGAGCCGCCTGCGTATAGTGGTGACGAGAGTCCAGAAAAAACTCCAGAAGAGGATGTGATCTCTCAAGTCTTACGGTACAAAGAGAGAAGTGAACAACCGAGCATGACTTTAGATATAGAACAAGAAATTAAGAGATGGAAAGGAGAATAGGATAAAGCTGACGAGATAGCACTCATAGTGAACAAATGGATGGGTGGTCAGATATTGCTCAAACTTAATAGGAAGAGCATCGAGGAACTACGGAAAGGTGAAGATCAAGACGAGCAAGATAAAAAAGATAGAGAAAGAGAGAAGCGATTGAAAGAAGACCAATCTAAAAGAAAGCATATACAAAGGCGAGAGCAAATGTATCGGGAAGAACAGTTAAGAAAAGAAGAAAAAGCAGAAGAACAAAGAAGATATGATAATAGCAGAGAGCAATTGAAGAACGAGACAAGTTAGAAAAGAAAAGTGAAGAAGAGGAAGAACAGAAATGAAGGGATAAAAGAATACAAAGACGCAGATATGATGAAGTGCATAGGGCAAATGAAAGAAGAGAAGTGAAAAGACAGGAAGAGGAAAGGATTAGGGAGGAAGCAAAGAAACAAAGAAAGTTTGATGAGGAAATGGAACGAAAAAGAAGGCAGAGGGTATGTGACATTCATCTAGAGTAAATCTAGAGGAGGGTTTTGAGATAGGAAGCATCGGAGACAAATTCGAGAAGGTTAATCAGGAAATGGGGCCAAAAGGTGAATCTAGAAATAAAGAGAAAGACGATCGATCTGAAAGTGCTCAGTTAAGGGGCAAGGAGGGAGGCCTGTTCAGCCTGCAGCATAGAGCGTTGTCTTTGGACAGGCTTACTCTAAATAGAGATGAGAAGGAGGACAGTCATGCAAGTTGGGGACAGGATATGTCAGATGAAGAAAGTGAAACCTTCTGTTGGGAGGAGGGAGTGAGTGCGTGTGGCCCGAAGGGTGGTTTCAGACAGACAAGGAAGTCAGATGGTCAGATTTGGACCTGCCTAAAGAAAGGACGCCAGAGCCTATAGCGCGGTCAGAACGCTTAAAAGGAGTCCTTTTAGTGAGAGGGGGAATGACCACCATATGTGAGCAGGCTGAGGTCATTACCAGGAAGAGGATGATCAGGAACCATTGTCCCTTAATTGTGACTTTGGGATTTTGCAGTTTCCCTTATTAGAAAAAGGAGGGGTCGACCACAGTATATCCCATGGCCCCAGATGGATAATGACAACTTAATGTGTAAACTCCCACTTCGGGCACTGGGAAATGGATCTATGAATTAGATAAAATGACAGGAGGAAACACGTTAGCTATAGGGGGCATTAACGGTCTTCTAGCAGCTATTATTGGGGAGAGGGCTGATGACATTTGGATGGGAGCAGGCTATGCAAGGATCACCGCACAGAACACAGCGCACAATGGTGTGCCATTTAATAATTTTAGAGCGGCAGTCTGGAAAGCGCTTAGAGTACAATATCATGATACATAAGATATGGGCGCTATAATAATGTAAGATGCAGGAAGGCAAAGATCTGCTTGCTTACATTCAGAATTTTTAAGAGCAGTAGTCTTTGGAAACTCGAAAGCTGTGGGGGAAATCAATACCTGTATTCTATCATATTCTATGTCAAGGATTGCCAGATCAGGTACAGAGACTGCTTAAGAAGTTGGTGAGTATGGAGGCGAAGCCTTGGCCATAAATGCAGCTGACCATTGTGCATCATTGCCGATAGTTACTAGAGAAAAATCGAAAGAGAGAAGATCCTAGGAAGCTTGAGGAAGCTAAACTGGTGCAGAAGAAGCTGTCGAAGTATGCTATAGAAGGGGAGATGTTAACTAGCAGAGAAGGGCCAGGATCACAACAGACCATAGGTATGTCACAGGTTAATAACCAACAGCAGTTGGATCAAGGATCTTACTGATTTATGCAGAGAGGCAGGGAAGGCTTCCCCGGAAGAGGACTATTCAGGGAAACTTTCAGAATAACCAAAGCGTCTTTCAGAATATCAAGGGCAGGTTAGGAGATTCCCTTCTGTGTGTTGGACATGTGGAATGACAGGGCACATTGTGCGAACATGTGGGAGCCAAGGGTTTTTACAGAATGGGCAATTATCAAGAGGGGGGACAGCTTATCCTCCAGCATATAGCCCACAAAGTAGGGATGGTTCGCATACGATCAGAGAGTGTATCAACCACACGTGCCGCAAACACAACAGACTTTGCAACTGCAACAAGCACCACTGAATCTGCTGCAAGGGCAGTCACAGCAGGCACACATGCAGATACAGCAGAGCTCACACACAGGACAGCTATTGACTGCTAGAGTAGGGGGTATCACTGTCATGGGAGGGAATCCTTTTACAGGTACGGGAATAAGTATGTACCCCCAGTCGGAAGGATCACAAGGGGACTTGATGTGTTCAGCACTATCAGTGACACCCAATCCTCAAGAGGAACCAAGGGTTGATATTACCATAGGAGGCAAATCCTTTTCTTTTTTGGTATCGGGAAATGTCATGAATGCTCAGAGGTTCCCTGGAGCTACAAGTAGAGTTCCTTTTACTGAAAAATTGCCAGTCTATATAGGAGAGTGTGATAGGTCTGTCCCATTGTTGTATTCAAGACAGACACAAGTTAATAAACTGGGCTAAGATTTAATGACAAAGGTAAATATAACAAATTCTTTCACTGATGAAGGTATAGTGTCTTTAACGCCAGGAATACATTATTAAAACATGGGCAAATTTATCATTGCATTTGCAGGACAAATAGCTCTGCAGTGAACGCCGTTAGAGCCCGAAGTCTTTCACTATGGGGTATGAATTTATTTAACATTGCTATCCGGTTTAGTGGGCAAGATTATGAGAATATCTGATGAATTTCTGTTCAGGCCGCATATACCTATTGACGAAGAGGGGGGATGGGTTTTTCACTTTGAATTACAGGCCGCCATAGTGCGAGGGGAGTTGGCCATACTTGAAGGTTGGGATAAGGCCACGCCATGGAGAACAGTAATTGTCATTGAGGAAGGGTGTAGATTGACTGATGTCACTGACAAGGATATGTTTAGAGACGAACCATCAGATGACGAAGTAGTGTTCGAAATGAGCATTACGTATTGGATCAGAACAGAAAGACGAGAGATGAGGATATGGAGAAAGAGCCAATTTCTTTATGGACTACATGCCCCTATGATGTAGGCCTATGACGTAGGCCTGTTAAAAGGCCTGTTAAAAGGTGTGGGATAAGTCAAGATTAAGCTGAAACCACGAACAATTTTACCTCGAGGAAGACAGTATCCCATGTCTCGAGAGGCAGACAAGGGTATTTTCAAGACTATATCAGCCATGATGGATCAAGGTATCTTAGTGACATCAGAGCCACTTTGTAATACCACAGCACAGTGTATCCTATCAAAAAATCAAAAGGGATGTTGTAGCATTTAATTCAGGACATGAGGCTAATTAACCACATTGTAGAGGCAGAGTTTCTTCTTTTTCCGAATCCAGTGATGATACTATGTAGTATCCCAGTTGAGGCGCAATATTTCACAGTGATTGACTTTAAAAAATGTGTTTTTCTCAATCCTGTTGCATAATGATTCCCAAGTTCCCAAGTTTTTATGCCATTTACATTTTGTCAGACTGGGGTATTGTGAGTCTCCATGGACTTTCAACAGAGTCTTCCAGATGGACCTTAGCAATATTGATTTGCTGAGTGTTGTGCTGCAATACGGAAATTATGTTTTGATGTGTAGCACATCAAAGGAAGAATGCAGACGAGACTCAATTCAGCAAATGATCATTTTAGCAGAGAAAGGTTTTAAGGTGAACTAAGAGAAATTGCAGTATTGTCAAGAAGAAGTGTTGTACATAGGACAGTTCATTTTGCATGAAGGAAAGAAGATTACACCTGAAAGAGCTGAGGCGATTTTGAAAACGTCAAAACCACACACGAATAAGCAAAAGCAACAGTTTTTAGGATTATATAATATGTTAGAGCATGGGTATTTGATATAGTTCCTACACAAGGCCATTGTTGCAGGCCCTGAAAAAGGCACAGGTGAATCAGGAAACAATTGAATGGACTCAGGAAATGGAGGAGAGGTTTGATTAACTAAAAAAGGTGATTTGCACAGCTCCAGTTATTCTGAGGAGTTATTTTTTATTCTCGCACACAAATGGAGCAGTAATGACATCAGTACTCAAGCCGAGAACTACATTGGGGTACAAATGCCTAGTTTATTACAGTGGGGTTTTAGACCCACTATTGAGGGGTCACTTCCCTTGGGAACAATCATTGGCAGCAGCCGCGTTCACTATTGAAAATTCTGCCAGCATAGTGATGGGGTGCTCCAAGACGTTATTTGTTGAGCATGCTTTGTTTGCTGTTTTGGAGAAACCCAAGGGCACACTGACGTCTCAAAGACATTCTGCTTATGAGGTGTTTATATTGAATCCAGCAATCAAAATAGTTAGGTATAAAATGGTGAACCCTGCCATGTTTGTACCTGAACCACTGGCAGAGGATGATCAAGTGCATGATTGCTCAAATTATGAGGAGTTCTATGATGAAATCCCGAGAGTAAAGGAAAATGCTCTAGCAGCCAGGGAGATTCTTTTTATTGATGATTCTTTGAAGATCGATCAAACTGGTGGAGAAAGACATTCAGGCTCAGCTGTGGTAAGACATAGAGCCAATGGGGAATTTGAAGTGGTAGCAAGTGCGAGTCTACCGTCTCATTTCTCAGCAGAGGCTGCAGAATTGGTAGCATTTATTGTCACGCTCGAGAAACACGCAGACCAGGAAGTAACAGTGTACAGTGATTCCGTCTATGTGACGTCAACCATGCATGCAGGGCGAGCATGTTGGAAATGGAGGTGCTACCTCTGATCGGATGGCACTCCAGTGCAACACTCTGCATTATTGGACAGGCTTATTAAAGCACTACAACTTCCAGGAGCGATTGCAAAAGTTGAGGGGCAGCGCACATTAAGAGAACAAACTTTATTTCATGCGGAAACCAAGCCGCAGACGAAGGGGCCAAATAAGTTGAATATTCTTCAGTTATTTTTAATTTTGATGTGCCTGATGTGTAAGAGAAAATGGTTGTGATGATGGTTGTGAATTAAAGCTTTAATCACTTATCACAAGCACAGTTAATGTAAGTTCAAAGTAGAGCCCCACAGGAAGAGAAATGCCTGTGGACGCGGAAGGTGTGTTCTTCATCCCCATCTGATGCCTTGTGGTGACAAGACAGCACTGGTAAACCAGTGATGCCTGTAGCCTTATTAAGGGTGGCATTAGAACAGCTACACTACTCAGTGCATGTCACTAGGGAGAGCCTCACTGCAACTATTGCGGAGGACTGGTTCGTATTGAACTTGCTAGAACACGTTGTTTTTTATGTAGTAAATAGCATTGTATGTCAAAGGTTTATTGCTGGGCATATGCTGTGAACAGTCAGAAGAGTAATTCCTCCACCAAATTGTCCTTTTTAGCATTTACATATCAACTATTTGATATGCTGCAGGTCTGTAATGAAAACAGGTAAATGATAGTGGTAGTGTCCCCCTTCTTAAGGTGGCTCGAGGCTGGTCCATGCACACACACTGACGCCACTTGCGCTGCAAAGTTCTTAGTCTGAGAAGTATTTCCTAGATGGGAATATGTGAAGTGTTGAGATCAGATGATGGCCCCCATTTTGTGAAGGAGGTATTTGAACCGATTAGCTAATTGTTTGGTTTTAAACACAAGTTTTCTTCTACCTATCACCTGAAAGAAAACACGACATGTGAGAGACTCAACGCTCTGCTTAAAGACAGAATAGCTAAGTTGAAATTAACACTGAAAAGGGGGTGGCTGCATTGCCTGCCACTTGCATTATACGCATTGAGAAATCAACCCTGTTCTGACCACCACCTCACACCCCACAAATTAGTTACAGGGAGGCGAATGAGAATGCCTCTGATTCCTCCATCGAGGAATATAAATGATGCCCAGACAACTGGAGAATTGTTAGGAGATGAGTTGCATGCATACTTAACATGTATGATGGCTTGTATCTCTGTCATTTCATATCAAGTCAAGCGGACATGTGTCAGTCTCAGAACACAGATGAAGACCATACAGCAACCAGACCTGAAGAAATCATGTGTACCTAAACTGTTTGCTGGAGATGAGGTTTAAATCAGAAATTTCACACAAATGTGGCACAAGCCTCGATTTAGCAGCCCTTTCATTGTGGAGGACATTACTCCGTCAGCAGTCAAAGTCCTAGGTAGACGAATTTAGATACACCTAGGAGTCATGAAAGTCTATGCTGGAGAGGCTGCTGCACCCGCAACCCATTCAGAATCAAGTCAAGGAGAAGAAGTTCAGCACTAGCAGACTCGATCGATGACAAGGAAGAAGGACACAGAGACTGTCCAGTAGACAGATAATTGGAGATTAGAGATTGGGAGGACTATGTTCACTAGAGATTTTTCATGTTCCAGCATTAGTGATTCCAAAGAGTGACTTGAACATTGGAGAATTTCCAAAAGCAGATGCTCACCTGAGGTAGAAGTGATCTGCTAAGCTCTTGAATCGAATGAAGAGGGAGAAGCAGCTAAATCGATAAAAGATTTTGATGAATCCATATGAACATAGATTGTTCAGTAAAACTTCAGAAATATTCACAACAATCTTTATGCCCAGAATCCAGGTGATGACAAATGCCAAATGGTTACATATAACCAGATGGGAGCTTTTACAGATTATCAACACCACCATAGAGGGATTCAATGCAATCAAGGAAGAGCTGAGCGCCATACGACTGATGACTCTTCAGAATATATATGTCCTGGACATGATTACAGCTATGGATGTAGGTGCTTGTGCCAAAATCGGAGAATCATGTTGCACATTCATATTCATACCTTCACACAACAACGAGAATGGCACTTTGACAGAGGCTATAACGATGCTGACACGCCTACACCTTAGGATGGAAGATGAGATGAAAGACATTGGTGATGACAGCTGGTTTGTGGCAATCTTCTTGTGGGATCCGCAATGGATGGTGAACATTTTCAAACTCCAGGGAGCCCTGTTAGTGATGATCATGTTTGGATTTTGTATGATCAGGATAATAATTACACAGTGAAAGATGACTGCAAAGAAAGCTGTAGGAATGAAGATTGTGATTGATGTTGAATCAGGATTTCAGAAATCAGAGATTACGTAAAGGCCAGCAACCATGCACCTGAGGGAACAAAGTTCCTGTACACAAAGAACCACAAGAAGTATGTGGGAAGATGAATCTATTGCAGTCCCAATGGTCAATGCATGCTTATGATCTGGAGTGTTGATGAGCATGTGAAATCAGCACGATGCCTGAAAGGAGTCATACAGATATGGGTCCCAAAGAAGCATTTCTTCAGATGAGGATGTCTTGATGTGAAGACTGATGAGAGAGTGGTCGATGAATCGTCAGAGGGTGGAGTGTAGATGACAAAACAAGTATCCCCACCAAAAGCTCTGCCCCCATGTTGCCTATATGTTGGAAACCGGAAATTGCAACAGGTGCAGTACCAGTAAGGGTGCCTGTACCATAAAGAATCCTTGAAACAAGGTATCTATTGAGAAAGCCCTATATGCATTCATGATAATATGATGGCTTTCTGGATAAAGTCCCGGAAGAAGTGTGAGAGTGCTTGAAAAAGAAGACTGGTGACATCACATGAAGCAGGACTGATGCATACAGAAAAGATGCACTAGGCAAAAAAATATAAACATTCTATAAGATCTGAAGAGGAGTGTCAAAAATGAGCAACATTTCGGGCTTGAGATGAAGATACTCATGCTAAAGAAACACTGAAGAAAATGCAAAATCAGTTTACACTTCCACAGATGCAGTAACCAAGTAGACGAAGTGATTTTAAGGCTGGCTATGTAGTGAATAGTTTGCATAGATATGCCAATGTATATTCATAGGAATGTATAGAACCTGGATATTCCATGATGCACTTTAACAAGGCTTGAAACCCTGTGATTGGAAAGGGTTTCAGTGTGTCATAGTTGGAAAACAGCTAATGGCGAATCGGAGAAAAAATTGAGAAATTCAAGAAAGGCTTTGCTGGCCCAGCACCAAGCAGTCGAGCTACCGTGATCCTGGTTGTCCATCCAATATTTATCAAGCTAAAGTGGTGCTTATCTTATTGTATGGAGTTGAAACCAAACTTCCAATGAAGCAGAACACCTGGGACCTGTATGAAGCTTGATTGTGGAAATCTGTTCTAAAACTACGGAAATGCACTCCGATTCCCATGAAACGATTTGAACTGGGCTTAGTCTCGCTTTTTGTGCAGCTAATATGGAAGATGTGTACTCGATTTCGAAAATGCTTGCTAGGCTTTACGAATAATAACAATTTAAGAGCAGTTGCGTACCATCTTGTCCGCTCAGCTCACACCTTTCCATATAGATGGAGAAGCTGTGTACTGGATGCTCTATCTAATGCATCCATACCCATAGAAATGTTGTTAACAAACCCAAATCGAGCAAAGTTGAAACTATACTAATACGATTGGATTTGCAATAGAGCCAAATGTTGCATCTATAAGGACTTCAATGAACAGCTATTTGGGTAAAAAAAATGTGGGTAATGTTGGATCACTTGGTAAAGTTCCCCTCACCATATATTAGACAGCAGTATTTGCAATTCAGATTCAATCTTCTACCAACAACAGAAATAAGGAGGAATCCTTTCTAAAGAATTAAATTCATGATTAATGTTGATTCTGTCATGACATGAATTGTCAAGAAACACTGCAGCATTTGGTAGTAATCTGTCCAGTTTTAATTTTGATGAGAAAAATCAATTTTAGTAAATTGTTATGTCTGTATATCCCAATGAATGTCGACAAAATATGGCTCAGGATATTCACGAGAAAGAAACTGGTTATTAGGATCGCCATAATACATTACCTAGATGCCATTTGTCATTTGTCAACATTGAACCCAAGTAGTAACTGGAATAGTGCACTTGGTTAATATTTTTTGGGAACTTGAAACAGAAGTATTTAACGATTATATGATTTGCATTTTTATGGAGACAACAAAGGAAACTAACCTTATGATGAAATAATTATGCTTTGCTTCTCATATAATTATTATTGTTTTATTCAAATTGATTATGTATATGAAAATTATAGATGTGATTGATAATGTGTATGTATCTATATGTGTATTGTATTTGAAAGGTTGATTTTGCCAGCCAGCCAAATAATAAAAAATAAAATAAAATAAAGATATATTCATTTTAAACATAGTGAAACCACAAACAAAATTAATTAGTAAACTACAAAAAAAACTTTGCAACATATGCCATATCAACATAGATACCTTTGCAAACTTCTGTGCAGGTGAGTGGATTCACACAACCAGCACAGAGCCATATTTCAATGAAGAAGCTTACAAACAAGAACAAAGAATCCCAATTGCCCTACATAGCAGAGGCTGAGGGTATGAAATGATAGCAACACTATTATGGCAGAGGAAATGCTCATTGAGAGAATATCCCATACACACTTGCAATCAACTCTCCATTGCACCGAACCAACCCGCCTGTCTACAAATGGCCATGCACCTCAATTTGTAATGTACGAAAACAATCCTTTGAATCATTACGGCAATTCCTCAATCAGTATGTGAAAGTGAAAGAGAAAATGAGAATGAAATTGTTGCAAACCATGGACTCCTGTCCAGTGTGCAAATATACAGTACTGAAAGGACATTCATTAGCCTACATTTCTGGGCCTGCTTGCAAAGCACCTTTCACCACATCACAATCTAAGAAACACACCATTCCACTGTACGAAATCTCATCCATCGACTGTACTGTGCAAAAAGTCCTGCTTTAAAAATGGAGCATTTAAATCACATTCTCATACATGGCACAGCCAAAGAACTCCTGGAGGAAAAAGACCACATCCAATGCAAATATGTTGGAAGTGAAGAGCACTTACAAAATCCAGTAACTTTCAAAACGAGTAGCCACAATCTCACCAATGACGACCTTCTAATACACACACACACAAAAGAAATAGCAATGTTTAAAAGCACATCTGCTGAAGTACCAAACCAGGTATGTGTGTGTGTTGTCGCAGAACTGTTTATACAAAGAGCAGCAAGACTGTAGATATAGCATAAATAATAGAAGACCATCAGGAATCCCAATTGTTCCAATTAGCTCTCTGCCTTATAGTAGAAAGTAAATATGAAATTACCAACCCCTCAATACTTTGCACATACTGCACTGCAAAGCTTGATAATAACCACATTCCTTGATGGGCTATCACTAATAACTTGGAAATATTTCCACTTCCAAAACCACTCCAAATGCTGAATTTGTATGAGAGCATTATAATGCAAACAGTACACCCATTGCAAGCTATAATATGCCTTCAACCTAAAACAGCCAAATTACCTCCTTTTGAATTACTAAAAGGCATTTGTGGCAAAGTAGTTTATTTGCCATTGGATCTTAAAGAAAATGTGGACACTCTAGGAGTGTAACGGCCAATAGATCAATCTTTGATTATCCTAGTGAATGGTGTACCTACAAAAGAGAAACAAAATGGCAGAAACTAGTAGATTAAAAAAAGGTAAGGGGAGCCCTACAATATCTTAAAGAGAACAATGTATACTACAAAGAAAACCTGAGAGAAACCTCAGAAATAATTGAGGATTCCTCATCAACTGGCCAATTTGAACTTGTAAATCTTATTACAGCTTTCAATATTTTAGACCAGTATACAATTCACCCACTGCACCCCAAAGACAGCATAGACAATGCACTAGAAACATATCAAATGAGGCAAGCCAAAAGATCACACATTTTCATATGGAAAAAAAGCATAGAAGCACAAGCCTTTCCTCTCCTCTTTCCTACAGGGAAAGGGGGAATGTATGATGAAAGATGCACACAAATAACAGCATCAGAATACCGCTATTTAGTCTGAAGACCCGGGATTCAGACAACACACTGAATGCATATTCCACGTCCTGTTTGAAAGTGAACTAGCAACTCTATGTTACAGAGTTGTACATACATTGAAAATAGGTTCCAATTATTGTAATATGTCTGGTATGCAACTACTTCAAAAGGTGCAAGACAAAGATGAAGTTTTGCAGTCAAGTATCATAAATCTCTTGGCAAACATGGGTGGTATGAAAGAATACTGGTTCCGACAGCATGAAAATGTACGGTGTATGCTACAGAACCTTGGGCCATCCACATGGTTTCCCACTTTGAGTTGTGCTGAGTATGCATGGGAAGACTTGCACGACTTCCTGTGCATAGCAAACAAAAACAAAGTATGGATAGACATGAAAACACCAGGAGAACTCTGCTCTCTAGACCCTGTAAATGTGTCAAGGTACTCCCATCACTGCTTTATTGCCATGCTGCGCTTCATCTGTAATAAAACAATTCCTCCGCTCGGAGAAGTGCAACACTTCTTTTGGAGAAAAGAATATAAATCCAGAGGAACACCACACATCCACATGCTTTTGTGGATAAAAGATGCTCCTAAATTTGGTCAGGACAGTGATGCTACTGTTTTGCCGTTCATTCACAAATATGTTACTTGCATAATCCCTTCTGAAAGTGCACGTAGTGAGCGACATGCACACATTTTGCGGTTTCAAAGATATAGATGTGTCACATATTGTCAATGCAGATATAAAAACAAATGCAAATACTATACCAAATGCTGCTTTGGTTTCCCTAGACTAGTTTCAGCAAAAGAACAAGTAAACAGCTTCATGTCCTCTGTTAGACACAATGTGAAAGGCAAATCCCTAACACCACACACTGCATTAAAAGAAGTGAAGCATCAAAGTATATCAATGATTGCAATGCAATCATTGCTCCGTTGTGGAATGCAAGTACAGATGTGCAGCACATTGCAGACAGTTCCACTGATGTTGCAATATGTCCCAGCCTTCTAAACCAAAGCTGACTAAACAGAACTGAAAGACCTCTGGGATGGCATATCATCTGACAAAACACTGTCACAAATATTGTGCAGCTTTGGCATATAAATGCTCTCTGACATAGACTGTGCTTGCTACAAAGCTGCAGATGGTTTAACAGGCATAGCCTTATATGGCAAATCTGAAAACATAGTCTGGCTAAGCCTTGGTCCTGCTACATCCAGAAAAACAGTGCTCAAATCGTATCAAGGCATAGAAACAATAGCCAAAACCAATCCCAACAACAAGGACATTTTAAAAAAACAATTTATTGGACACAAACTACCCAAAAAGGAGTACTGCTTTGGAAACCATGTGTCTATATCACATAGCCAAACATTTCTTATACAAGAATAATATTAAACCAGATGAGAAAGAAGGTAAATACATAGTTAAAAGTTGTAAATGCAGCTTGGCTAAACTTACCAAACCCAGCCTGATTAATCATATGAAGCTATCATTTAAAACTCCTCAACATAGAGAACTGTACTACATGTCCCTACTCCAACTTTTTAAACCTCAGAGAAAAGAAGATTTATTGGACAAACATGACTCCTATGAAGATGCTTTCAATGCATGTGAAAGCAGTATAGCAGATGAGAATTTCAAACAGTACAAAAACATGTTGGACAATGAACGCCAACAAGAGGAAGATGTTCAAGCACAACTAAATGAAGACACTCTTGTGAGCAGTCAACCTTCTCTTACAGGAAGCCAAGAACCACTTGGAGAGCCACTCATAGTAAATGAAGCAGAATTAGCCATAACTGAAGAAGAAAACACCATGTTTCAGTATGAGTAATCTGAAGAAAACGTTGCTATACTGAAATCACAACTCAATGACGAACAACGTAGCATTTTCCTGGAAGTAACTAAATAAATTGAACATGGTGTACAGCACAAAAATAAAATGTGTAGCTGACAAAATTATAAAGCTGTAATCCTGTGTGTAAGTGGCGAGGCAGGTTCAGGAAAACGATTCTTAATAAAAATCATCAGCAAGTTCCTTCAAAAATTAACAAACAAATTTTCAGCTCTTCTAACAGCCCCCGCAGGTCCAGCTGCCTACAACATAGGTGGTGTTACTTTACACCGATTGCTACTCCTTCGAGTAGAACACCAAAACAAACTAGGGTACTACAAACTTTCAGCAGATGCTGCTATGGAGCTACGCAGAATGAAAAACAAATGAAAATGCTCCTAATAGATGTAGTGAGCATGGTCACCAAGCCTAATGTTGGCTTTGATTCACCTCAAATTCTAAGAGATCCTTAAAATGAACTACAAAGAATTCTTTGGAGGACAACACGTTATTGTTTTCGGAGACCTTCTTCAATTAAAACCAGTGAAAAGTGATCCTATTTTTAAAACCTTAAGACACAAACTGTGCTGTAACACACTTGGCAGCATAGGAAATTTAAATCTCTGGCAACATTTCCAATACAGAGAACTAACTGAAAACATGTGTCAGTCTGCAGACCTCACCTATGCAAACATTTTGAGTAGCATCCGGATTGGTGTCCTTTCTAAGGATGCACAGTCTATCATACATAGTAGACTCATCCATGAGCTATACGGCATAGCACATCTGCCACTGATGTCATGGAACAATTAGCACACAAAAATGTGAAATGTATGTCCTTAATTCCAACCATAGCATTCTACCAACAATTCAATGACACAATGGACCTCATTATAAGTTTGTGGGTCTGGTAGTACTGTTACTACCGGACCGACAAACTATGACATGGCGGGCAGAGCGGCACCCGCGAGCACAACTAGTCAGATGCACCAGCACCATTCATGAATGGGGCCGGTGCATCCAACCTCCCCATTCCCATTGAGCCCGAAGGGGCTCAAATGGAAATTGGGAGTAATGAATATCGGCACCCGACAATGGGGATGGAACGGGTCCGCCGGGGTCGGAATGCCCCTGTACATCCCCACTGCCAGGTGCCTGGAACTTCACGAGTTTTACCGGCACGGCTACTGCCAAACTCGTAATGAGTCCCAATGTTAAAAAAAGAAATGCAACCAATACTGCAAATTAACTCCACCAACAAACTGGAAGAGCACAGTATGACACTGCCTATGTGTCAACAAACCGCAGCACAACTAAAAAGCTTAGAAAACTCTATTTCCAACACAGCTGGTTTGGAGAAAATGTTAACATTGGGTTTGAACTGTAGAGTAATGCTAAAACGTAACTTTGATGTGGGGCAAGGTTTAGGTAATGAAGCACTTGGAACAGTTGTTGGCTTCCAGACATAACCACCAGACAACAACATTCAGTTTGTCAACATCCACTTTGACAAAATGTCAGAAGTTAAAAGGATAGCATACTCAACAACCTGATTCCTTCTTTTTAAAGGCATGAATGTATGCAGAGAACAGTTTTCTCTGACTCTTGCGTAGGCAGTCACTATTCATGAATCACAAGGTCTAACCCTAGATCAAGCATTGATTGACATTGGCAGCACAGTCTTTAAAGAAGGCATGAGTTGTGTAGCACTGTCCTGGCTACGTACACTTGAAGGACTATTTCTAGTCAATGTTGATGCAAAGTCAAAGCTGACATTCCTTGCATCGTAGAGTACAACTGACTATGTGCACTCTAGACACCCCATCTCAATATGTACCCTGTTCCAAAAAAGGAAATCTTGTTAAAAGAAAATTAATGCAAACAGAACTTGTAAGAGATCTACTGTACCACCAACAAAATTGAAAACAGCTACTACTTCACCAAATAGCACAGCCACAAAACCATGTAGTTAAATTACAAATGCACATTCAACAGCACAACCAAAGAGAAGTATGTCTTAAAAAAAACAAGTGGCGCTCCAGCATATGACTCAGATACAGAACTGTCAGGTCCATTCAAATATTACAACACAACTGGTGAAAATTGCTATGCAAATGTAGCAATCAATATTATGTTGCAATTGCCACCAATTGTTGAAAACATTTACTTGAAATGTGCAGGCCAGTTGTGTTTGCAAATGCTACTGCTTCATAGAAATGCCACAAACAATCCTGAAAACGCTTACAGTGGGCCTCATTAGAAGTTTGGCGGTAGCCTTACCGGTAAAACCGGCAAGCTGCGCCAAACTTCCAAAAATTTCTGGTGCCTGCTAATGGGCAAATACCGGGTCATTACAGACCTATTGGACCCGGTAATTGCCCCTTCGCTGGTGCTGGAATAGAATGCTCCCCATTCCTATGGGGATCAAAGGGAAGGGGGAGGTCGGATGCACTGGCAGCATTATAAACAGTGCCACAGTGCCGGTGCATCCGACATGCTGTGCTTGCGGGTGCCTTTCTGCCCGCCAAGTCAGACCTGGCAGGCAAAAAGGCAACCAGGAGCACAACTCATAGTTTGCCGGTCCAGGAGCTACGGTACCAGCAAGCTTAGCGGTACCGTAGTTCCTGTACCGGCAAACTTATAATGAGGCCTAGGGTCTCAGGAATAAGGAAAGAACTGGACTTCTGTGCAGGAATGATGATATTAACCATAAACACACAAGATGATCCACAAGAATTTTGAATGTACTTACTACAAGTGCTTGAAAGTAAAAACATACCTATAAATATGTTGAAACATACATGCACTCTCTAGGGCCATGTGATGCAGGAGCAAGTCCCTAATGAGCACATTGTGTATGTATCTATACCCAATTGTGAGTCCATTCCATTTCAGCAGCTGCTGCAAAATGCAAATCATGGCATATTATGCACTGTTTGCAATTCAGGCAAGCATTCCACCCTACACATAAACTCACATACTCAATACATCATAGTAATGCTTTGGTGATACAACGCAGATGGTACCAAAAACAACTGCAAGCTTACTAGCTTCACACATGGGCAAGTATTGCTTGGCAAAAAAACCTTCACAACAGTAGTCATAATCTACCACACAGGTGCCACAACCAGTGCATGTCACTATACTGCATACATTAAAAAGAAATGTGTGTGGTTTAAATACAAAGATACTTCCATTACTCTGAAGCAGAGATTACCAGCAAAATATAGCAAATGGCGACTTAATATTCCTGAAACCAAAATTTACTCACTGACCTATAAAAATAGCATAGCCTACTGCCCGATGGCCACCAACAGGTATGTCACTACAAAGGAAAACTAAACTTCTACCCTGTGAAACTGTAAGGATTTAGCATATACCAACTGGCCTGTGAGTATGTCAGTTCCACTGCTGTGCAGTTGTTTTCCCAATGACCCAATAATTATACACACAGAAACATCAACTGTGGAAAACACACACTAATATTGTTTCACCCATAGTACATAAAAAGTACTGAGTATGAGGGTCTACAAACTGTCCTCACTAACCTGTAACACTTTCAACTATTAGAATAAGCCAACTGCTCTCTAACTGTGCCCATACCACTGCAATGAATATGACAACTGCCATAATATAACTGCACCCATAATACTACAATGTCACTTAGCAATAGTGCAAAACTTAAATCCGCCAACCGGAGTGAAGGTGCTTCAAAACATACCTGCATAATTGTAAAACTATTAAGAGTTAGAATACACCAACTGGTATCTAACTTCAACCGTAATCCTGCAATATTACTTCCCATTACTACAAGAGTTAGAATCCACCTGAAAAAATGAAAGTTCTTCTGAAGCTGCCCGTTAAGACTCGTAAAGTATCAACAGGCAGAATACACCAACTGGTATCTCAGTACACCCAGTACACAATGTCACTTCCAGCAGTCAAACTGCTAACATCCACCTTCACAAATGAAACTGCTTCAAAAGAAACCCTCAAGAACTGTGAAACTACCAACAGTTAGAATACGCCAAAAGGGATCTAACTGCCCCACAATACTGCAATATTAGATTTCAATAGTAAAGTGAAACCATAGACATAGGGCCCTTTAAGATGAGTTAGCAATACTTAGAGATAGATGGGATGCAGAATGTACTCAAACATCAGTAATCAAAACCGACTCAGGAAGTTAGCAAACCTGGTCTGTTTTATTTGTAAATGTCTAAAACAGGGAGTTACAATGGACATCAACAGACGTTCGCTCGATTTCTCTCAGGACTTATTATAAAAAACAAAACTTTTATAGTCAAAACTTGTCATAAGTGACGTCAACCTACGTGGCAAACTACAGAAACCTACTTGTGGATGTGATAGGGTTACAGGAAACATCTAAGTATACATTCCATAGTGACGGGGGAAGTGAATGGGTCTCTACCATAAGGTGGTCAACTAAGCCCATCCCGAGTGCAAGTCATCTTCCGTGTCACACTAATACTCAACACTCTCTTGGTTACACAAACTATGGGGCTCATTGATAACTGGCCCTCCACCATTGGTGTGGAACCTTTGTACCCTTCTGGAATATTCCACACGCTAGCAGCACACAGGCTACCATACCAGGTGCAGGGAGGGTCGGCATGATCATGCCTCCATCTCCAATTAACCCAATATCTATCATCACCGTTGCAGTCTGCCAGTCAATTAAGGATTTGAACGTAGCCTTGTCAAAGCTCTCTGTGCATGAGAATAAAATGTAGTATCTTTTTGGTTACGGTGTAGCTCGACCCAATGTCTATTTTGATCTGACCATGTGACTTGGTGACCTCATTTTGAAGCTCTTTGCAGCATTCAATTCTATTAAATGATGAACCTTTGAGGCGTTCAGTGATTTTCCATTCCACCTCAAACTGTCATTTTTTTCTTTCTCACGTTCATGTAACTACTGGATGGACAACCAGGCTCACGGTGGCCTCAACTTCTTGGCGTTGGGCCAACCAATCCTTTCTTGCATTCTTCCATCGCATTTAGTTATTTTCCAACTGCACCACACTGAAAAATCAGTTCCAATCACAGGGTTTTGAGCCTTGCTGGAAGTTCACTGTGGAATATCCAGGTTCTATACATTGGCGCATTGCCGCAACTATTCACTACATAGCCAGCCTTAAGATCACTTTGTCTACTTGCGTTGCTGCATATGTACAAGTGCAAATTCATGTGTATTTTCTTCTGCGTTTCTGTAGCATAAGCATCTTCATCTTGAGCCCAAAATGTTGTCCGCTTTACCATCTCATCTTCAAATTTTATAGAACTTCTATGTTCTTTTATCTGCGTCAGCTCTGTTCCGTATTACATCACCAGTCTTCTCTTACACTTATTTTCATACTTCCTCTGGAACTTTGTGCAACAGGGCATTACTTCTTCATGAATGCAAATAGGGTTTTCTCAATGAATACCTTGCTACCAGGATTTTCTGTGTTACAGGCATCCCTGCTGGTACTGCACTTGTCTCAATTTCTGGTTCCCAACATATAGGCAACATGAGGGCAGAGCTTTTGGTGGGGGTACTTGACTCCACCTCTACAACAGTACTTAAACACAAACAGCAATCAAACTGCATAACCGGATACTGTTAGAAAGTGGAAATGGATAAACAATTAGAACACGCCAACTGGTATCTAAATACCACCACTTCTGAAAAGCAAAACGCTTACACCTTTTCAATTCCTTTTACTGCAACAGTGTTTGTAACAGCAAAACCACATACATGTGCACCTTAAACATTCCTGTAAGTATTGCACACTTCAATGAAACGTAATGTGCCACATAAAATCATATAAATGTGCTACTTTACATATTACGGCCATGCACACAAGAATCTAACCAGTGGCCACAACCCACACACATAATCTAGGCACCCAAGGCCCTGCCACTTCTGTACACATACTATTACAGTTCTTGCAACCAGTGGCCAGACAGTTGGATGCATGGCCCATGCCCCCAAGAGTCTAGGGGCAGGCCACAACCACCACAGCATAATACATCCATGCACCCAAGAATCTGGCCAGTGGCCACAAACCACATACATAAGCCAGCTGCCAGAGGCTTTGTCCACTTTTGTTCACATACTATTGCAGTACTTGCAACCAATGAGCAGGCTCTTGGGTCCATGGTCTTCAGCCATTCACCTAAGAGTCTAGCGGCTGGCCACAACCACCACAGGCCCTGTCCACATCTGTATACATACTATTGCAGTACTTGCAACCAGTGGCCAGACTCTTGGGTGCATGGCATCCAGATGCACCCAAAAGTCTAGTGGCTGGCCACAACCACCACAGCATAATAGAGCCATGCACCCAGGAATGTCACCAGTGACCACAACCCACACACATAACCCAGCCACACGAGGCCCTGTCCACTTCTGTACACATACTATTACAGTACTTGCAACCAGTGAGCAGACTTTTGGCAGTGCACCCAATAATCTAGGTGCTGGCCACAACCACCACAGCATAATACAGCCTATACAAACAACCTCATGTCATCTACATTCCACTCCTCTACCCTAATCAAACCTTCCTGCAGTCACCAGATAAGCCGCCTACCCGAAGCCCTGTCGCAGACTACCGCAGACACCACACGGTCTTCCTACACCTAAACAAATACATCAGATGAATCATCTTTCACCACCCCACCCTTCCCAGCCCCTCTTCCCAACACTGAATGATCCAAAGCATGTTACGCAGCCATGTTTGCTAACGCGCTATCCGTGTATATCTGCGGATACAACATGGAGTGTGTTTCGGGAGAATATGACGCACATCACGCTTCACTTCAGCCAATCAGCAGGTGTGTTGGGTGTCCACGATCATCACGCGGCCGCCCAAGCCAATCAGAGTCATGTTTGCTGCCTGAACAGGGTAATGGGTCCGCGAAGCGGACCCATATCACTATTTTTTGGGACCTTCAAGACCTACATTTTGCCTGTTTTAAAAAAAACGACTAGAGGAATTTCCACCAAATTTAGAAAAGCACACTTGCTTTCAGGATCAAGCCACCGCTCCTGCTGCAAATTTGGTGAAAATCCATCCAGCGGTTTTGGCTGTATGCGTGAGCAAAGATGTTTTGCATTGTCTCTATGGAAAACAAAGAATTTCGGGACCCCCCTACAACTTTGCCCCTCCCTTTCAGGAAACCTGGCAAAAAAATTCAGAGCAGTCCATATCGTTTTTTTTTGCGAAGTTTGGTAAGGATTTGTCCAAAAAGTTCTCTTCCTATCAGATGAGCAACTTAACCATAACTACACGCCCGCTACTGCAGGCCGTGCAATATAATAGAATTGTGCTTCTTTTGACTTTTTTACATTTATGGACAGAATTTTCAATACATTCATAAGATTTCTGTAAATGTTCTCTAGCAACAATAACTCTAACTTATAATGACATTCAACGGAAATTCTGTTAATTTATTTAGTATTTTGCTGTGTACTTTACAGGAACTTTTTATTTGTAAATTATTTATAACAGCACTTTAATTAGCTACCTTTCTTAGACCAGTTCTTTCCATATGCATTTTTTCTGCAACTTTTCTCTGATCTGGAATATGTGTCTTTTTCTTAATGCCCACATTATTTATTTTAATTAGGCATTAATTAAATATTGCACAGCTTTATTTGATTATGTATAGCTTTTTCATTATGTGTCTCAGAAAGACTCACCTCACACATGGCTATCCGTTGTTATGTAAATAATTGTTCTTTGTTGTGTCTTATTTTCACACTTAGAAATAGGTGTTGTCAAAAGAAAATGATTGTTTCATTTTTTTCTGTGTGTGATTGTGTGTGTGTGTGTGTGTGTTTTCTTTTATCAGCCTTCCATACCCACTCTACCCTTCCATGTATTGCCTGCAATGAAATGAGCGCCTTCCCTCTGTTCCCTTCATTCTTATTGAAACGTGTTAGATAATTTCTCGCTCTGTTTTTCTAGGAGGCAAGATCTCTATAACAATTATGCTTGCATCTATATATTGCTGAGGTTGTTAGGCTTTGATATATTTACTCAGCATTTTGACATATGGCTTTAGTACACCTGAATAAACTCCCTAAAACAGACCTGTGGTACCAGATGAAACCTTTAGTGAATACTTGTCTCGACCACAATGAAGAGATGGATTTTTAGTTCTGGTAAATCCCAGGCGTATTCGTGTTGGGTTTATGGGTATCACTTGATGATTTGTTGACCAATCAAGAGTGTCAGATCTCATGACACATAGCAGATGGATTCATCATGTTTACCCAATCAGGGCCCTATCTAGTGATTTGTCAAGTTTGGTCATCCAATCAGGGCCCATGAATTCTCTAAAAGAAGTTTGTCATACCGCTAAGCATTAGCCATTAAAGTTGTAGCAATGTTGCCAGGAGAGCTCTCTGCAGTGTTTGCAGTTAGCAAGAAAAGAAACCGCCTAAATACTGTTATTGTAGTATCCATCGTTAGTGGACATCGAAGATACAATATTAAGGAGGTACATTTGTCTAATTTAGCTCCCACATGTGGCCCGTTGACAGATTGTACTTGCAACAGTATCAAGACCGGCGCTCTGGAACTGGTACGAAATGTGTGGATTGTAAGCAGCAACTATCTGAATCCAGCATGTATAGAGCAGTAATGTACTTCATTGGTTTCTTCTGCACTATTTTCATTTGTATATTGACTGCTAAAGAAAAAAACTGAATGAAATAAGCAGTGAGCATTATACATTTTTGGAACTGCCAGTGTTGACCAGGCAAAGTGGCCATTGCTATTGGAATCTCAGCTCATAACAATTGAAGCTGAACTAGCCAATTAGCCCACAAGAAACAAGGGAGAAAAATGGAAATGAAAGGGTAAAGAACCAATCACCTAATCCATCTCGCGGTGATACTGTGAAAATCATTTCTTTAAGCCTCTGAAAAAATACTAGAGTGATAGATGAAATGCCTTCAACGTCAGGCATGGGAATCCAAGTGACAAGTGGGAGCACCTCCACAGAGATAGACAACAACAATGTGTTACTCAATTCATGTCTTTACCTAAAGGCCAACGTTCTACAGTTATCAAGCACTAATCGGTCTACATTTCTGGAACAACGTCTGGCTAATGCTAAATTAAAGTCAAACAAGCATCCCAGCCAAGTACTTTCTGGGACACCATGTTTAACTGGCCTTATTGAAGAACTAAGTTGTAACTCCAGAAGTGAAAGCCTGTTGACTGATGTGTCCAATGATGGGAATGAGGTCAACATAGGTGATGAAAATGACGCCACCAATTTTCACAATTAGGCATTTAACTTTGCCCTAAAAATAATTTTAAAATTGTGCAACTTTATACAAGCACAAGGACAAACATCTATGCTCGAATTGATTACACAGCCCGCTAATGGTGATATAACAGCACATATGAACGGTGATAAGAAGCAAAATCAAGTCAAATTAGGCACTGTTATAACTGTTACACATGCCGAGCAAATAGTAAAAGAGTCCTGTTGGACTGGTGATGACCAATTGGAATCTACTTTGGTTGAAATCTTTAAGGACCAGGAGGTGGCTAATGAACCCACCAATGACTCAAGTTTATCTCATATGACCAGAAGGAAATTGAGGAAATTAAGGAAATTACAAAAATAATGCAAGCCAAAAAGGAGTATGGCACCACATATATGAGAAGTGCACAGGGTATCACGTTAGCATCTCACTTGCATACACTCAGAAACAACCCAACCCAGATGGCCTGCATATCTTTCTGTGTCCCTACAAGAACATTAACACCTAGACACACAGGTCCACAACCCCTGGTAGGATGCTACCCTACACCATCTACTATCATAGGCCTTATTGAAAGGAACACAAGACTCAGGCAGCGCACCAGTTCACACATCAGTGACCTGCCAGCTGTCTGCACTAACATATTTGCCAACTACACTAGCACAAACACAGACACCTCAACAGCTTCCTATGTGCGCATCCTTGGCCCTGTTAATCTAGTCAGGCCTATCTCCAAACCCCAGTGCAAATATGCCGCAATTAATACCAAACTCTCCACCAGCCACATTACCTCAGAGGTACTCCTAACACCCTGCGTTGACCCAGCAAGCCTGCATAGACTTTTATCCAGAATCCCCCACATTCCCCACTCCAAGAACCTAAACACAACTGGCCCAAGAAGCCCAAATGCCCTGCCGTAGAACCCCCTAACACTTCCATTAGCCATCCCACCTCCCCTAGCCTAGCGTCTCCCCACTCCCCCCTCCAAACACCTGCACGCTCCATCTGTGCCCATGCTCCCGACATTCACAACCTCCTACTAGCTAACAATTTAGACCTACTTGCATTATCTGAAACCTGGCTACATGATGCAGCCGGCCCCCTCCTTTCTCTCGCTATTCCCATCGGTTACTCATCCTACGAGTTGACCACTAAAATGGCCTAGGAGGTGGAGTTACTTTCATCCACAATTCCACCCTCCCCATTAGAGCCTTACCTCTGCAGCAGCTACCAGGTTATGAAATCCTACTGGCCAACCTTGAATCCTCCCCCCAGACCACCATCAATGTGCTCCTCCTCTACCGCCAACCCTCCCACACAGGCTACCCAGATACCAACACCCCCCTCCTTATCACTTCCCTCCTCAAGTCCAATACTAAATTCATCCACCTAGGAGATTTCAATCTAGGCTAAAACGACCCCTGTTTCCATAAGGCCTCTACCTTAGTAGCCACCCTCGAAGAAATTAACTTCAGTCAATTGGTCTTCTCACCTACCCATGCAAAAGACAAACCACTGGACTGGAATCTCCCCTTCAACATTCCCCTCTAGATATATTCCATTCCCCCCCTTCCTTGATGAGATCACTCCATGATCCTATTCTCCGTTACCTCTACTGCCAAAAACACTCAGCAAGCCCATTCTCATCACTGCCAGTCACACCCGCAAGCTCACAGCCGAGTTTCTGATTCCTACCATACTAGCTGCACTCAAATCAGCCCCAGACAATTCTACCCCCAAAGTCTTACTAGCATCCTACAACCATGCATTGCTCACTGCACTTGACGAACATGCCCCCCTTAAAACCACCTCCTGAAAAAAGGAACCCCCAAAACTGGTGCACTGATGATCTAGCCTCTATCTGGAAAAAGAAACATACCCTCCAACATCTCTCTCTGGAGGAAGAACCTTACCTCCTCCAACAAAACTGCCTTCCAGTTCTCAGATGACACTTTTAAACATCTTTCATCGCTACAAAAGCCAATATCTTCAACTCTAGAATCTCTGATGCTAGGTCTAACACCAAAGAGCTCTTCAAAATTCTTAGATAGCTTGAAACCCTGGCACCCCCATCCGACAATTTCTCAAAGAACAAAACTTGGTGCACACTCATCCAATCTTTCCTAGACACAAAAACATGGAAATTAAGGGACACAGCTATGCTAAAAAAATCCCTAATTCCGCCCTTGCCACCTACCCCCCCGGTCATTACCTCCACGACCATCACCCATCCTCCCCAGTGCCAATTCTATCCCTTTTCCCCCTTGAAGTCCTCACAATCGTCCAGCACCTGAAAACATCCAATTGTGTTGGTGATACATGCCCAGCTCATGTTGTCAAAATGTGTGCAAAACCCCTGGGATCCTACTATAGCCAACTTCATTAATGCATCATTTAAAACAAACTCAATTCCAACTGCCATCAAAGAAGCATCGATCACGACCCTCCAGAAGAAGCCCAACTTAGATCCCTCCGTCCCCACGAACTACCGCCCTATCACCACAGGACCTTACCTCCTCAAAATCCTTGACCGCACTGCCATCACACAACTCTAATTACACCTTGAAAAACACAATTTGCTAGGTACCTGCCAATCAGGCTTCAGATCCTAGCACAGTGCAGAATCCTCGACCTTAAGATCCAGCTTGATCACATTAGAGATAATGGCGAGCTTGCAATCCTCCTCGTATTATCCTCCTAAAGATACTGGACAGGGTGGCTCACCTACAGATTCAGAATTTCTTGGAGCAGAACCTACTCCACGGCACCGGGCAATCAGGTTTCAGAAGACAGCATGGGACTGAAACAGCACTCATTGACCTTAAGGTGCAAGTCGATGAGCTGAGAGTTCAGGGGAAATGTGCCTTACTACTTCTTCTGGATCTGTCAGCAGTGTTTGACCTGGTGGACCGTAAGGTACTCTGTAACCACCTAGAGTCAGCAGTGCATTTCTCAAAACAAGCTATAGCATGGATTCAATCTTTCTTAAGTGAAAGAACCATGAGAGTCTCTTCAGAAGCAGCTGATCCGATTCCTATCACGTGCAGTGTTCCTCAGGGGTCCTGCGTCTCCCCTACCATGTATAACATATTTACCAAGCCCCTCTTTGATGATCTGGACTGTCTCAGTGTCACCTACACTAACTATGCAGATTACACCCAGATTCTCATCCCAGTTACAGGGGATTACAATCAGGATTTGGCCTTGGTGAATAGATTATACCTCATCATCCAGGCATGGATGGCACTCCATGGTCTATGCCTGAATGATGACAAAACGGAACTCATCATTCTGGGGACTACACTCAACATTAACAAAATTGGCCATAATTATACCTCCTTTGATATAGATGGCAACACGATTAAGGTTGGAACGACTCTAGCCTTACTCAGGTGAATGCAATAGCATCATCTACAGCCTACACATGTAAGCTGAACAGATCGGCTAAACCCTTCCTCTCAACACGTTGCTGTACCACACTGGCAAGAGCACTTGTGCTGTCCAAGTTGGACTACTGCAACACCCTATACATTGGATCCAATAAACATATCACCAGGACAATTCAAATACTTCAAAATAATACCCTGAGGGCAGTGTTAGTAATGACCAAAAGAGAACACATATCAATAGTAAGGAGACCATCTAACTGGCTCTCCACTATCAACAAAATCAAACAAAAAACTGCCTCACTAAAATTCAAGTGCCTTAATAACACAGCACCTTGCTACTTGACTGAGATGTCCAATGGAAGACTTACGCTCTGATCTACCAGAGCAGCCTACACCAACTTCCTGACAGTCCCCTCCTTCGAATTGTTGACAATCAGCGGCAATAGCTTCCCTGTCAAAGCTGCCCAACTTTGGACTCCCTCCCACCCATCCTCGGGGCAAACCAAACTTACCCACATTTCAGACTAAATATCATCGACTGGTTTAAAGCCAATGATCTTTAACCCCAGACGTGCCTATTCCTTACAACTCGCTCTTCGTGGAAACTACCTGGCTTAAAGGCACTGTTTATAGCAATAACTGTACACATCTGTATTCCACCTGCTGCATCTCCCCCAACCATGCACTTGGTATCCTACATTCTCCATCACATCATTGTGGTGACCCCTATTGTAATCTACATTGTACTTTTGTATTGTATCTGTGTAATATCCTGTAATCCTGTAAACTATACTATATCTTGTATCATACCTTGTAACTATGTAAGCTGAAAACGTCCTTATCCTTGCACCCTGATACCCTCGGGACTGATGCATGTTACAAATAAATAAACAAACAAACAAAAACAAACAAATTAGACCTCTCTGCAACCTTTGACCTAGTAGGTCATGAAATCCTCTGCAAACACCTCCCCACTACTTTGCACCTCGCACCAGAAGCCACCTTATGGATCCAATTCTTCATATCTGGCCGATCCACTAGGGTCTTCGCAGGGCCTGAATCAGCTGACACCATACCTGTCTGTGTCCCACAAAGATCCCGCCTCTCCCCTACCCCTCTATAACATGTATACCAAACCCCTTTTTAACCACCTAGATAGCCTTAACATACCCTACACCGATGATATGCAAGTCCTCCTTAAAAAATCTCTGGAAACCACAAACTGGATTCCACCAACATTAAACGCGTCTTCAGCATCATACAGACTTGGATGGCCACTCGTCATCTCTGCCTGAATGACGAAAACTGAGCTTTATCCTGGGATCCCCACAACGCCTCAAACACCTCAGTCCTGCCTTCTCTTCTTCAACGGCAACAACATCCCGGTCTCTGCCCATGTCAAAACACTAGGCGTCCGATTCACAGAACATTTTCCAATAGGATTTCTACATTATAAAGCACTTCTGTGACTCATGCCCTAGGCATTCACCTGGACACTGAACTCAACATGCATAAACATGTCAAAGCAATCTCCTCTTCAGCAGCCTATTCCAAGAATCAAACTTATCCAGAAGATTTCCTACTCCTAACAACTGCCTCACCCTAGCTAGAGCCATCATAGGCAGCAAACTGGACTACTGCAATGCCATCCTAGCAGGGACTGCAACCAAAAACATCAACAAACTCCAATTGCTTCAAAATAACGCTCTTAGAGCTGTTTGCGGTATGAAACACTCCGATCACATCCCACAAATCAGACGGGAGGCTCATTGGCTCCCCATCAAAGCTTGCATTGACTTCAAACTCCTCACTATCACCTACCGAAGCCTACACAGCACTGCCCCCCACATCATGAAACGCATCACCAAGACAACACACACAATTTCCATTCTTCCACCACATCTGGCCCCCACTTACCTGGATTTGCCAGAAAGAGAGCTGGGGGCTCCTGCTTTACCACCATCGTTCCACACTCTGGAATGCCCTCCCTCAGAACATCCAAAATGAACCTACTTACACACTCTTTTTTCGAAAGAAAGTAACAGCCTTACTATTTAACGAATATGTGTAATTCTTACAGCCTACTTTCCATGTTTGTATACGACTATCTTTGATGAAAATCAACCCTCCAGTTTCTAACCATCCTGTAGTAATACACTATGTAATGCCTTCCTACACTGTGATACCTCCGGGTCTGGGTGCTACCAACAAATACATACATAAATAAATAAATAAATAAATATCATAATAACGTAGCTCAAGAACCTACTGTGCATCCATCTAGAGTGGCCTTGGCCAGAGAAGATCCTGTAAAAAAGTGTCCAGAAGACTCAGAAGATTTCAAAATAAAATGGGGAATGTAACCTCTTTGTTGATGACTGCAGAAAACATTAAATCAGGGAAAGTGGCATGTGGTGAAGAGTCAACAAAACCAATAGAGCACACCTCACCTAGAACAGAGAATTCGGAGGACACATCATTGGATGTTTCTGATTTTGAACCATCATCTGAAGGTGAGGTCGCCCAAAAAGATTGTATAACGAGCACTCTTTCAAAAGTGAATAGATCGAATCTGAACATATTCCAGCCTTGCCTACACACTACGTCATGAACCATTTCAAGACTGTTTGAAGATGGTGGTGCTCCGATAAATTGTGGAACTGTTCTTGATTTGTCTAAAAATGTACCACCTCTTTAAGTTGTACAAAGTTCAGATTTTGATTATGCAGAAAAATTGGCAGGCTTTTGTGCCTTTGTCTCTAAAATACATTGTTGTCCTTTTAAAATGGGGTCTGAACCAAGATCGATTATGTCGACTAGGAACAAACAAGAGATGCCATCCTTGAATATTGGGGTTGAGTCTGTGAAACCATCTGCGAAACCTATACCTAAAATAGTGGAAACATTATCAGCACAAGAGTCTGTAGCAAAGTTCCATTGGGAATGGCTATGGTCTTTCTTACTCACTCCTTCTCAGCGCTCCTAAAAATCATGTCAATGAGCCTCATTACAAGTCTGGTGGTCCGGAAATAAAGGTGCCAATAGCAAAGTACCGGCACCCTTTCTGAACCACCAGACTACAACTACCCCTGCAGGCATGGTTTCCATAGAAGCACCAGCACTGTTAGCAATTGTGCCAGTGTTACCGTATACCCATTCCTGTGGAATCCAGTTCGGCCACCTGACATTCGGGACCCCCAGGACTTGTAATATCCCAGTGGCAATGGGATATCAGGTGGCAGAAACAGTGTTACGAGGTTGGTGGCAACCCGCCTTATCATCAGCAGGTTACTGCCAACCTCATAATGAGGCCCAATATTTCCTCCTGGAATAAGAGAGGCCACACCAATTTGTTTGTCAAAAAAGGATCAGTCTTAAATTTACAAACTTATGATATTATATTAATTTGTGAATCTTGGGTGATGGGGGAGGGATCGTTTGATGGTTATACTTGTTTTAATAACCCGGTCAGACAGAACAGGCACCAGTGATCAGACTTTTGGAGCTTGTTAACCCTATGTTCCAATATATGGGAGGTAAGAGAGATCACACATGTGACCTGTAATCAGAATATTGTGATAATTGAGGTCCTTTGTAGTGCTATCTATAGCATACATGTGGTACATGTCTATGACCCCACTGGGGGTCCTCTTCCCATTCCCACCTGCAAAGCCAAAAACCTCAGGGTCATCTTTGACTCCACACTCTCCTTCTCTCCTCACATCTCTGACATCTCCAAGAAGTCACACTACCAGCTGCACCTCATTAGAGGTATTCTGCCTTCCTCTCCTTATCCCAGAAGCTCACGGTCTCCAGAGCCCTGGTTCTCTCTAGACTGGACTATTGCAACAGCCTCTATCTAACTCTGCCTGCTTCTACTCTCCGCCCTCTGCAGCTCGTCCAGAACAGTACTGCAAGACTTGTCCTTGGCCTCAAGCCCAGGGATCGTATCTCTCCAGAACTGAAATCTCTGCATTGGCTCCCAGTGGCTGCAAGGATTACGTTCAAAGCCTTCTGCATCATCCACAAGGCCTTCTGGGGACTGGGGCTTCAATACCTCCAACTCGCTCTTTCTAAGTATCTTCCTTCTCGAGCTCTTCGCTCACCTGCCTCCAACTCACTCAGGGTCAGTCACATCTCTAAGCAACGAGTTGGGGGTAGATTTCTCTCCTCGGCTGGTGCCTCCCTCTAGAACAGCCTCCCTCCCTCCCTCCTTAACTTGAAGAGAACCATCTCCGGTTCCGGAAACACCTCAAAACCTTTCTCTTTGCTTCTGCCTTCTCTCCTCTTCTGCCCTGCTGACCCCTGGCTGAAACCGGTACTTCACTGGCTACCTCGATACCCTTCACTGCTCACCTGGCAACTCCCGCACTTTGGGACTGTTCTGTATCCCTTCAGTCCCCCCACCAGACCTTGATTGCTGATGTTCGCACATACCCTTGCACTTGCCACTTGCTGGCCGCTACTTTATTTATTGTCTTATATATTCCCATGTACTGCACTTTCCTTCCCTCCCTTGCCACCCCTTGCACGATCTGAATGACACCTGGCCTAGTAGGGTCCGGGTTCCCTGAATGGGGAAATACTGGGCCATTCCGACCTTGGAGGGCCCAGTATTTCCCCATTCAGGGAACCCGGACCCGGTAAATCCCCATTCCCATTCGAGCCCCCATAGGGCTCAATAGGAATGGGGAGGATGCAAACAACGGGCCTGTTAAAAACAGGCCCGTTGTTTGCATCCTGATCTGCTTGCGGGACCCGCTAGCAAACCTCGCAATGAGGCAGTAGGGGGTTAACCGGGCCGGCCCGTTAACCCCCTACCACCTTCCTCGTAATGAGGCCCCATGAGATCTTAAAGATCGTGGTTGCCCTGGAAAATGGTTTGATCATTGGTTGCGATTGGCTGGGGGAAATTGTAGTGAATAACGGCCATAATAGAATCGGCTGGTCTGATAAAAATATAGTATCCATTACCATTCATTTAGACCATCTGGATAAGATATTAAAAAACTTAACCAACCCCAATGAAATACTGAACTGGATCAGCACAATCATGTCTCGTCATGTGTCATGACAATATAGTATGGGTTGAAAATGGGTTGTAAACATCCCCATTCTTATAACAAAACTATAAAGTAGAAAAAGCGAGCAATGAGCCAGGATATCAGGTATGAATGCTTGAATTGTACCAAAGCTGATAGTATGAATACTGAGTTCAGAAAGTAAAAAATAGATATCATAACTGGTTGAGATGGTATAAATTATCCTCTAGCACTGCCACGTGGAGAACCCTGTATGAAACTATAAGAAAGGGTGATACTAAAACATGGCATTTTTTTAACTCTAGAGGTGAGGAGCAAATGAAATCAACTCTAAACCTGATTGCCTCAAAGGTGTGGAAAATATTTGGGTGATAAATATGACGCTCCTGGAATACCTAATTTATATCCTGAAACTATGAATAGCCTGACTTTTGAGACGGAGAGGCTTATTACTATTATCAAGAAGTTAAAGAGATCAAGAGCACCAGGACTAGATGGATCCATAATGTAGTGATGTTGGCGAATCCTGAGCACTGTGCAGACATACTCCTAACTCTCTTTAATCAGACAAGGGAGTCTGGTGGTATTCCCGATTCATGAAGTCCTCCCACTTTATCCCTATATTTAAATGCCCAAAATTGAAGTTCCCCCAAATTATAGAATTCTATTTTTACTGGACGGCCCCAGCAAAAATCTTCTCCAAATGTATTTTACAGAATATTGAGAATTGGATACTTGATAGATGCATGTTAAACCCATTCCAGGCAAGATTTAGAAAGGGCCTATAATCTTGCAACTACACCATATGTATTAACTCTTTGGTACACCAAACAAAGAACAAACACCTTTGATACAATTAATTGTGGTAAACTATGGGAAAAACTAAGAAAACTGAGAATGCCAACTGGTTTACTCCATGCCTGCCAACTCGTGCATGGACAAGATGAAGCTCGAGTTAAGCTAAATAGCATGGGCGATTTATCAGCTCCCATAAAGATAAGCAAAGGCGTAAACAGCAGGGGTGCATCCTGTACCCTACTTTATTTAATTTGTTAATGGCAGATATTGGTGAATGCCTACTGAAAGTACACAACTTTCCATCAAAGTGGGGCACCTCTAAGATCTTATATCTGACTTATGCAGATGACCCAGTCATATTTGATCCTACATGTGTTGGTATTTGTAGGAGTATAAGGTCCCTTATCAAATATGCAAAGGAGTACATTCTGTCTATCCATATGGAGAAATCTAAATGTATGCGTGAGGGCAAAGTCCAGAAAGATAAAGTGAATAATGTGACCCCTGTGGGTATAATGTAGAGAGTTAGAGGCACCTTGGTAATCCTGTGGGTATAATGTACAGAGCTATAGGTACCTTGGTTACGAGGTTGAGGCCAATCCTAGGGAATCACTGTTTTTTGAGACACGCCACTCACTAGCTATTCCCACTATGATGTCGATAACACATTTTGTCAGATGTGATGCAGGATATAATTAATCCGGGATTGTTGCTCTTTATCGACAAAAATGAGTGACTTGTATAACCTATGCCCTGGAGTGTTCATACTCAGAATTCGAAGACTGGGCAAAGGTATTAGAAGGACATATTTTGCGTCATATCTTAGGCCTCTCAAAAGCTACTCCAATTCAGGCCATAAGAATTGAGTTTGGTATAACCTCATTGTACACCCTTATATGCATAAACAGAGGTAATCTGTACATTAAAATGATATGTGCAGAAAAAAACAATTGAGTCGTCAGTTGCTTAAGGAAGAGTTATTAAAGGGAACCTGTAGAACTCTGGAGGAATTTAAAAATAAAAACAAAAGATTTTTCGAGTATCATTCATGGTCCCCTGACTGGTCCGATCATTTGGGGGTTTATGGGAGTATGTATTAATTTGGAGACAACTGATTCACTTAGACATGTGTTGACTTTGTGAAAATCCATGTTATAATATTATATTAGGTATTACTCCCTATTCACGAATGAAATGGACAATATATGTGGTGAGATGTTCTGGTTGAATGTCCTTTCGAAATGTAACCTATATACAGCTATTGCCTTTGTAAAGGTTTGGCAAGCTTTTATTTACGAACTTAAAGTAACAAATTACTTTCTTTTATGTTCGATGAAAGTGGCCTTGAATAGCGCATTCAACTGATACCTTGTGTTGCTTAAAATTCAGGCTTTGTAGATTTTTTTGACTAAGGGTGTTTTTTTTTGTTCTTTCTTTTTAAAATTGTAATGTATGATTATGAGC
This sequence comes from Ambystoma mexicanum, assembly GCF_040938575.1. Lineage (NCBI taxonomy): Eukaryota > Metazoa > Chordata > Amphibia > Caudata > Ambystomatidae > Ambystoma > Ambystoma mexicanum. The sequence goes on along the minus strand of NC_090939.1, from coordinate 435,796,501 downwards.
AACATGTTGTTTTTAAGTTTTTTGTGTTTATCAATCTAAATTATGTTGTTGATGAACTGATACACAATAAAATAAAAATGAAAAGTAAAAAAATAAGTTTGCCACCATATGTGAGTCCCACCTCGATTCCTGATACTTCGTGGGTTTTGCTGGACTGTGAGGGAAGGTATTGCGGGGCATGCTGTTGTGGCATGTGTTAGGTGGGAATTCGGAACTCGGGGGAGTGTTTCGAGGATATTGGAGGTCTTTAATTGGTTTGTAGTTTGTGATTTGTGTAGTTTCTTGTTATTTAATGCCTTTTATAAGGCACATTTTGTTACTATTTGTCTACTGTTTGTTCCATGTGTCTCCCCATATAAAAATAAATAAACACGTCTGGTGAATGTTCCAGACGAAGAGGATCAGTTACAGTTGGGGATAGCACTGTTTATATCACCTTTACTATTTATTATTCTCATTCATTTTTGGTTGTTTTGGTAGTTTTTGTCAGGTGGAGCTGGTGAGCAGAGTGAGCATACCATGCCCATCTCTATTTCCTGCTACACCTGACAAATGGGAGTGGCTTACTGCCAGCATGCATTTTCATGCTGTTGGTAATGCTGTGTATTACTGGGGAATCCACCTTAAATTACCACCGGGTGAAAGCAACCATTGTACATAGGAATCCATTGGAAATTCCACACACAATCAGTAACTGCAGGAGGCATTTAGACAGAGACTTTGTGGCAAATTGAAGTGTAAAGGTTTTTTCCCCCAGGTTTCACTCCCCCCTTTTCCATTACTTGGAGGAAGTGAGGAAAGGACCATTAGCACAAAAGTGCAAACTTAGGTAGTCTCCTTCATGCAATGTACAAATTCAAATTGAAATGTTGATTTTACTCTTGCACCTTTCCTCCTTCGTGACCCTTCATGAACATTTAAAACAATGCTACCTATTTGTATTACCCAAAATACCACAAACGATTAAAAACATTGCTGGCATTTTCCACTAAACGTGTTTGTTGTATACTGTTTTATACAGTATTGCAATAGTCATATTGTATAAGTAGCACTGTATTGTAGTAGTGTTTTAGTTGTAGTTTTAGGAATAGGATTGTTTGATCCCTTGTTTGATCAATTGTTTGTTCACTTTAGGTTACATTCTGGTTCGTTCAGGGTTAAACACATATGTGACATTCATAGTGCCATTCCTTTGAATTTGGTCGGGAAGGAGGTGAAGGCTGTGGTGGAGTACACAATAAAAAAAAACTCTTCTAGCAAGGCATCAGACCCCTGGTGGTGACGTAGGTGTCACATGTTTCCTGTGGTGTGACCTTATTGTTAGAACAGATATAATTTTGCCCCTCTTTAGGGAGCTTTTAGGCTGCGTGCTGCATAGCAAAACACGTGCAGAAAATAGTTCTATATATTCTTTTTTATCACACATATTTATGTATTTATTTTAATTTTATGTATTCTTTACATTGTAAAGCGTGTAAGACTGAGTCAGGGCACTGTAATGAAACCAGTTACACACAAAAACATCAGCACAGGAAGAGCATTGCAGGATGCTCACAATGCACATAAAGTCATTTTGAGGAGAATGCTTGATATGATATGGTATGATATGATATGGCATTCATAAAGAGCCTATACACAAGTGTTTCAAGGCACGTTGTGGCACGGCAGGGGAACAGAGGGAAGACAGAGACAACAATCTTACTAGGGCAGGTGACATTGAGATTGCGCAAGTGCAGGGGAGGTGGGGAAGGGGAAAAGTGTGAGGGGGAGGGCAAGTGCTTAACCATGTATACCAGCTAAAGCCATAGCTCTAGAATTACTCTCATGGTGAGAGGGAAGGTATTTAAGTGGTGCACTGCCACTGCAGGGAAGCTAGTCCCTCCTTATCTGGCTCTTTTGAAAGTCGGTTGAGCAAGACAGTGGCCGTGGATAGACCTTGCTGGTCTGTTAGACTTGGTTCTCACATTGTTTTGATACAGGTATTCCGGGGCAGCATTGGAAAGACATTTGAGAGTGATAGAGAGCATTTTGAAGATAATTCATTTTCGAATTGGGAGCTAGTGAGCCTCCTTTCTTTCTGCTGACATGTGGGCTCCTTTCGGGATGTTGAGCACTGCCCAAAGGGCATTGTTTTGGATTACTTTCAAGTTGCTAATATTCTGTTAGGAGGTCCTTGCAAATAGGAGGTTGCAGTAGTCAAGTCCCGCTCCTATGATTGCTCTGGCGATAGTGAGGCATCTGATTAGAGTAAGGAAATGTAGGGCTGCTTTAATGACTTTGGTTGTGTAGGTGGCTGAAGAGGCGATCACATTCATTTGTTTAGTGAGGGAGGAGGATGCATCCAGGTGTATGCCCAGCATTTCTACAGATACTGAGACTGGGATGTGAACACCATCTATTGTGAAGGGTGTTAATTGGTCATTAAGCTCCCTGAGCCTGGCTGGTGACCCCACCAACACAATCTCTGTTGTGTCATCATTAAGGCATAGGTAGTTTGTGGCCATCCATGCTTGGATTGTTCAGTAAATTTTGTTAATGGTAAGGGAGTCTACGTCATAAATGCCTGACAAGGGAAGGAGGATTTGGGTGTCATTGGCATAGTTGGTGTAGGATATGCTGATGTAGTTCAAGAGGTCGAAGAGGGGTTTGATGAACATATTATAGAAGGAGGAGGAGATGTAGGAGCCTTGTGGGACCCCACATGGAATGGGGATGGGAGGAGCACTGGCAATGTCTGAGAAGACTCTCATTGTTGTTCCTTCAAGGAAGGAGGCTGCCCAGGTTGCGTCATCTAAGGAGAAGTTTGCAGTAGCCATATGATTCACAGGTCAAAATTCTACTTATAGTAGTGGATAAGGTTATTTAGTTTGGATTTATTTGGATTGTGTAGGTTGACCATTATTACGTGTAGTTGGTAGATGATGTATTGAGCAAGAGGTCTGACATGTTAGAATGTACTTTTGTTAAACGCTGTTGATTTTTCTATTCTAGTGTGCCAGGATGCATTTCAAGCTATGATCATTTAATTGCAGGTTTAATTCGGCTGTTTGCCAGAAAGGCTCCAAGCAGCCAAGGTTAGGAAGGCAAGAGATGAAGAACAGTGTTTAGTTAATTGTTATAACACAGAAAGTTTGCAGGAACGTGAACTGAACCTCGAAACAATAGGTGGTTTCCCAGACAAGAACCAAATTAATTCATAATGGTTGTGAAGGACACAGTGAGACACACACGAAAGCCCACACAGTAGCGGTGCAAACCTGAAGAACTATTATGTGAGCACAGCGCCCCCACTGACAGCAGGGCATTTGGTTTGGAGGTAAAAGTGCCTTGGTGAAACAAACAGACGGAATTAATTTCCAGGAGCAGGGCCGTACACACATGTTTTCATACAGCAATTCATTGTGAGAAGAGAACTGGAATGCCAGATGCAGAGTTGGCAGTTGCAGATGCAAGGGGCGGAAGGCCAGAGGGCCAATTATCGGGAAGGAATAGTGGTGTTCCATGGGATTCAACTAAATTGTGTCCTCACTGATTTCCACTCACTATATAATTGGTCAGTGTTGCTGGGATGCTACAGCCCAAGCTGCCTCCGGTGCCACTGTCCAATTAGGGAAGAGGTCTGATTATCAATTACACCATGCAGATTACCAGCCAATGGCAATACACCATTTTCTGCTGACTTACAAATTATGTCATTTTTGGGGGTGGTGTTTTTGATAGTGATGAGGAAGGACGCTCCTGATCGTAATGGTTAATGTATAGTGTTCTTTAGGGCCCTGATGACGAGTAGCCAATTTTAATGCTTGGTTTAAAATTAAGGTATTATTTGGAGAATATGGTAATTTTGTGGTTTCCTGCCTTAAATTGTGTAGCCCAGAAAGGGTGTGGTGAGATGTTTTTTTTCTGTTCAGTTCCACTGGACATATTTACAAATAAAACGTTGTTGTTTCTTTCAAGTCGTGCACTCCATTTTTTATTACTTTTGTCTTATTCCTTGGATTACTTTGGGCAACTGCACCAATACAGCATCAGTGATCCTGTGACTTGATGGGAAATTGGAGGAATCCAGGGAGGATTCAAGCGTAGGAGAGGAGACAGAGCCATCAGGTGAGGCCCAGGAAGTCACAATTAGCACAGAGGCAGGTAAGGAATGGCTTCATGAGGACACCACGATAGAGGCAGGGAAACCAGGCCTAATGTGGAGTTGCAACTGAGCTACTGCAGGATCAGGAGAGCATGTCCTTCATGAGTGAGGTGGAGATGGCCATAGCAAGCACCCAAGAGGAGGAGTTTTGGACAGCTCCTTTCCAGGTGGGGGCATAGAGAAGAAATGTACCCTCACACAGCTTGGTGCAGATTGAGTACAGGAAAAGGGGTAAGTGTGGAGGACATTGAGGTGGAGGTCCAGCCTGTAGCACGGTGGCAGTTGATGCTAGTCCTACCTCAGAGAAAAGTGGAGGGACAGGCATAGGGTGAGGCAATAGAGGATGAGGAGCCTATCCCTGCCATGTTAGGGGGCTTCACCATTGCAAAGGGAGTTCCAGGGACTATTGAACTCGTACCCTAAACATTCCCCAGGGTATTGGGTGTGTGATTACTTTCCCTTCCATCAAAGAACATCAACAAGGGGAGGATCCTGAAGTCTTTTGTGTGGTGGAGAGCAGTGGGAAGAGGGTTAAGCTGGGGCATAAAGAAAGGGGCAAGGTGTGCAGCCTATGTATGATGCCCAAGAGGAGCCACTTACACTGATGGAATAGGAAGGTGCACAAGTCAGATAGGTCCTCAGTCTCCACAGAGTTATTTAGAGACCAGTCACTTCAACCAGTAGGTGTGGTGACACTGCATCGCTAGTAGTATTCATATTTGTTCGAGCCCTCTCAAATGCATCATGACACATGGAAGGGGCATCTACCTTTGTTGCAGGGAGTCCATTAGCTGGGGGAGTTGGACATTTTATTGGTGGTTGGCAAGCTGAATAATCATTTGGAGCTCCACCAACCATCCCCACATGTTGAGCATTGTGCATGGTAGTGGATAAAGTGTTTCATGGGGTGGAACTACCCTCATAGAGAGACTCCCCACACCTGCACGAGTGACAGCAATCAATAGATAACTTTAAAACACATTCTTTGGAAGAGCTTAAGAATGTTCATAAGAGGCTTCATCCTGTGAAAGGGCCCTTAAACATTGGTGGGTGTCTACTCCCCAAAAAGATATTGGGTACCTTGGTTGGTCGCTCTTCCTGTGAAAGAGCCAGAGAACTTTGTTAGGCAGCTATGCTGTTTGACAGAGCCTACAACTCTTAGTCGTTAGCTGTACTCTGTGAAAGAGCCCAACATCCTGTGTTAGTGGCTTTACCCTTTGATGGAGCCCAAAACCATTAGTGTCTGTTTGAACCCTGTTAACAAGCCCAAAAACCTTAGTGGACTGCTTCAGCCTGTGAATGAGCTTCAGAAACTTAGTTGGCAGAATTTTCCAATTACAGAGCCTAAGAAATCTAGTGGATCGGAGTACATGAGGACACGTGTGTGATCAGTATTACAAAAATATGACCTGTTCTATAGACAACACACCAGTATTTGAAAGACAACAACTGGTAATTTCCCCTTAGTCACAGTCACTCACACAACTCTCAATTTCCCAATCATGTGCACCATAAAAATAACCTGATCTACTTTTCGGTATCCGGCCTGTAAATGGTAGCACATCATCATCATCATCATCATCATCTGAGCTGGTGTACTGTCTTTACGTAGATGACATTCCATAGTCTTTGGCAATTACGTGCTCATTCATTTTTATAAATGTCAATTATGCAAAATGCTACCCTTCTCCTGCACTTAGAGATCATAGACCTTGAAGCACTAAAAACACAGTTAGATTGTCAATTTGCTGGGGAAGGTTAGAAATTATACAGCAACTCACACAAATGCTGCTTTCCATACAAACCACTTGCTATTCCAATCCTCTAATGGTTATCGTCCGTTCCCATGAATGAAGTGTAGCGTAGACAGGCATTAAACATCTGTACATCTGTTGTTCTTCTGTCTGTTCATGTTGATGACTCATCTGTTTTCAAGATGCCTGGCTCACTGAGTAGTGTATTCCACAGATTGTCTGCATTGTGATCTTCTCCCAAAGCTTTCAATATATGTCAGGAATGCTTTGCCTGTTGATGCCATTATCTTATGTGAGCATGACACACCTGAGGTATTTTGCAAAATCCGATCTGTTCTTATGTTATCGTGTTGCATGCATTCTTTCTCCAATTGATGTTGCAAGTGATGCAACAAAACATCCTTGCACATTTGAATATTATCTCCTCATAATATTTGTTGCACATCTTCCTTCCACCGAGACATGTGGATGCAAAAGCTTGAAATTTGGGTCCACAAAAGTAGCCAGCATGTACTCAAAGTTACCATTAAATCTAACTTCCCATGGATCACCATGTAAAGTTGAAAGCAGGTCCCTCACGAGCTATGCTGCATCCAAACCACCTGCAAAGCTATTAGCCCTTGCAATATCGGTCAGATTGAGTTCTAGCAGGTACACCAGATAAACATCCTCACTTAAGGTTAGGTTTTGATTGCTAACCCACTTGGTGGTCTCATGAAAATTGTAGAAGCACAAAACATGAATTAGAGATTAGCATCCACTGACAAGCGTTAAAGATGTCCTGTCTAGAACTTTGCTGTGACGGTTGCAGAAAACTGCAATGCATTGGACCGCTCACATAGCCTGTCGAACATGTGGACAGTAGAATTACAACATCAGCACTGGGGTCAACAGGTCATGTAATCCTAAATTGATTTATACTGCACACCGCTGGCATTTCCATGGTCTCCAGGTGCACGCATGGCTGTGCATGTTAAATTGGGTTGGTTGGTTAGAGAGGGAGAGAGGGATAGTTGTTCTTATCTGTTAATGCATGCAGTGCCTGGAGCTACAGGCATCTTTGTGTGTGAGCTTTCTCTGTGTGCTTTGTTTTGCGCACTGGGGCTTGCTGTGTCCAGAAGGGCGGTGTCCAGTGTTTCAGTGGTTTGTTGTCAGATAGTGTTTGGTTTATATTGGGTTTGTAGCTTGGTTAGAGAGGGATATGCAGTTTGCATGCTTTGGTTGGCTGCTTCATTAGTCCTCTGGACACGTGTTGTAGGTTACAGATATGGGGTGTGAGAGTTTTGGGTGATCTCTGGTTGTTGGATAGATATACAATTGATTATTCTGTATTCATCCCATGTTTTCCTTGCTCTTATAGTTTGCAGAGCTGGCCATTGCATGAGGTTGGGTGGTCTGCGTGTGGCGGTGGTGGTTATGTAATTGCTCTATGTTTTTGTCAGCAAGGTGAATAACCGGGTTTCTAGTCATTTCCTGAAAGTTAGGTGTTCTTTCGTGATTCTTTTTTCCTTCTGGATCGAACTCCATAATGTGACTATCAGGTAGGAGAAGGTGGTTCCTCAGACTTTGCTTTTCTCATGGGGTCCTGTTTACATTTGGAGCTCGTGTAGTAGGAATCTGTGACGCATTTGCCATTGGAGCAGTTCATTTCGGCATGGTGAGCTGGCTGAAATGGGAGCTGATCTACTGGGCTACAGTGACCATTTTTTTCAAAGGTTAATAATTCCTGATAAAGCATGCAATCACAAGGTAAAGTACATATGCAACAGGAGATGTTCATTGTATTGCCAATTCATAAAACAGAATTGACATTTGAAGCATTATTTGCTCTGATAAGCCCAAATAATGCAAACTATGTAGCCTTAGCCACTGTGCATCTACCACGTCCAGCTTCTTGCAAATTTGGACTCCCTTCTGCTTTCTGCACTGAAACCCTTTCATCCGTAAAGTTTCCTCGTTATTGTAAAGACTGGAGGGGGGGTGGCTGTACTTCTGCTCTCTATATGGTAGAGGAGAGGCACAGAGGACCCCAGCCGAGATTCTCTATTATTGGTACGTGGTTGAGCAATCAAGGCCTAGCTTCTCAGGAGGTGATGTAGGCTGGTTCTTAGGTACAGTGTAGGCCCCAAGCCCCAACAAAGGAATGTCCACACACTGTATTACTGAAAACACAGTCGAAGTTGGCGTCGACAGCTTCAATGAGAAGTTCACGGGTGCCGAGACCACGACGTCGATCCAGGCGGTGCTCGACGGCGACGTCCTGTGAGGATGAGGTGTGCAGGGCACCTCGGCGTTTGATAGTTCTGGACCGCAAAGAGTTTCAGAAGAACTGTGGCCCAGCAATGGTGTCGAGTCGTCAAAGTCTTTGTGGCCTTCGTGTGGCAGGAAACCCACCAGCGGATTCTCCTCGGCGCGTTGGCGACCTTCACTTTCTGCAGCAGGACAAAGCGGTCGATGATGCGGACAAGGGAGTCCTTCGATTCAAATGTTCTTAGGCAAAGGGGCGGGCGGCTCTGGTCATCAGTGGCACGGCATCAAGCGGTCCCCGCGCCTGGGCAGCACAACTTCGACAGGCTTCCAGCAGTTACACAAACCTGCGAACCCTGGTCGACGGCAATGAGGGTCTGACTTCCAGGGAGCTTCGGCGAAGGTTAGCGGTGCTCGATGGTCCCTCGGAGCATGGGAAGAGGGTGCCTTACCAGGTCCTCTCTCGGATCAGTCTTTGACGAATTTGGCAGCTTTCAGATCAGGTCGAAGCAAATGCAACAGCAAGTCTTCTTCTTCCAGGTGGGCGTCGAGGATCAGCAGTTCCAGTTACTCTTCAAGTGTAGACACAGCTTCTGAACAATTTCCAGTGGTGGGAGGTCCCTAGATATACTATCCTGTCTCTCATCCACACTGCTGGATCACACTCAGCAGCCAATCATACAGACGGGCATTCATGCAGTCAGTCAGCCAATCAGGCACACAGTGCATTCAGGCCATCATCCTCCCTCTCAGACACTCATAACAAGGAATGTGGATTGGGGCAAGTACCCAGCCATTCAACACTACACACTGCATTCAGGCCAGTTTCGGGCAGGGCTGTCTCAGTCTTCGTCTTTCATACCAGAAACCAGACAGCCACAACAAGAAGTGCATATTGGTCACACACTCCATTCATCCAGGTCCCACCCACAGGGTGTACCCACAACATACAGTCACTGGGAAGGCTCTAGCCAGTCTGGACTGGACTTCATAACACCATATATGGAACTTCCACCCAACAGCCTGTCAGGGGGAAGGAACAGAGTCAGGGCTACCCAGGACTTTTGGAAAACAAGGTAACAGGCAATAGAAAGCAAGAGGCCACAGGGGCCATCTTGTTTCCTATCAGGAATCAACTGATTCCAATGGCAGGGCCTGGGTAAACCCAAAATGGAGGATACTCAGAGCACCTGTCAAATTCAGCATGGAGCTGCCACCAGCCCATACCCTGCTCCGTGGGCCACCCACAGGTGCCCAAAAACATACACTAGGGGCACAGGGTCGTACCCCCACCCATGGGTGCCATAAGGGTATCCCATGGGTCTGTACACCAAACCAAAAACAGGAAGAGCTGCACTGCCAGGAGTCCCACCTGGACTCCTGGGCAGAAAACAACACAGAACACAATGAAAAAGGACTACAGGACAAGGGCAGGGAGGCCCTGTCCCTCCAATGCATTTCCGGCATCACAGTTGCCACCCCCAGACTGAGGTTAGGGTGCCTAATCTCCCACGGGATAGGCACCCTCATCCAGACGGTCAACATACCTTCTGGAAAGGCCATCTGCATTATCGTGACTCTTCCCTGGTCTATGCTCTATGGTGAAGTCTAGCCCTTGCTGGCTAATGGACCACCTGAGCAGTTTCGGGTTTTCACCCTTCATCTGCATAAGCCACTTCAGGGGCTTATGATCTGTTTGGACCTTGAAGGTAGACCCCGTAAGGTAGGGCCTAAAACGCCTAAGGCTCCAAACTATACTGAAACATTCCTTCTCAACAGTAGCCCACCTATGTTCTCTACCTGTTGAGCTGTCTACTGATGAAGATGATAGGATGTTCCCTCCCTTTGTCATCTAACTGGGACAAGACAGCTCCAATTCCGGTGTCCCAGGCGTCCGTCTGGATGATAAAGGGTCGGCTGCAGTCAGGCGCGCACAACACCGGTGCCCTACATAGACTTTCTTTCAAGCCATCAATGGCCCTCTGACAGTCTTCAGTCCAATTAACTTTTCTAGGTTGTTTGGTTGAAGCAAGAGCTGTCAGTGGTGCAGCTATGGTTCCATAGTCTGCCATGAAATTGCGATAATACCCAGTAAGGCCCAAAAAGGTTCTCACCTGGGTTTGAGTAGTGGGAGTCTCCCAGTTCTGTACATCCTGTACCTTACTGGGGAGAGGTTGGATTTGACCCCCTCCTACCTCATGACCAAGATATATGACTTTCCCCTGAGCTATCTGGCACTTGGTGGCCTTGATACTGAGATTAGCCGTTTTCAAGGCCTGCAACACCTTACCCAGATGTGTCAAATGCTCTTCCCAGGTGGAACTGTAGACAGCAATGTCGTCTAAGTAAGCCACACAAAAGGCTTCCAGCCCACTGAGCACATGGTTGACCAATCTCTGGAAGGTGGCAAGGGCATTCTTCAACCCAAAAGGCATAACCCTAAACTGGTATAGTCCCTCTGGTGTTAAGAACGCTGTCTTTTCCTTGGCATGGTCCGTCAGAGCTATTGGCCAATAGCCTGAGGTGAGGTCAAAAGTGCTCACAAATTTGGCAGCACCTATGGTGTCCACTAGCTCATCAGCCCTGGGCAATGGGTGTGCATCATTCTTGGTGACGGCATTGACTCCTCTGTAGTCCACACAGAACCTCCAATCCTTGGTACCTGCCTCGGAACTTGCCTTGGGGACAAGGACCATGGGACTGGAGCAGGGACTGGTTGAGGGTTCAATAACACCCAGATCCAACATCTTGGCGACCTCCGCTTGAATGTGGTTCTTAACAGTATCTGACATACTGTCACCAGCATCAATCTCGTGCCTACACCACAGTGTAAGGCCTGGTGTCAGGGAAAACAGAGATGCATACTGCTGGAGCAAAGCCCTGCAGGCCCTCTGCTGCTCTGTCATCAGATCTGGAGAGAGATGTACTCCCTCCACTGAGCCATCCTGAGGGTTACTATGCAGTAAATCAGGAAGGGGCTCACTCCCATCCTCTTCTTGCTCTGAAGCTAGCAAGAGACATGAAACTTCTGCTCGCCTGTGGAAAGGCTTGAGCCTGTTAACATGGAATACCTGAGGGGCTACCTCTGGAATTCCCATGTCAACCAGATAATTCACTTCGCCCATCTTGGAGATGATCCTAAGGGGTTCAGTCCACTTGTCTGCCAGAGCTCTAGGCTTGGTAGGCTCCATCACAAGGATTTCCTGTCCCGGAGTCCAATCCACTTGCGAGGCTTTAAGATCATGCCAGTACTTATTTAATTCTTGACTGGCCTTAACATCTTCTGTTGCTTGACCCATCATCAGTGTTATCCTCCATCTGAGGCCTTACACATAGTCCCCCACTTGCTTGGCGGGACCTGGAGGGGTGGCTTCCAAGCCTTCTCTGATCAAGGCGAGGGGCCCCCTCACGGGATGTCCAAAGAGTAACTCAAAGGGGCTGAAACCAACACCCTCTTGAGGTACCTATCTGCAAGCAAACAGCAGGCATGGCAGCAGTAGATCCCATTTCCTCCTTAGAGGCTCTTCCAAAGCACCTATCATGCCCTTGAGAGTTTTATTAAATCTCTCAACTAGACCATTGGTCTGGGGATGGTAATAGGTGGAGAACTTGTAGGTTACCCCACACTCTTTTCATATGGTTTTCATGTAACTAGACATGAAGTTGGATCCTCTGTCAGAGACAACCTCCTTAGGGAATCCAACATGGGTAAAAATGCTCAGGAGAGCCCTGGCAACCACCTTGGCAGTTACAGCCCAAAGGGGTATAGCCTCAGGGTACCTGGTGGCATGATCAACCAAGACCAGGATGAACCGATGTCCACCTGAAGTGGGAGGGTCCAGGGGACCGGCAACATTGACGCCCACCCTCTCAAATGGTGTGCCAACCACTGGCAATGGCTACAGTGGGGCAATGACACTTCCTCAAGTCTTGCCAGACAACTGACAAGTTGGGCAGTTCCTGCAGTTGGACTCCACTTCGACTCACATCCGAGGCCAGCAGAAATGGGCAGAGAGCCTCTGCTTAGTCTTCTTGGTACCAAGATGACCAGCTAAGGGCACCTCAAGTGCCAACTGCAGTAGGAAGAGCCTGTAAACCTGTGGTACCACCAACCTCTTGAGGGCACCAGGTTCAGGCTTAGTGGGCTCACTAACAAGGAGCTCACCCTCCCAATAAATACAGAATGTCCTAGGCACTTCTCATTGTGCCTGGGACAGGGCCTGTTTCCTCAGACCCTCGAGAGAGTGGCACTCTCTCTGTCCCTTACAGAAGTCTGCCCAGGGGGGGTCCCCCTTCAGCTAACAAGCATTGAAGGTCAGGATGATCCTCCGTGTTGAGAACCTCTCCCACAGGAGAGTCTTCTGGCTCTTCTCCCACATGAGTTGAGACAGGGTTTACCACTGGATCCAGCCCGTCCGGAGCATGGATCCCAATGGGTGCTGTAGGAACAGCAGGAAGAGAAGGAGCCCCTGGCCCAGAGGTTGCTTTCTTGTTCTTCCTTCGTCTTGCCTTAGGCCTCGCCTTTGGCTCGGGTACCTGATTAACAGCCAGAACCTGTGTCACCTGTAACCTAGTGACTACATCAGCAGTCATGGGAAGACCATCCGAGATCAACCCCAACTCTACTAGATAATTTCCTACAGAATGTTATCAGGGACATTGTCCTGAACCAGGACAGGAAGCTTTGCTGTCTTGTCTTCAATTATGAGTGTGACTAAGGTTACAGGCGATAATTTGGGAGGCCCACCAGCTAACCTGGTGGTTCTCAGAGGAGCACCTACATAGTCCTCTGGCTTGAGCAGGGTCCTGTCCACCACTGTCATGCTTACCCCAATGTCTCTCAAACCAGTAGAAGGCTGGCCATTCAAGAGGACATTTCTCAAAAATCTACGGGTGTTCTGTGGGATAGTCACCAGTACTTCCGCGTACTGGTCACAGGCCCCAAGAGACACTAAGGAAATCTCTACAGGAGCACCAAATGTGATCCCTGTAGAGGAGGGGAGGACAGTGGCCTCCACCTCAGACATGGGGTAAGGATAGGTCAGGCTGACAGCCTGTACTCCAAGTGCCTTACCTTTACACTTAGAGTCATCCCTCTTGTGATCCAGAGCCCCAGAATCCCAACATGTGCCGGCAGTGGAGGGTACGGTACTGGAACCACTGGGAGCCTACTTTGCAGCTGGTGGACCACTACTCTTATTCCCACCCACAGATGACTTATCCCCACTAGATTTTTGGGTCTTAGGAGAGGAGGGTTTAGGTTTACCCAACTGTGACTGCTTTTGGGACTCCTCAGCTTTCTGAGAGGCCCCCTTTTCTTTGTCCTTGTCCTTCCCACTGGAGTCCTTAGGGGACACCCGGTGGGAGACCCACTTGTCAGCCAACCTAGCCAGCTTAAAGGGATCCAAAATATTCTGGTCAGCCAAATACTGATGCAGCTCTGGTGAACAGGCTTCAGAAAAATGTTCAAAAAACAATAGGTGGGACAATTCAACAAAGGATTTCACCTTGTAACCATCAATCCACTCCATCATGTTCATGTGCGCAGCACTTACCCAGTCAACCCAAGACACATTGGGGGTCATTCCGAGGTTGGAGGTAAGGGATTACCGGTGCCTGTAAGGGCACCAATGGCGGTAATCCCTTTCCTCTGTATTCCGAGTTCCCTTTGCGGGTCCCTCTTTACCTCCTGCTTTTAGCAGGAGTAAATTACAGGACCCGCAAAGTGACCTTGGAGTAAATTACGGCACCGTAATTTACGGTGCCATAATTACCTCCTTCCCCATTCCCATTGAGCCCTATGGAGGCAGAAATGGGGATGGGGAAGGGCTATGGTGAATGGGGAATTACCGGTCCATCCAACCTTGGAATGGACCGGAAATTACTCCATTCACCATGCCGGTATTCCATGGAGTAAATAGCTCCATGGTTGCCAACCATGGAGCTATTTACTCCATGGTGTAGTCCTAACTCGGAATGAGGGCCATTCTCTCTTTTCTTAAATTCCCTGAACCTTTTAAGGTATTGGGTAGGTGTCTTGCAAAACCTGGCAATAAAAGCAGATTTCATACACTCATACTGACCCCTGTCTTCCACACTCAGCTTCAGAATACAGTCATACCCAATCTGAGGCACTCTGCTTAACAAACACTTAGCCCAATCTCTTTTGTCAACATCATGAATTGCACAAGCCATTTCGAATGTTTCAATTCATTGAAGGGTATCAGAACCCTCCACAAACACACCAACCAAATCTTTCATAAACTTGGTGGCTGGGGACCTGCCACTCTCAACTGGTTTAGCTGAAGTCTCCACTCTAGCTTTCTCTAGCTGGATTCTTTTCTTTGGTGCTCAGTGTCCTTATCTTTGAGTATCACTTGATGTGCCAACTCCTCTTTCTTCAACTCAGCTTCTGTTGCCAACTTTTTGTATTGAAAGGCTAACTGTTCCTGTTGTAACTCCAATTTTAAAAGTTCAATCTTTAGGGCTTCCCCCTGAAGAGCAGTGCTGGGGTTTGGAACAGAGGCAGCAGGAATGGTGGCATTCCCAGAAACAGATTCAGCAGAAAACCCAGGGACAAAGTCCTCATTGATTGCATTCCCCCCTCATCAAGAGTTTCACCATCAGCCTGGTAGTCCACCAGGGCAGCTATCAGCTCAGCCCTAGACGTATCCACAAAGTCTAACTCCCTGGCTTCACAAGCACTCTGGAGAGCCTCTAAGCTCATCCTAGTCAATTTACCATTTGCAATAGACTCCATTGCTTGTAATGCAGTTATTTTGTACACAACTAAATCTTAATTAAATAAAGTGCAGATATTTTGTGAGTGGCATGGTTATACACTGATTCTTAAAACCATAAGCATCCCACCCCTGCCACCAGTGTAAAGACTGGAGGGGGGTGTCTGTACTTCTGCTCTCTATATTATAGAGGAGAGGCACAGAGGACCCCAGCCAAGATTCTCTATTATTGGTATGTGATCGAGCAATCAAGGCCTAGCTTCTCAGGAGGTGATGCAGGCTGGTTCTTAAGTACAGTGTAGTCCCCAAGCCCCCACAAAGGAATGTCCACACACTATATTACTGAAAACACAGTCTTTATATAATTAATATTCAAAGGTATGTACACTATCCCAATAACTCACTTTGTACTCCGAAATCAACAATGGCAAATATATAGAGTTCTAAAGTGGTACCAGCAATATTATCAGACCTCATTAAAGTGCATCAACTATACTGTTAAGATGTCGCACAGATCAATAAAAAGGAAACCAGCAATAGAGAGGGGAGGGAAAGCAAGATGAAACAATAGGCAGAATACTGAGTCAGTTACCTAAACACAATTGTGTGTGGAGATCCCTCCGCTGGACAACCTGTAAAATAAAGATATAGCACAAGCCCAGTCCATATATTGATCAATAGTCCTATTTCCTCCTATAATGTTTTTACCCCACCCCAATGTACCTGGTGGAGCAGAGTTCTTCAAAGAAGCGTCGATGTATCCTTCTTGAGTGACCCCCTTTTAAGCTGGAGTCACGGATCGTTGAGAGGCTTTGAAGAAAGTAAACTTGGCGTCGACAGCGTCAATGAGAGGTTTTAGGGTGCCGAGACCACGGCGTCGATCCAGACGGTGCTTGTCGGCGACGTCCTGCAATTGACGCGACCTCGGCGATTCATTGTTCAGGACCCCAAAGAGTTTCTGAAGAACTGTGGCCCAGCAAGGGCATTGAGTCGTCGAAGTCTTTGTGGACTTCAGGTGGTGGGAAACCCACTGGCGGATTCTCCTCGGCGCTTCGGGGGCCTTGACTTTCTCCGGCAGGACAAAGCGGTCGACGGTGCGGACAAGGGAGTCCATCGATTCAAATGTTCTTAGGCAAAGGAGTGGGCGGCTCTGGTCATCGGCGGCACAGCGTCAAGCAGTCTGTCATGATGCCTACCCCCAGGCATCCGGACCAAGCCCATCAGCCCCGGGAGCAGGCATCTAGACATTTAGTAAAACCTCAGCAGCCCCGGTTAGGGGCTTTCTGGGTTCAATCCTGGCGCCTTAGGAGCCAGGCTCATAGTAGGAATCAGTCCTGGCACCTAAGGCGCCAGGCTCATAGTCATTACTTACCTCAGGCAGACCATGCTGCAAATGACTCCAATCCAATATGAAGCCTGAAAGGGACTATTTTTCTGCAGGGACTATTTTTTACTCGGGTGTGGTTCTAGGGACTTCTTACCTGGGACTACTTTTGAGGCTATTTAAACCACGCCCGACCCGCAACACACGCTTTGCGTTATTCTGCATCCAGCAGCGTAACACTCACCGTGCCTGCAGCCTGCATCCAGTCTTCTGTCACACCCGCCTCGAATCCGGAGCTCCTAAAACAAAGAGGAAAGAAAGGGACAGTGTTAGAAAACAAGCTTATTTCTATTCCACACCTGATTCTGGATCCATCTTGTCTACGGATCTGTAAAGAACATAATTTCTGCACGCGCCGTACTTCCAGCTGCAGCACCGCACCATACTCACCAGTCTTCACAGCATCCTTTGGGTCGGCGCTGCCTCCATCATTTCTTCGCTGAACTTCGGCACCTAGGAGACAAAAGAAAACCACAAGGTGAGCCGAGGGAACCAACAAATATAATTCTTACCACCATAGACTTACCTGATTTACCACTGGAGGCATCCTTTTGTGACTCTCCATATTTTCACGTGCCGCATCTGTAAAGAGAGACAAAACAACATGTTTTCCTCGTGCAACATTTACCGGACAGCGCCGGGTAATACAGACTCTTACCTGAGCGCCACCAGCTGCCACAAGAGCATCTTTTCACGAGCCAGCTGCAAGACAAGAAAGGAAGGGGGGAACAAGAGTGAACATCGGACATATTGAACTCTATGAACTTAATACTTACTGGTCCTCAGCAGCAACCTCAGAGTCAATACTCTCCGGAACTCTCCCGAGCCTTCAAACCAGTGAAGTAACTGGAATCGACGCGCCCCTGCAAATCCATGCAGGATGGAGAGCTCATCTTTCAAGAATTTAAGGTGAGATTGCTGTGAGGGCATTTCGGAGGTGATTATTTGGGGAGGACTGTGGGGGTGCCATCACTTGAATCCACAAGTGGCTACATCCATCTCTCCACTTGCAGGAGAATATTTCTACAAGTTAAGCAGACAAGATTAGGAGGGTAGATCCAGTCAGTCATCGCTGCACTACGCATCATGTGAGTGGAGACCGCAGCTGTCCGGGTCCGACCTACACCCCTGTGGGAGTCAGGTGAGTGTAACAGAATGCGAAACCTATCTACAAATCCCCACTCGGGCGTTATGGAAACCTCAGAAACCGACCAACTAGCCCTATTGTTAGGGGAATTTAGGGCAGAAGTGCACTTCGCGCACCAAGAGACTAATGCCCTCAGGAGAGACTGATAGTGTCAAAGGAGCGCACTGATGATCTTGCTAGACAATTACTGCAAAACCAAGCTGGGCAAAAACCATTACCTGGACTCGGGGGGAATCCAACTCCTGTTTCTTCGAGCAATCCTATGCAAGTGGTTCTACCAGGGAGCATTCCTTTAGCTCCACCCGAACATTTTGCTGGGGACCCAAAAAAGTTTGCCGTGTTTATAAACCAATGCCGCTTGCACTTTTTATGCAGACCTGGAGCTTTTCCGAATGACCAAACCAAAGTAGCCTTTGTACTATCATATTTTAGTGGCAGCGCAGCGGATTGGTCAATTCCATTAGTTAACCAGGATGACCCTCTTCCTCTGGATTTTCAAGGTTTTCAATTGAGCATGGAAAGACTATTTGCCAGACATTCACAGGGACAGGCCCTGGATAACAAACTTGTATCATTACAACAAGGTAACCAGGATCTACTAACCTATATCGCCACTTTCAATAGGTTAGTGGTGGAAACCGGATGGCCAGAGGTAAAACGAATTACATTATTTCATCGTGGACTTCGGGGTGAACTCAAAGACGTTTTGGCCCAAGTTGTGAACCCACCTCAGGATTGTGCAGAATATATAGACTTAGTGGTCCAGTTAGACCACCAACTTCAGAATAGAAAGGCTGATCGAGCTAAATTCGAGAATCGGTATTGGTTAAACCCATTGTTACCCTCAAAGGAACAGATGTTTCAGAATCGATGCAGATCGGGGGGGTCAAGGGACCCTTAACTCAAAAGGAAAGAGAAAGAAGATGGCAGATGCAATTGTGCCTGTACTGTGGGGCCTCAGGACATTTTCTACGGGATTGCCCTATAAAAACATCTAAAAAAGTAGTCGGAGTTGCTGATAAAAATCAAACAGAGCCTGATTCGGGAAACAACCACACCCGACAAGTGTAGAGGTCCGCTTGCCGAGCTTGAAGAAGGATACTCAGACCTCGCACTTCATCATACCAATGGTCCTCATAGATCCAAGGCAGCAATCACGTATGCCCGCAGTGAAGGCATACATTGATAGCGGGGCCATAGGAAACTATGTGGACCACGAGTTGGCTTCTAGGATGAATCTATCTCTCTGCAAATAGACCACTTCAGATATCATCACCACAGTCGATGGAACTGAAAGTGCCTCTGGGCCTGTAACTCATTCCACCGCAGAGATGACACTATTGGGTCAGGACGGGCATCAAGAGACTATTGTGTTTGATTTAAGCAAAGCCCCGCAGTTCCAAATAATACTGGGGATACCTTGGTTGGAAACACATAATCCTTGTATTGATTGGCGAGAGAAGAGAATAACCTTCCCGGATTGTGCACATACTTGTTACCCAAAAAAAACCTTGAACCAAAGCCTGGCCACAGTCGCTACTCCAGTCGTGCAGTTACCTCAGGAATATCAAGAATTCCAGGATGTTTTCCAAAGGGAACAGGCAAACACCCTACCACCTCACAGATCATACAATTGCCAAATCAATCTCATACCCGGTGCACAACCTCCATGTAGTAGGATCTACGCCCTTACGGAACCCGAAAACCTTCACCTACGACAATACTTGGACCAATACCTTGCTAATGGCTTCATTCGTCCATCCAAGTCCCCTGCATCATCAGCTTTGTTCTTCGTGCCTAAAAAGGAAGGTGACCTCAGAACGTGCATAGACTACCGCGCAATAAATCAGAACACGGTTAAGAACCAATACCCATTGCCTCTGATCCCCGAATTACTAGACCAAGTAAAGGACGCTTGCATCTACACTAAATTAGATCTCCAAGGGGCATATCATCTGGTACGTGTAAAGAAAGGCGACGAATGGAAGACTGCTTTTCGTACTATGTACGGGTTATTCGAATACCAGGTGATGCCCTGCGGGTTGTGCAATGCACCAGCAGCCTTCCATTATTTTATGAACGATGTCCTTCGTGAACTCATTGACGTCTGTGTTGTTGTATACATAGACGATATTCTAGTGTACTCCTCTTCAGAATCAGACCATTTGAAGCACGTTCGTGCAGTCCTTGAGAAACTACGCCAGCACAAGTTATATGCAAAATTGGAAAAATGTGTTTGCTCATGCTACGGAAGTTGAATTCCTTGTATTTATCCTGACTCCAAAAGGAGTCCGAATGGACTCTCGAAAGGTGGACGCAATCCTCAAGTGGCCATCACCCAGTTCAGTTAAAGGGGTACAAAGCATGCTCGGATTTGCTAATTTCTACCGCAGATTCATTCTGGATTTCTCACATGTTGTACATCCTATCACAGCACTTTTTTCGCGAAAAAATAAACGCTTCTGGTGGACCGAAGAAGCTGAAAAGGCCTTCCAAGAGCTGATAGCAAAATTCACGTCTGCACCTGTCTTAAAGCATCCACGCCTGAACTTTCAAACATAGTTGAAACTGATGCATCCAGTTTAGCCATGGGAGCTGTCCTGTCCCAGAAGGATCCTGAAACCGGTCAACTTCACCCAGTAGCATTTTGGTCCAGAAAGTTCTCGGCACCCGAGTTAAACTATGTGGTTACCGATAAAGAATTATTAGCCATCAAATCCGCCTTCAAGGCTTGGCGGCATTATCTTCTCGGTGCTAGGCATACCATTATGGTAATCACCGATCACCAGAACTTGCAGTATTTAAAAACAGCCAAGGCCCAATTGTCGCGTCAACTTCGATGGGCATTGTTCTTTACCGAGTTCGATTTCGTCATCACTTATCGACCAAGTTGTAAAAATGGCAAGGCAGATGCCTTATCCCGAACAGGGATGGGAGAAGCATATGCGAACCCGGAACCGGTATAATTTCGTAACAAAGAATTCTTGGCATAACCACTCTACAGACACTAGAGGATATTCAAGTAAAGATCCAACAACTCTTCGATCCAACAGCCCTCCAGGACTGGGTGAAGAAAGGCCCGGACTACTCAGTCATCAATGGCCTACCTTATTATCAAGGGCGACTATTTCTACCACACAAGGAACTACAAGAACTAGTCATCTCCAATTATCATGACACCCTGATGGAAGGACACCCAGGTATCGCAAAAACTGAAGCTAAAATTAAGAGACAATTCTGGTGGCCCACCTGGCGAAAAGACGTAAAGTCATTTGTAATGTCTTGTGGCATTCGCGCCCAAAACAAAAGTCCGAAGAAAAAAAAAGCTGGCATCTTACAACCTTTGGATATTCCACTTACACCATGGCACACCATATCGTTAGACTTTATTACAGATCTACCTCCATGTAATGGATTTAACACCATTGTAGTTATTGTGGATCTTTTTTCCAAGATGACCCACTTTATTCCTCTAAAGGGATTACCTTCTGCTTCAATTCTGGCCAAGGAGTTCCTCAAAAACATTGTTCGAATACACGGATTTCCTTACGTATTGGTCTCTGACCGAGGTAGTCAATTCATTTCACATTTTTGGAAGAAATGTTGTCAACTGGCGCAAATCAACGTGAGGTTGTCAACTAGTCACCATCCCCAGACCGATGGTCAGACAGAAAGGACCAACCAGACCCTTAAACAGTACCTACGTTGCATGCTACACCAGACCGAAAGTAATTGGAGAGATATTTTATGGATTTCCGAGTATGCATGCAATAACTCTGTACATTCAGGAACCGGACAAAGCCCCTTTTATACGATATATGGACATCACCCTCGAACCTCAGAACTAGATTCGCCTCAGCATTTAGAAATGCCTGCAGTTAGTCATTTGCATTCTACTATTACACAAGCCTTTAAAGAGGCAACAGAACATTTGAAACAAGCAAAAGAGAAATATAAGAAAAATGCTGATCAACATAGAAGTGAAACTCCACAATACCAGATTGGGGATCAAGTTTGGCTGGCTACAAAACACATACCTCTGAAGGGAACTCGGACTTTTAAACCTAGATATTTGGGACCTTACACTATTAAGGCCATTATCAACCCGGTAGCCGTCAAATTTGAATTACCCTCTAATATGCGCATTCATCCTGTCTTTCATGTTTCACTTTTAAAACCAGTTCAACCAGGAACAGGATTAACCAAACCACCCAACCCCATCTTGATAGATGGAGAACCTGAATTCGAGGTAAAAAATATCCTGGACTCCAAGATGGTTAAAGCAAAACTTTTTAATTTCATCGATTGGAAGGGCTACGGACAACAAGAAAGGTCATGGGGACCTAGTGACCACGTCCATGCACCTCAGTTGGTGAAAAGATTCCATCGGAACTTCCCAGACAAACCAGGGCCCAAGGGAAGAACAACTTTAGGAGGGGCCTTGGGGGGAGTGCTTTCATGATGCCTACCGCCAGGTATCCGGACCAAGCCCATCAGCCACGGGAGCAGGCATCTAGACATTTAGTAAAACCTCAGCAGCCCCGGCTAGGGGCTATCTGGGTTCATTCCTGGTGCCTTAGGTGCCAGGCTCATAGTAGGAATCAGTCCTGGCGCCTAAGGCGCAGGCTCATAGTCATTACTTACCTCAGGCAGACCATGCTGCAAATTACTCCAATCCAACATCGGGTGTGGTTCTAGGGACTTCTTACCTGGGACTACTTTTGAGGCTATTTAAACCACGCCTGACCAGCAACAAACACTTTGCGTTATTCTGCATCGAGCAGCATAACACTCACCGTGCCTGCAGCCTGCATCCAGTCTTCTGCCACGCCCACCTCGAGTCCGGAGCTCCTAAAACAAAGAGGAAAGAAAGGGACAAGGTTAGAAAACAAACTTATTTCTATTCCACACCTGATTCTGGATCCATCCTGTCTCCGGATCTGTAAAGAACATAATTTCTGCACGCACCGCACTTCCAGCTGCAGCGCCGCGCCATACTCACCAGTCTTCACAGCATCCTTCGGGTCGGCGCTGCCTCCATCATTTCTTCGCTGAACTTCGGCACCTAGGAGACAAAAGAAAACCACAAGGTGAGCCGAGGGAACCAACAAATATAATTCTTACCACCATAGACTTACCTGATTTACCACCGGAGGCATCCTTTTGTGACTCTCCATATTTTCACGTGCCGCATCTGTAAAGAGAGACAAAACAACACGTTTTCCTTGTGCAACAATTACCGGACAGCGCCGGGTATTACAGACTCTTACCTGAGCGCCACCAGCTGCCACAAGAGCATCTTTTCATGAGCCAGCTGCAAGACAAGAAAGGAAGGGGGGAACAAGAGTGAACATCTGACATATTGAACTCTATGAACTTAATACTTACTGGTCCTCACCAGGAACCTCAGAGTCAATACTCTCCAGAACTCTCCCGAGCCTTCAAACTAGTGAAGTAACTGGAATTGACGCGACCCCTGCAAATCCACGCAGGATGGAGTGCTCATATTTCAAGAATATAAGGTGAGATTGCTCTGAGGGCATTTTTTTGGAGGTGATTAGTTGGGGAGGACTGTGGGGGTGCCATCACTTGAATCCACAAGTGGCTAAATCCATCTCTCCACTTGCAGGAGAATATTTCTACGGGTTAAGCAGACAAGATTAGGAGGGCAGATCCAGTCAGTCATCGCTGCACTACGCATCATGTGGGTGGAGACCGCAGCTGTCCAGGTCCGACCGACGCCCCTGTGGGAGCCAGGTGAGCGTACACAACTTCAACGGGCCTCCAGTGGTTACACAAACCTGCGAACCCTGGTCGACGGCAATGGACTTCGATGGCGGCGGAGTCTGGGTGCTTCACTTCGATCTCCTCGGCGGTCCCGTCTCTGTTCTGCAGCCTTTCGAGGGTCTGGCTTCCAGGGAGCTTCAGCGAAGGTTAGCGGTGCTCGATGGTCCCTCGGATCATGGGAAGAGGGCACCTTACCAGATCCTCTCTCGGATCAGTCTTCGACGAATTCGGCAGCTTTCAGATCAGGTCGAAGCAAATGCAACGGCCAGTCTTCTTCTTCCAGCTGGGCGTCGCGGATCAGCAGTTCCAGTTACTCTTCAAGTATAGACACAGATTCTGAACAATTTCCAGAGGTGAGAGGTCCCCAGATATACTATCATGTCGCTCATCCAAACTGCTGGGTCACACTCAGCAGCCAATCATACAGAAGGGCATTCATGCAGTCAGTCAGCCAATCATGCACACAGTGCATTCAGGCCATCCTCCTCCCTCTCAGACACTCACAACAAGGAATGTGGATTGGGACAAGTACCCAGCCATTCAACACTACACACTGCATTCAGGCCAGTTTCGGGCAGGTCTGTCTCAGTCTTTGTCTTTCATACCAGAAACCAGACAGCCACAACAGGAAGTGCATATTGGTCACACACTCCATTCACCAAGGTCCCACCCACAGGGTGTACCCACAACATAAAGTCACTGGGAATGTTCCAGCCAGTCTGCACTGGACTTCACAACAACACCATATATGGAACTTCCACCAAACAGCCAGTCAGGGGGAAGGGACAGAGTCAGGGCTGCCCAGGACTTTGGGGAAACAAGATAACAGGCAATAGAAAGCAAGAGGCCACAGGGGCCATCAACTGATTCCAATGGCAGGGCCTAGGTATCCCAGAGCACCTGTCAAATTCAGCATGGAGCTGCCACCAGCCCATACCCTGCTCTGTGGGCCACCCACAGGTGCCCAAATAAATACACTAGGGGCACAGGGTTGTACTCTCACCCAAGGGTGCCATGAGGGTATCCCATGAGTCTGTACACCAAACCAAAAACAGGAAGGGCTGCACTGCCAGGAGTCCCACCTGGACTCCTGGGCAGAAAACAACACAGAACACAATGAAAAAGGACTACAGGACAAGGACAGGGCCCTCCAATGCATTTCCAGCATCACAGTGATCAATTGCAATCGCCTGGATTTCTCTGTGACCCTTCTGGGCTCTTAAGGATAAGCAGGGAATACAGAATGCTGTGAAAGCCATTTATTCAATGCTCTGACCACTGGTACACATATTTATGGTGAAATTGTAGTTTTCCCCACAGACTGCTGTACTACCAATCCCACAGTAGCAATACCATTATCCAATTCCAGTAATGCTTGCTAACGAAAGACTGGGGTTTCCTGTATGGTTTCAGATTCACAAGTGTTTCACAAATTAGTAGTCCAAGAAATATGTCACCATCATTATGGCCAGGTTTGCACAGACAATGAATGCTCTGTCTGTCATGTGATGTTTTTGACCATACTCAAATGCTTTCACAACATTGATCTTGCTGGTGGAGGTCTGATGCTTGTCTGTTGGTACGGGAATTAATACACCTCTGATTATTTTTACTTCTGCCATGTCTGTGCATGATGCTACACTACCTTCCACCAGCACAGCATTTTGCACTAGAATGTGCAGGTTACCAGATGTGACTGCTCTTTATTCTCTCTGAATATGAGTCAATTTTGACTTGCATGGTAGGCTTGCACCAAGGCTGGGTTCATGTGGGCACGATGGTGTGGGCAGTGGTGGTGCTGGTGGTTTTGGATGTCACATAATGGTGTAATGTGCTTTCTGATCTGCAACAGCAAGGCCATTTCTCAGAGTGAATGTATACAGGACGGGTAAGGGCTTAATTAATACTGCAGCCTCTGCACCTGGCATGTCATTCCCCTTTCCATTCTCTTCTTACTCCTCAGTTTTCTAACAGCAATGGTTATTTCCAGATGGACTCTGATGAAGCATAATATGTTTTCTTGGTCAACTATAACACCATCATTACTGTCTGACCAAGTGGACATGGGTGAAGGGATATAGACCGACAGGTGTGTTACTAGGTCTGGAAAATATCCTGGGCTACACTAATGTCAGGACTGTCGGGATACAGGGCTATCTTGCCTTTTGTTTGTAGCTCCTGAGCTTCTATCCGGGACTGCAACCAAAAGACCTGGGGCTATCGCCCCCTTAGCCCACCAGCAACGACTCTGCAGACCTATGTCTTTTAGTTTCTCCCTGTAGTTCACCACCATCTGTTGTTATTGCTGGAACTTTGGTTAATATGATTTGCAGACCTCCCCCTTCTGCCCTTGGGACAGTCAACAGAACTTAAAGTGCAACTGCCTCTAACTGCATTGGTGGATGTTCATTGTCACGGTGTAATACCTGAGTGACAATGAGTGCGAACAATGAGTTGACTGATACCCTTAATTAATCAGAAGCAATTTTAGTCTCTGCATGCACACAGCAAGTGCAGATTCAGTTGTGAAAAAGACCAAAAGTCACATGCCTTCCCCTGCCTCTGGCTCATTTGGGTGATGACATTGGTCCACATGTGTGTGAATGGATGTTTGCTCACGTGCATCTCTACTGCTCGTCCCCCAGCAAAATCAGGTAAGTAAGCCTCTACCACAATCTGCGCTGAATGATTCCTGGCTTATCCTGCTCCTTCACCCAGGCATCACTTGATGGAACTTGTCGCATCCACTCACTTTAAGATATTACACGGACTGATTTGTTGCTTTCATCCATGAATCTCTGCTGCTCCCTCCAAGCAAAATCAGGTGAGTGTGTATTGCAGGTGTCACCCATGTCACATGTTATGTCCAGGGCCGGTGCTATCACTAGGGAAGGTTAGGCGCTTGCCTATGTGTGGAAATGTTAGAGCAGCAAAATGCTGCTTTAACACCTCCACACTAATTGTATACTAACTGCCTTGCCTGTGACAGCACCAGCCCTGACTGTCTGCAGGCTGAGGTTGGCTGCAGCAGCAGCAGACTAGGAGGCGCTGCCACACCGCGAAGGTTGGCATTGGGTCAGGGTAGCGAGTGGCATGGGCGTGGCAGCACCGGCACGGTCCGGCACCTGCGCATTTGCACTCCACATGGCAGGCCATGAAGGAAGCACCATATGTGCCCACTCGAGCCTCGACCGATCATTGTGGTGGTCATGTTGGAACTCTATCAGGGAATGCTGCAGTGCACTATGCAGCTTCATTGAGCCCCCTGCCTTGAGCCTGTTAACTTGAATTGGTCCACTGTCCAGACCGTCCATCAAACGTGGTGGCCTATACGCTCTGACTGGAGGCCAGCAGCAGCTTTTTGCTGTGCGGTGCGCCAGACCAGTGAGTACCTGTCGCATATGCCACCCATCCTGGACATGGCTGCCCCTGTTGTGCTGTGAGAGCGGCCCCGGGGCTGGGCCCTGGCTGTAATGGAGCCTGTGCTGAGAACAGTCTTACGTCACACCAGTGAGGTCTCCACACTAATTGTATATCGCCTTGCCTTGATAGTACCAACCCTGCTTCCTTCGCACATTCCCTCCATCTCCTCAAATCTCCCTAACAGGAACGTGTGTGCTCTGATGAACTGGCGTGCAATATTAGGAGACTGACACTGTGCAGATTTCATGCTCTTGTTTGGCCTGTGTCTCCTTCACACTTCACTGCACGAAGGTCAGTGCGTCCCCTGCAAACACCTTTAGAACATAGTTTGTGTTGCACACCCATTTGTACCCTTAATCTAAATGCACTTACTATAACAGTGAAAAATAGCACACAGTGTAGGAAGCGATACATGCATGCGTGCATGCAATATATTATGCATTAACTTAGCAAACTTTGTTAACACGGCTGCTGTAGATGCCCCGCCTGTGTGTAGTGCAAACACTTCCGGTCAATGGCACTAATGCAAACAGGACCGACTCCACCTTTCAATCTTCCAAGGTCAATCGATAACATGGCTGCCATTTCCTTTCTTGGGGCAAGACTTGTTCTTGACAGGGCCAGGACCTCGGATAATGTAGCCAGTCCCCCACGCTACCCATTTGGGGATTCGGAATATAGCTTTTCAATGCATCCAGGGGAGCTGGGGGCAAGAAATATATGGAATGCCCCATGTGGAATAAATATGGGAGTTTACTGAGACCCTGGAATGCAGGCAGTCCCAGGGTCCCTGCAGGTCACAGAGTCTTCCTGATTCTCTGACATTGTTTTAGTGATTACAACAAATGCGAGGAACATGGGGGGGTCGAGTTGCTCCATCTGCCTGTGTGGGGCACTTATGCCCATTTGGGCTTGCAGTCCATTGACTACCTAAGGCCATGCTAATCCCTAGAGCCAGGCCATTCCCACCCACTTCCTGCCCAAAACGCATCCACTACTGGGATGTCTTTGAACTCGCTTTACTCAAGCCAATAGCCCCATTTCACCCAAGGTCATCCGAGTCAGCCCTCGGCCCCATCAGTGAAGCTGAACCAACGGCAAAAGATGTTTTGTGTAATTGCAGTTCATTACTGCTTGGTCACAGCTC
This sequence comes from Ambystoma mexicanum, assembly GCF_040938575.1. Taxonomy (NCBI): domain Eukaryota; kingdom Metazoa; phylum Chordata; class Amphibia; order Caudata; family Ambystomatidae; genus Ambystoma; species Ambystoma mexicanum. The sequence goes on along the minus strand of NC_090939.1, from coordinate 435,768,728 downwards.
TGCTCACGAAGGTCACTTTGATATACAGTTGTTGCTTAAAAAATAAAAAGGGGAGTTGGGGGCTGTGAGTAGTGCCATCTCATCACACTTCCTCTAGAACTGGAGTGCAAAGTAGCTTATTTAAGGGGACATTATGACACTAATTCATTTTTACACATTTTATTGTTCATTTCTAAAAAGATGGAGTGATTCAAAGTGTTTCAAGTTGGGAAGGGAACAAGGAAATACAGTAATCAGTCTTAGGCCTTAAAGTTTCCGAGTGATTGACAGAAAAACTAGCATACTCGGCCTGACACCTGTTCAAGTGCATGACGTGTAAAAGTAGCGACCAAGCTAAGGAAGGGGGACAAAAAAGGGTGTGGGGGCAGGACAGACAAACTAACTGGCACTGGTACATTTAGGTCATGCATGCGTACAGATGGCGGTGCGAGGAAGGAGGGTGTGGGGGGGTAACAAACAAGTCCAGTCCAGCAGGGCCCTGGGTTAAGTGCAGAGAGGTTGCCCTGCTCATGGAGCATGATGTGAAAGTGTGGTAATGATGAACATAGTAAAGTGGCCCGGAGGCAAGCGCAAATGACTGGCGGTGGAGCCTGGACCTGCAAGGCTCTGGAGGTGAACCAGGCAACCAGTCACCAGGACTGATCAGAGTTAGGGAGGAGAAGGAGTGTGGAGAGAAAAAGAAAAGAGCTTAGCGTTGGAGAGGGAGAGAAAGAGGACAGGATGTCTTGTGTTTTGGTGGTGAAATGTGCAGCTAGGGACAAGCAAAGGGCCTGGGTGGGTGTAGAAGAGGAAGTGGCTGCAGTAGGGTTGGCCAATTTCTTGCAGACTTTGAAAAGTTTGGCCATATTGTTAGATGCCGCGGAGATGCAGGCTTGAATGAAGACTCTTTTCTTCGAACAGATGCAGAGTCTATATTGCCTTTGAAGAAGGCGGCAGGCCAGTTTGTCAGAGGGTGCACCTGAGGATCTCCATTTCCGTTCCACCACTCTGCACTTGCGTTTAAGGGCAGCCAGATCAGAGACGTACCAGGAGTTGCACTTTTTGGTAGGCTTCAGTCAGACCCTCATGACACAGGCAAGAATGTCAAGAGTGCTTGAGATGGAAGAGTGAAAGTTAGAGAGGGCTGTGTCAGGGTGGGAGTTGCCGCATGAGTAGGAGGAGGAAAGTAGGAGGTGGAAGCAAAGGCAGCCACTGACACTCTTTTCATAGATCAGGTGACATTAAAAGCAGGAGGTGGTGTAGGGTGTGCCATTGCTAAAAAAAGAAGAGAGCTTCAAGTCAGAAGAGAGAAGAGATTGATCAGTCCATGAGAGTGAGGTAGTGAGAGGAATAGAGAGTGGGATGTCTGTGGAGTGGAGATGAGAGCATCCAAGGTGTGGCCATCAGTGTGTGTAGGACCAGAGGGTAGAATGGAAAGAGAGAGGGAGGCACACAGGTTGTGGGATGTTAATATCCCCCAATGGGAGGAGTTGTGGACAGGAGGAGGCCAGGTCAGCCCATTCTTAGAGGAAGAGGGGGGGCTGGCCAGGTGGCTGATAGAAAGTGGCCAGAGTAAGAGAGGCGACAGGCGAGAGAGAGAGAGAGCCTGCAAACCAGACATTCAAATGAGGAGTAGACCTGAGTGGGAATAATGGAAACAGGGATCCACTTGGGAAAGATCAAAGCTATTCCATCTCCTGTCCTGTTGGGTCTGGGCACGGAGAGGATCTTGTAGCCTTCAGGGAGGAGTGTGTCAAAACTTGTTCCAGAGCTGTCCATAATCCATGTCTCAGTAAGAGCAAGAAGATCCCGGTCGAAGAGTTCAAGGAGCTGTCAGAGGTCAGAGGAGTGCTTGACAGCAGGGCAAGAGTTTAGTGTAGCAACATGGAGCAGGTTGCCACTTTTCAAGTACTTATGTGGTGTGGCGCAGGGGACAGAGGCCCCCCCGCAAGCAGCAAGACAGCCTGAGACATAGAGGATGGAGGAGGCAGAGGAGGCAAGGATGGCAAGGGTGTCATTGAGGGGGGTGCCGTCAAGGGAGTCAGGATAGTGGAAAATGTTAAGGGAGCCAGTGTGGGAGCAGCTACATGAGGCTAGGGAGCTCAAGATGTGATGGCAATGGGTGGCCAGAGCAGTAGGGTGGAAGAGGCTGACAAGGTTATCAGTGTGGTGCAAGTAGGTGAGGGAGCCTGTAAAGTTGAAAGCGACATCAGGAGTTGTGAGAGAGGTGGTGAGGATGGTAGACGGCAAGGAGGCCAAGGTGGGCAAAGTTGGCAAGGGAGCCTGGGAACCTGTGAGGATGAAAGAGGAAAGGTTGCTAAGGGGAGGAAGAAGCCTATCAAGAAGTAAGAGGTTGGATTGAGGCCCTTGTACCAGGATTGTACCATTCCGATAGACATTTATGATGGCTCTGGAGGTGGAAGAGGAAGTAAGATGGGCCTCCCAGCAGGTGCCACCATTTATGTGTGAGGAAGAGTAAGGAGAGAGCAGAGTGGCCTTATGGAGAGTCCATAGGTCGGGAGAGGGAACGACGAAGAGGATATTGGTGAGAGTCTCTCTGGCGGGAGCACTGAGATGCGTGTCAGAGATAAGAAGGCCTGGATTGGAGTCCAGTATGTCCTTCTTGAGTTTCTCCCTGCCAGATGTGGTGAGAGGTGAAGGATAGGAGATGGATAGGCAGTTAAAGAAGATGGGGGAGATAAAATGCGCCATAGTGAGGGGCACAGAATGTGGTATACTTAAGCAGGCAGAGCCGTTGGGGTATGTGTGAGGAAGTAGGCAAGGGGGGAGCAAGCATACAGGGAGACACAAACGGGATGGGAGGAAACAATGGGAAATGAAGAGGGTGCGGGACAGATAACAGACAGAACAGACCAGAACAGAACAGTGGGAGGGGGCTAAGCAGTCAGCACATTCCCATGAGTAACAGGTTGTGCAAACACCTGAACAGGTATAGCAGCGTAATAGTACAGTGGTGTAGGCTGTAGAAGTGTAGGGCCAGGAAGGAGGGGAAATGTTATGGCCTTGCAAGAAGCGATGTCATCTGAGATAGATGGTAGAGATTGTCAAGAGTCGCACGGCACAGAGTCGGGAGGATGATGCAGGCAATAGGTCAACAGCCCCCACTTATGTAATAGCTGAGGGGGGGAATCACATAGTCCAATCCTACCTGGTCGCGGTACCCAGCCTCAAGATGCATGTTGTTGTTTAGAGAGGAGTAGGGGGGCCTGCAATGCCCAGACAGGCCCAGACAGGCACAGACAAGAGCTTTAGAAGTGAGGCCTTTGGAAGTTGGCGGCTAGCCTGCCGGCTCCGTGATTAGCCCAGGATAAGAGGGACTTAACCAATTATCGGCCCTCCACAAGGGACCTCGCAAGGCACTCTGTGTCCTTGATGAGGTCCGCCATTTTGGAATGGCCTAAACAAAGGCTAATTCAGAAGTGAGAAGTAATGCACCCCAGGAATGCATGCACACCTGAGAGAAACAGATGTTAAGGCAGTGAGGGGGCTTTCTTCTTGCGAAAAGTGATGCACTTTGCAAGAGTCTTTTTTACCAAAAGCCCCGCCCGTAAGGATCAGCCCAAGAGGGCTTACCTTGACCATTAACAGGGTCACTGTTATTATCTTTTTGCTTCACCTCATTTGGTCGGGTGAGGGTTTGTATGTTATATTCTTACACACATGTTGGAAATGTCTTCAGAGCCTCGAAAGTGAAAACATAAGACAAAAGAAAGTCAGACTGTTTTTACTTTACTTTATCAGCAAGCATCAGTCACCAATACAAGCAAAGCTTGCTGTGTGGATCCCTGTGTACAATAAGTGTCACACTGACATGAATGCTCCATGTATTGTGAAAGAGTCCATTTGAATAATAACCCTTCACAAGCGATTGCTGTTCCTGGTCACCTTTTAAGATAATTTTCAACCTCTCATCACACGCTGTAAGCATGTGTGCAGCTGACACACAGCCGCATCCGAGAGCCTTCACAAAGCAGTCAGCCTGCCTGGATACAATGTAACAGCGACATGCTAGTGCTCTTGCAGTTTAATGTGAAGAAAGTGCATTGGAATCCATACACAGAAGAAAACGTGAGCAATGTGTTAGGTGAAGGTAATGTAATGGGTTGCAGCAAACAGTAACAAAATGGTGATGACTGGTTGAGAACGGTTAGGACCCGGAAAGATTGTGGTGTGGAGGGCGCCAATCTGACAGTTTGCCTAGGGTGGCAACATTCCTTGCACCGGCCCTGGTTATATCCCCTCACTCCAGCAGACAGACACTAACGGGTCTGCCACCACCCGTGTCTCTATAACTCGGGAGATAGCACGTGTATTGCTCACACACTCTAAATCCCTGGAAGTGCCATTAAGCACTGCATATGGAAAACCGGAGCAACATCTGTTGTTCTTATAAGGTGTCACTCACTTGCTACCTCTTCCTACACGTATTCCTACAATTACTCAAAATACACCCCAGTTTATTACATTCTCCCTAGCTATAGTAGGTTGTCTCCAGCAACTTCCTCCTGTCTGCCTGAAATCTGTTGAAGGCTGGTTAGGAGCTCCATCTGCATGCCCCCTTCAAGCCATGTGGTCAAATTTCAGATGAACATTTCCTGAACGAATCACGCGAAATCGGGTGGTTTGCGTTTCTTGCAGGAGAGGTCATCCAGCCCTAGTCTTTAGTTTGCTGGAACTGGTACGAGGATGTATGCATACTTATTTGTTAAAATATCTGTGAGGTTTGTGCACAGATGTACAACACCTACTCTAAATGAACTAATAATGTCATTAAAACAATTGAATTATATGTAAACATTATGCTGATAGTTATTCATGCTTCTCTTCTTTCTCTAATTAGGAAGGTTGCCTCTTTATCTTATGGGTTTTTGAGGAATCATGATTTTTCTATAAATTAGTGCTTCTTCTAAAATGTATTCATATATTTGAATTATAATCTGTTTTTGTGGACGTGCTTAATTTTATTTATCTTATATTCTTAATGCAATTAATTAACTTTTTACCAGTGATATATTTGTATCTATTAGTACATTTGAATCATTAGTATCTGCTTGCTGCAGATATGGTTCTGTAGCACATGTTTTAACACGTGTACATGTAAATATGATGGTTCAATCAGTTTATGTTTTCATTTGATATTTAATTATTTACGATGCATCCACATTCTGCATTTATAAATAAAGGCCCCTTTTCATATGGCTTACTCTGTTCTATGAAACAGCTGCATGATGGGTGTCTTACTTCAGAGAGGTATTTGCTATGATTTCTGAAGATTCTGAATTACATTACAGTTAATAAATTATTTGTGGGGATTGTTTCTGCCCTCTCTTGGAACTAGAAGGATAGTCTGTCCAAGTGGATGTCTGAGATTTGCAAATCCTTCTCTTGGTTAAGGTAGGATACATTTTTGCCCTTGTACAGTTGTAGTTGTACTGTATAGATTAAGGGATTTGTATTTTCTGCCATCTGCAACGTGGAGTCCTTTTGTTTATCTATCTCCACCGGTTTCAGGGGTTTTCCTGCCCTTGCCTGATTCAGGATCTCTGTGGGTTCTTCAGGAAGCTGTTGCACCCTGGTTTTTGATTTCTTGATTGTCCCTTTGAACAGTTTATATATGCTATGATCAAAAGCTATTAAAAGTCGTTTGAATGGATTTCTGAATGATCTCAAACTCCATAGTGATTATTCTTGGCTGTAATTCAGTTTCTGATTTCTCTGACAAATCAGTACCATTACATGTTTTGAAAGTATCACGATGTATGATGCCTTTTCCTCATTTGAGATCAGTGGGAGACCTTATTCTGGTAAATGTTCCTGGTGCATTTACCTGTGCACTGAGTTTAAGCACAATTAATCAACGTGGATCAAATGTACTTTTTTGTAGTCCATAGTAGTCTAGAAACATTGGTTCTGTAATTGCATACCTCAGAGGATGTGTGAGTAACTGTTTAAAGATGTGCCCTTCTTTGTTTGTGGCCCATACCTAGTTAGAGAGTCTGGGCAGTTTTTATTTCTTGAAACCCAATTGCTAATATGTGCGTGTTCCAGTGTTAATTCTGGAAACTTTTGAGGCTCACTCTCAGATTCAACAGCCTAAAACCCAGGGCTCACCTGAGGAGACTTGGAGGAGCACTTCTGGGATGGTAATTTGGTCTTCTTTTTACCAGTGAGGGTCTAGTGAAGAAAGGGGTGAGCTTCCTCCGAAGTCACCCTGCTAGTTCTGACAGACCAAGCAGGCTGACACTGGGAAAACTGCCCAGAAACAGGACAAAAAAGGGGAAAAACCTGCATAGGGTGTAGTGAAGAGCTGCTAACCACGCAGATGACAGGAGGCAGTCCGGATAGAGCAGCAGAAGGAGAAATGGAGGCTGCAGGCAGAGCAGAGCAGAGCCTTACAAGGAGAGCAGGAGAGAGATCTGGAAGGAGGCAGAGAAGGAGCAAAGGAATCAAGGAATGAAGTGGGAGAGGATTCCAGGAGGGACGTAGGAGAACGAAGTAGGGAGCGCTGAGCAAGGAAGCAACCAAGCGGGCAAGCAACCAAGCACTGAGACGCGAGCTTGCATAGCTGTTCAGCACATTAAGTATTCCATTTGGAGAGGGCAGGAGCAACTAGATCATGGTTCGGCACACAGCAAAGGCTGGTGACGGCCATCTTGGAAGGAAAGATGGCCATCGCAAGGATGTGACGGCCCTTCCATGCAGCCCAGAACAGCAGTGCAAAGCGCGGCATGACACTCATACATTATCTGGCGTAGGCTTTCCATAAGAAGCAGTATCTCAAATCTGTCATTCCTTTTTGTGGCCAATGCTTTAACAAAAGTATATAATAGATCTGCTTCTAGTCAGTTCAGCTGTTTAACCATTATGTTAAAGTTAGCAGGGGGATGCATAACATTTGCCATTAGAAGCCACGTGTTCAAATCTAGAATATATTTCACTGGACTGACATCTATGGTGACAATGTTAAGTTTTTGGGAGCCATATTTCTTCTCTTCCATATACCAAATACCCACTCTTGTCAATACGTAGGTTTTTCATTGATCTTACCAATGTTCAAAGAAAATGTTTATTGTGAGGTTTTCAAAGTTCCAACTCTAGAACAAAGGAATACCTGCTGCTCAGCATCAAGTAGTACAATCCATAAGATTATACCTGGTCTAGTTCATGCTTGTCAAATATCAAAGCCGCAGATAACCTCTCCCGGGGTCCCCGAAATGTGGGTAGCCGCAGATTAAATTGTCAGATTATGAACATAGATAACAGTAATATCTTTTGCATCGATACACTGGGCCAGGTCCTGATCAGCAGGAGATGGGAATCATATAAAACTCTGTATTGCTCATGTTCTGTGCTTAGAAAAGCATTTAACACACGTGCTGGTGTCACATACTGAGCTAAGAGGTCAAGGTGCTAGCATGCAGCACTTTCAGGCAGACCTGCTGCTCTAGAGAGGTGAAGTAATAGTAAAGATGAGAGATTTCTGCTCAGGAGAACTTCTTTTCAAACAAAGGCAATGTTTCCATCTGAAAGTTCATCAAGAGGATGTGCTCATGGAGAGGTTCCAAATGTGATCAGGGACGTGTCCTTGAAAGGGCTCTACTAGAGATGCCGTATCCACTTTAAGCTCAATAAAACATCCATCCACACATGTGCTGATGAATTAGAGATTGTCCTTCTAGGTTGGCCTGCGTGACTGTGACAGAGGGCCAGGAGAGACTGAGCAGCAGTTGCCCACATGGAGCTCCTTTCAAATGCCCCATATGCCCACCGCAAAGCGTTTAAATGGCTTTCACTGATACATCATGAGAACTTGGCCACCGCTTGCACTATCACCTACCTATTTTATTGACTTGTTTTACTTTGTGTCTTTGTTGAGCAGGGACCTTTGTTTGAGAAGCAGTGGAGCACTGTGTGAGAGTTGCTACTGTCTGAAATTTTGAAAACGAATGTGTGCTGGGTGGTGAAAATTGTGGAGAGGTAAACTTAAAGCTATATGATAAGTGAAAGAATAGCCCAGTAAAGAATGTATCAGAATGACAAGAAGGGTAGAAACAGCGATGGATAGATGATGTATTTATTACCACTACAGAAAACCTGAATAATGAATACATGACTTGAATAGTTTACAAACACTGCTGTGATATTTGTCGGAATAATGTGAAGGCAGTGTCACAACAGAACCTTAACTGCGCTAGGAGAAGATAAGAGAACAATGCCAAAATCGAACAATGCCTTAAAATACTGTCTGGCATGGAACAGGATGCATGTTTTGTTGAGTCAAGGGAATTTTGTGAGCCCTCTTCTTAAAGCATTTTGGTGTCAGGATATTAATTGGAGAGGTTCAGATGGTTTGCCTCCTATACTGCGTAATATGTTTTTTTACACTGCAGTCAAACAATTTTTAGGCAAAGCAATTAATTCATTTCAGAAGCACTTGTTCCACAGATGTGAAGGATGGATGATTCAAAGATAATATTATGCTGTATCAAGAGAGATATGAAATGCTGGGCCCGACTTCCCATTTTAAATCCTATGAAGTATTCTTGTAGTTCATGTCACTTTTTGAATGCAGGATATGCATACCATAAAACAAGGTAATGTAAAAACGATTATCCCAACCATGTAAAAATCTCACACCTGACATTACCTCCAAGAAGAAGGCTTGTAATTTTATATACTATCTAAATTATTATTTTCATTTGTAATGGTAGTTATCAATTTATCAATCTATGCATTCTGTATGGCTGACCTATTTTTGATACACATTTCTCGTCAACTGCTCCAATACATTGGAGACTGATTCTTACGAATTGTGAGTTTTGTGTGGGATCCCTGGGTAATGCAAAATCCATAAAGAGAAGCGCCAACCAAGTGTGTGGCGAAATGTTCTGTTCAGTTGATGCCTGCTAAATGGGACTCATCTGACCTGGTCTACATTTGGATTTGGTCCACCTACAGTCCCACAAATGACAAATCCTTGTTTTCATTTGTGGGAGAGTGAGGTTCTGAGCTGTGCAGTGTTAGCCCACGGCCCAGATGCCTAGGGGGTCAGAGACACATCATTACGACCCAGGCGGTAAGTTACCGCCTGGGCCGTGACTTTACCACCATGGCGTAAACTACGTTTACGCCATGGTGGTTGGCGGACTTACCGCCCCATTCCGACCTTGGCGGGGCGGTAAGTCCCCAATCCCCATTTACCTTTCCCCATTCCCATTTTTGCCCCATAGGGCATAATGGGAGTGGGGAAGGCGTTAATTACGCCACCGTAAATTACGGTGGCGTAATTAACTCCATGGTCCCTTAGCGCCATGGATTTTAACACCCGCTAAAAGCGGGTGTTAAAACCTCCATGGCGCTAAGGGACCTCGTAATTGGCGGTAAGGGGTCGGCGCAGCTAACGCTGGCGTAAACCCCTTACCGCCAGGGTCGTAATGAGGCCCATATACACAAAATAAGGTGACTATGAAGAGACTGCAGAGTCAAATGACAGTGCATGTATTATAATGCCACAGGGCAGATTGCAAAATCACATGGTTGTCCATACATCATAAACCAAAGTGTTATAGGGACCTCCATTGTATGCTAAATTGTGGAGTATCCAAATGGGTAGGGTAAAGTTGAAGAGGCGCATACACTTTGTTGGGTGTAGGGTAGCAATGAGTATAACTACATCATTAGGATGAGATCAAATGTGATGGGTTGTTATTGTGATATTACATATAGTATTTAGATGCTAGGGGCTTAGTGTTACCTACATTTCATTGTATTCTTGCATTAGGTTATCATTTGATTACTGAAATTGTTGTGGAAGCTGATGTGAAGTGCACAGAGGTGCAGTTACTGCAGGCTGCCTGTCTGTCTGCTGGGCTGGTGGTCTGAGGAGGCTGGTATTTGTTGTATTTCTCGTGCGAGCTACTGCTACGTGTGGGGAGCCTTGAGGACTACGGAGAGTCCTTTGTTTACGTTTACTGGTCCCAGACCTCGGCATGCTCTGGAAGAGGAGAACACCTTAAATACATCCTGCATGTGCAGAGCGCACACAAAGTGCACTGAAGTGCAGTTACTGCAGTTAAAGCAATTGAAGGGCACTAGGTTGCTGGAAGGTACTTTTAATGTATCTATAAAATAATCCAGAACATTTTGTATTATTGACCCTCAGGAGCTTCTGAAAGCACTGTCTTCCAGGAGAGCATGCGTATTTGTTCCAGGGGCATCTGTGAAGCAATTTATGTGGAAGGGGAACTTTAACAGCTTAGAAGTGCCAAGGCAAATACATAAGATAATGAAGTTGTAAATGCACTATGTAATCTGGAGGGGGGTCCCTGACCATCATGACCTCCAAGAAGATTAGATCTTTCATTCCCAGAGCCCCCGCTAAGTTGTATGTTGAATTAGCACAAATAAGGCCTGAGGGTCAACCTGTTGGGGGTGGCTATTTCTCTTTCAACAAGTAAAGCTGTCTATCTAATGATGCCTTGGGGCAGATTAATGTGTCTCTCTTGAATGCTTGCCTGAGTCTGGAGGAATGAATCCAAGGCTTAGATGTACTGGCTACTCGTTTTGGTGTGTCTCCCAGCCTATTTTTCCTTTCTTCAGGCACCTCTGGAGGGCATAGGGAGAATAACAAGACAAATGTTCTGGATTTGTCTTGTATGGGTTCTCCCTACCTTTTTGCCCTTTCAGGGTGAGGAATCTTTCCCTCCAGACTCTATGCTGATGAGAGGAACCTCTTTAGCTGCTCCGAACTTGCTTCTACAAGCATTAGTAAGCCTTTATGACAATATAAGTCTTGAACTCAGATCTCATAATGGTTTCCTGGCTGAGCTCAAAGCAATGTTTTGCTCTTTTGGGGAGGTTTCTGAGCAGTATGATTGTGGACCTCTTCTCTGAACCAGGCTTAACATTGACTTACAGCAGTATGGGCAAGGAGGTGATATAAGGGAATATGTACCACCCAGCACAAAAAAAGGCTTCTAGAAAGCAAGGTCCCATTTCCCAACCGAAATAAAACTAAAATTCAAAGTAGTTGGCTGATGAGTAATCAAAGGGAATCAAGGAATTTTCTTTGCAATATTTTCCGTGCCACTGCTAGGTGTGAGAAGCGGGACTTGCAGGCAGAGGATGCTAATCAGAAGGTTGAAGATGTTATTAATATTCTGGGCTCTCAGCCATGGCCAAAGCCTGAGGGATCTACCTTGTGTTGTGATCAAGAGAGGGACACAGACAAGGAGGACTGTGTGGTGAATTTGCCTTGTCTGTCATATTTTAAGGTTAGAGGCAAGATGAAAAAGGACAAACAGCAAAGAGATGTAAAGCCATTTATCAGTTCCTTCAGGCAGTCCCGGATTAAATAACTGAGCAAGCGCTGGATTCTCCAATGGTGTTGGAGAAACTTGAAATCATGGAGGGTGGGGCTGAGGCAATCCCTATTTCTATGAGTCAGATGAACGCTGGGTGGGTTGGGAATGGGGTCAAAATTGAGCTGCATACGGGGTGATGAGAAATGGAGTAAGACTCTTAGAGAGGGATTGTGTAGAATGAGACTTGAGACAATAAAGTCAGGGTCGGTTGAGCAAAGTGTCCCCCTGCTAGTATTGGGATTTGATTCTGTTTTTGAGGAGGATCTGAGAATCCCTTTGAACAGATCATGGATATTGGCATTTTTAAGAGAAATTCCCATTTTATTAACAATTACCTTTGTTGACCTTAAGTTAATCAATCTCTATGATGATATGTTCATGGGGAAATGTAGGGCACACTTTTTCTCTTCGCTTATTTTTGGGCTGGGGCAATCTACCTATGTGGAAATATTACAGAGATGGTTTGAGTCGTTCATTCAGCAGCACAATGCTCCTCTTATGTCACCATCAAAGGTTGGGAGGACAGGATGATCAGGGAGGACTCTCATAGACAGCATAGGATAAATATTTGAAAGTATTTGCAAATTAAAGGGTTGGAGGGACAGAACATTAGTCATGGTTGACTGCCTCTCTCACAAATACCTCTAGAAAATGTCCTGGGTTTTGATTTGGGCTCTATAGCACTTGTATGCTGGAATTTAAGGAGTTTTAACAGCTTTCTGAACCATATATATATATATATATATATATATATATATATATATATATATTTTTTTTTTTTTTTTTTTTTAATGCATTTTAATTTAGCAGCAAGCTGGGTTATTGGCAACTCCGGGTATGTTATAAGAACAAAAAAAAGCTAAACAAAAAGGTAGACATGGCAGACTATTTGGGGGATTGATGACTGCAACAAAAAACATTCCAGGCTGGGCACTGGCCACTGTTAAATCTACTTCTGAGGCCTGTTTGGCTACTATTCTTTCTATTGACACAGGCAATATGGTGATGAATGTTCTCTTGATCAATGCATATCTTAACCCAAGTCTAGATACGGTGTATGGGATTGTATTGCAGATTGAAGAAGTATGTGTACAAAAGATGTATTCAAAACTATGCTATTTTGCTTTTGCTATTGTGAGGTGGTGGGGCTTCAAATGTTGTTGTCTTCAGTTGGATGATCCTTACAAGGTAATTGATAGCTTTGATGGTTCTACCACACTTGATAAATGTGTTGATCTGCCAAAGAAGGAGGTGAGAGCACTGGCTTGGGCGAGATTCATGGCCAGATGGGGCTTTTATAAAGTTAATCAGGATTTCCAAGGTGATGTCCCTAATCAGCCCACATGGTACAGTCCTGTCTCCTCTGCAATAATAGATTATATGTATGTGGCTAATCTTCCAAGGAATTATATTTTGTCCTTTAAAGTGGACAAGACAAGCCTGAGTGATCAGGATTTTTTGACTTTATCAATCCAAGGTTGTGTGTGTCTAATATCAGGTTGCAATGCTGGGTGTACATATGCCTCCTTGAACACCTCTGGAGTTAGGTTCAGACAATAATGTGTGAACATGAAGGTCATGAATCCGATAAATTGCACACTTCTGGTAGGACTGGTCAAAGAACGAAAGGTGTAATCACTGTTCCCCTGTCAACTTTCTTGATACTCTAGATAACTAGAGGCCCTTCTTACCTACTAATACAGATTGGAGACTGAGGCCTGTGGGCGATAATAGGATATCTGTTTTTGATTTTACCATTAGAAATCAGAACGACAAATGTGAGCAGATATATGGAATATGAGGTAGGATTTTATAATAGTTAAGATAGAAAGGTGGGCCATGTTAGGAGGAATAGACAGAGATGTAAGAACTGGCTTACATTTTATAGGGTAGAATTGTACATGAAAAACAATCAGAGTATGATCAAATCCTTGGTGCAAAGGATGCAAGGGAGATATGGCAGATATTCCATAATCACGACAACGTGCAGATCGTTCTATAGATCTGTTGTGTTTCAGAATCCTCATGTGATGAACATGTTTCCTTTATCACACAACAGCGCATGACAACTACCGACTGTAAAACACCCCAAGGCCAGCCAATGGACTTCCGGGCCGAGGCCGCCAACAGCACATCACTGCTCCCTTGCACTTTTCCAGCCTGTTACCACTAACTCACTTCCCACCCCCCCCTTTTTTTCAGAGCCACCAGTGTGCCAGGGACCACTACGGTGGTGATAGTTTGCGGCACAAATATCCTGTAATATTAACATTAGCATTCTCATTAAGACAGAGTAGTGATACAAATAGGGATTTGTTTACCCGGCATCATGGAAAGTTAATATCGATCAGAAAGATGTGAAACTGGCTGTTACAAAACTGAATAATTCAAGGGTGTTTGGGGCTGATGGCGTGTCCAGTCAGCTCCTAAGGGGCAATATTGATTGACATTCTATTTATGTTATTTGAGCAAGTTGCCGCCAACCTGACTATCCCTAGATCCTGCAATAAGGTGATTATTGTGCCAATCTACAAGAAATGGAGAAGACAGTAATCCTTGAGTTACAAGCTCATTTTCCTAAATGATACAGGGGGGAGTGAATAGCCTTCAAACAGGGTTTAGGAAGTGCTTGGGGACGGTGGTTAATGAGTTAATTATGTGCTTGTGTCTTGCAATGTAAGGATTCCGGATGTTGCTTTTAAGTCGGAAGTCTGGACCTTTCTTCTGCATTTGACAGAGTGGACAGGGGTAGACTGTGGAGAAAGCCAGCCTTGTTGGGGATGGAGCCGGGATTTTTTTAACATTTTACTTCTTTTGCACTGTGATAACAAAGTCAGAGTTAGACTGAATTCTGAGGGAGATCTCATGAGATTTGTGCAGTTTTGGAAGGATTTGAGGCAGGAGTGTGTGCTGGCGCCCAACCCTTTTCAACCTATACATCTCAGATCTGTGGATGACCGGAGAGGGTTTGATAACATTTCCCCCGAAGTTGAAAAATATGAGGGTAGAATGCATGGCCGATGCTGATGACCTCATACTCTTGGATCAAATCCTGTTTGGACTTCCGCATAGACTTAATTGGAGAAATCATATATTATGTTGGACTATAAGTTGTTATATTAAGGGTAATAAGGTTTAAGAAATAGAGCAGTTAGTTTACTCAGGGCATATTTTTGTCAACAGAAATCATAGACAAATTAAGTCGAAATTAATAAAGAGGGAAGTGGAGTCCAAAGGTGATGGCCTTCATTTCTCTGATGAAGGTTGCCAAGTCTAAGGTATGTGCTTTCTCTTTATGCCCATTGCTAGAATACTATCGGACTAAAGTTACGCCTGCAGTGGTGTATGGCCTTCCCAGTCAAGCACTCCCAGCAGAAACAAATCAGACAAACCTTCAGGTCCTTCAAGAAATTTCCGGTGGAAGCCCTCACGGAAGACCTCATCAGCCTCCACCTTACATGGACCGAAATCCCCCAACTGAACTGTAACTCTCAACTGGGAGTACTCAACATCACCCTTTCAGCCTCCATTGACTGACACACGCCTCTGAAACATCGCACCTGCACATCAAAACCATTATCACCCTGGTACATGGAAGAAATCAACCTCATCAAAAGAGTCATCAGGAAAAAAAAGAAAGCCTGGCACCGCTCCAGGACCACATCAGACCTGGCGCTTCTCAAGGAACTTCAAGCAACCTGCCAACAACTCATCAACACAGCCAAAGCCTCTTACTGTCAGAACACCATAGCAGAAGCTGACAACAAGAGCACAGCCCTCTGCAAAGCGGTCAACCACTGCGTTAATTCTCTACCCACCATTACCTACCACACTCCATTTTAAAATCCACTGCCATCAACACATTTTCTTCGACAAAATCAGCAAGGTTGCCAGCACATAGACAGCAGCTCTGCATCCACAGACCCATCCATCATGTCTCTCCACGCTAAATCTCCACACCCTGGACAACATTCAAGACACTCTTGACAGAGGACCTGGTAGAAACCCTGGCCTCCCTCAAAGCCACATCGTATACAGATGACATCCTCTCAGCATCCATCCTCTAATTCCCTACCTGGAGATCACCAACAGCTCCCTAACTCAAGGTAACTTCCCATCGATCCTAAAACAGGACGAATCCTCCCGCTAGTAAAGAAACTCACTCTGGATCCTGCCAACGTCAGTAACTATCACCCCATCACCCATCTTCTCTTCCTAGGTAAGATCTTCAAGAAAGCGGTAGCCACACAACTGTAGCAACACCAACAATCTCTTCTAATCCTACCAATCAGGGTACACACCCAGATGCAGCATGGGGACAGTAACCAAACACGTGGTTGACCCCCTCAACATCTTTGAAGATGGCCACCCCTGCTTCCTGGTTCTATTTGACCTCTCAGCCTCTTTTTGACACAGTAGATCACAAAGCATTTACGTACGCCCTACACCTACACCCTACATCAGCGCATGGGAATCAACAACCTTTTCCTATGCTGGTCCACTTCCTACCTCACCAACTGCCAGCAGTTTGTTCAGATGGAGTATGCTACCTGTCACCTGTGGAGTCCTGCAGGGTTCCTTCCTCTTCCCAGTGATCTTCAATCTATACATGGAGACACTGGGAGCCCTCCTAGCCACACAGAACATCCACATCTACCAATACACTGATGGCACACAGCTATACCTCAAGATCAACTCCATCAAGGGCATCCATAGGCTCAAACTCTGCCACTCACTGATCCAGTCTTGGATGTCCAGTACATACTTGAAGTTCAAACCCTCCAAAACCGAATTCCTACTCCTCTCGAAAAATACTGAACACCCAGATATACAGACCTGGCTATCAAACATGAACTCTAAGGGCCTCATCTCCTGTGCTAAGTCCCTCAGGTTCCACATTGACAAACACCTCTCCCTCAAGACACACATAGCTAAGAATACTCAGACAGGTTGGTATCAGCTCTCCCTCCTGCGGAAAGTCAAGCCTTTCTTCCCTTTGGACAGCTTTAGATCCACCGGTCAAGCACTGGGCCTATCCCACCTGGATTGGGGCACTCCATTACTCTAAGGCCTTCTGTTGCCCTCCCTTGTGCCCCTGAGAAGTGTCCTACAAGCGGCCATATGCCTCATCAAGGGTCTACGCAGATATGACCACATTACCCCAGCCCTCATCGACCTTCACTGGCTCCCACTGCACGCACAAATCACCTTCGAGTCTTGCTGCACCATCTATAAGGTAGTCACTCTCAAGACACTTAGCTACCTTGCAGAGAAACTCAGCATCTCCAGTGGACAGTGCACCACCAGAAGCCAGGACATGCAGAGACTTTAAATCCGCTGCAGCAAAAAGGAAAGACCAGAAAGCAAGCCTTCTCTGCCTCCGCCCCAAGACTATGGAACCTCCTCCCTATCAGCATCAGGTTCAACTCCCACATTCCTACAATTCAGAAAAGAACTCAAGACCCACCTCTTCAAGAAATCACTCTGCCTCAACACCTAAGCCATCACATCCCACCTCGTGCCACCTGACTCGCTAGACACTGCTTGCCCCACTCCTCCCTGCCACCCGGTACAGCTGTACCCCTCCTCTGTGCCCCTCTGTATCCGACCCCCCCGCTGTATATCTGTTCTGTTGTTACCTCTGAAAAGTGTTCCGCTATCCATCTGTACTGTTGTATACCTCTGTAAAGCGCTCTGTTATGTACCTGCATTGTTGCTTCTCGAAACTAGGTCCACGCTCAATAAATACCATAATAATAATGGCCTGAGCTCATATCCTTTGGGAGTAGAACGTGGTTTGACAGGGAAAGCTTTGGGGGGATTTCATGGGTCTTCCTCCGTCCGTCGATATCAGTATTATTAAGCTCGATTTTGACAACCATTCCTGGTGGTCGATTGATAAAGCAATAAACTGGGAATTTACTTCAAAATAGCTGGGGAGACAGAGGACTCCCTGTTCACTAAATTGGGGGATGCCCTTAGAACAGACTATAATAATGTACTAATGGACTTTGTGAAAGTATGTGAAAGGTTCCTCTGGGAGGCAAACATATCGGATGACTCCTCCAAAATTGTAATGAAATCCAGAATGAGAGATTGGGATAAGATAGAAGATGTGCATTGATCTTACTAGGCTAAAAATATATAGGGATCAGACCTGTTGGTACACTATTTCTAAGACAACGAGGGCCTATGTAATGACATTCCCATTGAGAATGTGCGTGCATGGTACATTACATTTTGGCTAAATTGTCTCCTCACATCACCGGCCCCTGCATTGGTCTTCGCAGAGATCAGCGAACCTGTAGAGTATGCAAAATGGATTGTGTGGAGTCATTATATCATCTGGGGATGCAATGTCCTTCATTAATGAAGAGAAAAATGCTATTTGTGTGGAAATATGTGCGTTCCCTCTTTTTTGTTATAGCCACCATGCATGTGCAAGATTAATGAATGGGAACCAGCTCTCTTTGAAGAACATTTTTTTTCTAAATTAGAGGTTACTTCAGAGATCTAAAGCAGGATAAATATATGGAAATGTAAAGGGGGACATGCTTTTATATTGCTTTATTGAATGTGTTATCTTACATTTGAAACGTAGCTCATATCACTGGTTATGGGATTTGTTTCAAATTTGAGAAATTGTGTATGCTGCTTCCTTTTCATGACCATATATGTGTAAGGTTTGTTTTTAACCACATACGCTAATACAAAAAAATACATTGTTTTTAAATGCTTATAGAGCAATGGCATGTTTTATGGCATGTTTTATGATTAGCTTGTTTAAGATGCAATGTCGTATTTTGCATTATAATAGTGATTGTAATATCTATGTCTAGGCAAAGGTAGAATGGAAAATGTTCTTACCGGCAGGTAATACATTAAATCAATAGATAGCTTTAGAAACACAATCATGGTGACTCACAGATGTGACGAACTTGGCAGTGGCATTTTGCAGCCACTAAAATGCAACGCGTAGTCAGGAAGGTCAAGATAAACACTGTTCCCATAATAAATGCATGCAATTACAAACACTAGCTCGGCTCTTATTCTATGATAAGAGAGAAATGGCATTATTTGCATGAGGAGATATAGGGCATGAAAGCCAGATTTCTACACTGTAGAGATTTAAGGTTCTCGAGACAGTTTGAATGACTAATGGCTCCCAGGTTTCATACCTGATCAAATGGTGTTGGGCATGAGCCAAGCGAGACATGCCAGATATTTAAAGGTTATGCAATATTTAAAGGGCCCACCACCATGATCTCTATTTTAGAGGCATTTCATGTTAATGTATTTATCACCATCCACCTATCAATGTCCACATTACAACGAGAATAAATATTATTTGTCTGTGGAAAGAAGGAGTACATCGAAACAAAATCTGATTGTGATCCGCATAGTAAAAGTATGTCGTGCTGTAGGATTCAAGGCGCTTTGTTAAAGTGAGACTATATACACTAAAGGAGATAGTGCAGATCCTTTATTCCGAAATTACAGTACAATGGATAAAAAGCAGTTTGATATTATATATTAATATATGATTGAACAAGACTGTGCTTTAATCTGCACATCAGTCCCAAAGGTGAGACATGGAGGGCCTGGGAGATGCACCGCCCTTCTAAGGTAGCATGACAACAGGGTGGACTTTTCAAATCTGTTCATGTATTCTTAACAGATAAACCCATGTTTAGGCTTTTCAAGGCCAGCAACCTTGTAGTTTACATAGAGGGACCCACGCTCAGCTGTAAAGAAGAATGTCAAGACTTCTTGATTGTAGAGGAAGTTAGTTGCAGGGGGTTTGATATTGAGCTGTCAGCAACTATACCATTACACAATTCCTGAGGGGAACAGTGCCCCAGAGAGCAGCAGACTGGATTCCTTTCTCAGATTCATCAGATGAGTACTTACCGTTGGCCGTAGGTAGCCATGTAGTTATCTACTCTGGCACCTTTAGTTCCTTGATACTGACGGTCTCTAGCTTGCCATGTAGGGCCTGCTTTACAGATGGAATTTTTTTTTTATTTTTATTATTTGGGTTGATTTATTTCAAACCTTTCATACTAGATGAGTACATGTCCATCACATTAAAATCAATTCAGTTCATTCCATATTCATCCACAAAAAAAATAAAATATAGGGGAAGTGACAGGCAATCAATTAACCTGTTCTTTTTAGAACCAGAATATGACCGTGCATGTCTTCAAGACTATGGCAATCATTCTATTTTTTCGTCAGTTCATATTACAATTTACAGTTACATCCTCCTTGCTTTAAAACTGCTATCATGTATGTCATGACCCCTATAATTACTATTGTGTTGTCACCAACTAGAAGAATATTCAACCTCTCCTTTTGTTTCAATGAGGTACAAGTCTCTACAATATCATGGAAATACTTTACCCTTAAGTCGTTTAAGTGTTCGCAATCAATTACTAGATGTTCAAGCGATCCAGGTCTGGGGGACTGACAGCAAAAATGACAAGCCAGAGGGTCAACACTTCTCTAGTTGGCAAGATATTCAAACTAATCCTAAGAAAAAGATTTCGATACCAGGGACAGAGGAATTTGTGCAGATATGATGGTAAATGTTTTTCCCGCCTACCTTCGGTATTCAAATTAAGCATAGTTTGTACTTTGCACAGTTGTATCCTTCCTCTTGGACTGCCCCTCCCTGGTCCAACTTGGTCCCTTTCTCTCCGCTCCATCCACTCACCCTGGTTTTTCAACCTCTACTTGGCCCCTTTGGCCCACCTGATCTCTACCTTCTCCTCTAACTTTCAGTGTTAAGCAGATGTTACTCTGCTTTCCTTCAGGCTCGCCTCAGACTCCTCTCCTCTCTCGCTCATTCCTGACTATCCGCGATTCAGGATTGGTGTGCCTACTGCGATCTCTGCCTTAATGTCAGTAAGATGGAGATCCTTCTCATTGGGACTCCTGCTCCTGCTTTCCCTCTCTCACTCTGGCCGCCTGCCTTGGGCCCTCTTCCTTTGCCTTCCTGCGAGGCAAGCAACCTTGGTGTCATCGTTGACTACACTCTCTAATTCTCACCTCACATCTCGGACGTCACCAAGAAGTCACACTACCAGCTGCTCCTCCTCAAAGGGACTCTTCCCTTTCGCCCTTTCCCCCAGAAGCTCACTGTCTCTAGAGCCCTGGTTCTCTCTAGGATGGACTACTGCAACAGCCTCTTTCTCAATCTGCCTTCCTCTACACTGCGCCCTCTGCAACTAATCCAGAACAGGACTGCAAGACTTATCCTTGGCCTCAATCCCAGGGACTGAATCTCTCCAGCACTGAAAGCTCTCCACTGGCTCCCACTTGCTGCAAAGATCAAGTTCTCAAGTCCCTTTGCATGGTTCATAATGCTTTCTGGCCCCGGGGCCCGCAGTACATCCAACAAACGTTTCCAAAATATCTTCCCTCTGGAGCCCTTCGATCAGCTACCTACAACTCTCTATGGGTTAGACGCTTCTCCAGGCAGAGAGTGGGGGGGTATATCTCTCCTCTGCAGGTGCCTTCCTCTGGAATAGCCTCCCTGACCCTCTTAGACTTGAGCTGGACCACCTGAAGTTCCAGAAGCAGCTCAAACGTTCCTCTTGTTCTCTGCTTTCTCTCTCTCCCTCTCCTGCTGATCTACCTGACCTACCTGTCTGCTGTACTGACTGGTTGCTTGGCTACCCTCAGAGTCCCACTGAGTTCATACTCTTTCTTAATCAGTCATCCTTGCACTGCCTTTGGGCCTACCACCCACTTAGGGGCTGTAACTGTAACCCTACAGTCCCTTATTCTCCTTGCACTACCCAGAGCCACACTGCCCTGGATGCAATTACTCAAAGCATTGCTGCCCTGTTTTTCCCTCCCCTCTCCCTTGCACTTCCCCCCTCCCTTTCCCCTTGCACTTCATGTTCTCGCACTTGCACGATCTGAATGACACAAGGCCTAGTAAGATCATTTGTCTTGTCCTCCCTCTACCTTCCCTCCCTTATCTTGGCGTGCCTAGAAACACTTGTGTACAGGCGTGTTATAAATGACATTTCATATCATCTGATCACAGATGCCCAGAAAAATATACAATGCTGCAGTAAGAAACGGCTAGATTGGCAGCACCCAAATGGCAGTCTAGCTAAGTAATTACACTTAGCAGGACTGCTTTATCAGAAATGCCCAGTTAAAAAAAAGTAATACCAAACTGAGGAATGACCAGACTGGCTGCACCAAAATGCCTCTCAAGCCACTAATACCACATATCATGCCTGCTTACCCCGGACATGGACAGCCATTATGATTTGTCGCACAATCTGGCTGGCCCAATATATCCCCTCTCCCTCCCACCCCTAACCCAACCTCCAAAATCAGCTCCTTGTCCCAGAATTACCTTTGTGCCCTTCTTCCTTGTCCCAGAGCTTACGTATGATGTTCCTTGCCTCATAGGTAAGTACTGGTATGAGTAAGAGTGGGATTAGGAGTAATGAAGATTACAAGTAGCTAAGTCAGGCATTACCTCCATGTACCTCTACCGCATCCCAGTATTTGTGTATGAGGACACAAATGTTAAACGGCACCTTGGTTTCGCTGTTAACAAGAGCCCAGCAATTACTAACCTAAAGCATTTCACTGTTAGTACCTGCATTCAAATGCCAAATTTTTAAGGCAATTGAAATCGTGATGTGGGTTTAATACTTGCATGCCAGGGAACTGATTGGAAGGGTAGAGAGGGAACAGGAGACCACTCATTCTCACAGCAGTCCATAAGTGCGTGCTTTCAACCTTAAAGGAGAGGTTTAACTGCTTGTAACATTGATGCTGCACCACAATAGTCTCATTAAAATGTGCATATAAATTAGATGCCCCCAAACAAATAGGTTTGCCCCTCCCAACCACCCATGAAGTTAGCGCCTCCTCCAACATTTGAAGGGTTAGCCCCTCCCCGAAATGTAGGTTTTGTTGCGCCCCTGAATGCAAGCAAACACACCATTCACCATATACACACATGCAGACCCAGCCATCCATACATTTAAGTGTTCATTCTTTCACCATACAGGCACACCCAGGCAGCCATCCATAGATTTAAGTGTGCACCCTTTCACCATGCAGGCAACCCAGGCAGCCACCCATACATTTAAGTATGCAGCCTTTCACCATATAGGAACACACACCCAGGCATGGGGGATGGGGACTTACCATTTGCCGGCGCCTGACATTCCGGACCACCACAGTTGTAATCCCCTGGTGTTACTGGGAAGTCAGGCGCCGGTAAATCATTACGGTCTGGCGGCAACCTGCCGGAATCACTGGCACGGTTACTGCCAAACCTGTAATGAGGCCCATTGTTTCATTTTAAAGTCATGCTGACTTCATAAAAACATTTTTTCCATTAGAGCCTGAACCATAATTAAAATCATTTCTTTGTGTAGGCAGAGTGACGTCAAAATAAACAATTTATTTTTGATAGTCATAGTGCTCCCCCACCCCATGAAATGGAGGCCTCCAGCCTAGGGTCTTCCATGTCATGGGGCGGGGGAGCCCTCGGACTTCAAAAAGAAAGTTTCTTTTTGTAGTCACTCTGCTTTCATAAAGAAATTATTTCTGTTATAGAAAGAATTTCTTTATGAAGGCAGAGTGAATTCAAAAAGAAAAAAAACATTTAAAAAAAAAATATATATATATATTATTTTTTTTTCCTCCATTTGGGGCCCCCTCCCAGGACATGAGCTGGTGAAGGCCCACTGCAGGGGCTACAGGGCCCCTGTTACTCCAGTGGTCAAAGATTGCAAAGATTGGAGCCCTAGTTCGAATCTGATAAATACGTACGGGGTGACTGTGGAAGGTGAAGTACTCTTTTCCAGAAATAGCCCTTATGGTATCCAAAAAGGTTTTTGCCCATCGTTGGAGGGCCTCCGCACTATATAACAAAATCGTCACCACCTTCTGGTTAAAAAAGGTGCGTACATGTACAATAAGTACTTTCCCAAGCTTTTGTGTAGGATCAATCCCTGTGTCATCAATCTTTCGCAGTTCAGTTTGATGATTTTTATACATTGTTGTTCAGTGCCACTTTGATTGAGGGTTACCGCTAGATATGTCATCATATCCACACAATCAAGTGGGACCTAATTCACCATTCTTTTGAAATCCTTCTACTTTTCCCCCTATTCGTTTCCCAGATCATGATTTTCGTTTTTTTAACATTAATATTCAGATCATTTCACTCAAAATATTTAGCCAACGTATCGAGTCTCTGCTGTAAACCAATTTGCATCTGATCTAGGATCACGATATCATCAGCATAGAGAATCCAGGAATGGTCTGGTGATAGAGCTTAGCGTGGAAGGCCCATATAGAATCCTAGGGCCTCATTACGAGGAGGGCGGTAAGGGGTTAACGGCGCCAGTAAAGGTGCCGGAGCTGTTAACCCCTTACCGCCCCATTATGAGGTCCGCTCGCGGAACCCGCTCAGGATGCCTGGTTTTACCAGGCGTCCTTAGCGGGTCCCATGAGCGGTCCAGCATGCCAACAACGGGCCCGTCATTAACTGGCCCGTTGTTAGAATGCTCCCTATTCCCATTGAGCCCTATGGGTGCTCAAATGGGAATGGGGATGGACCGGTTCGGGTTCACTGGATGGGGAAATACTGGGCCCTCCAAGGTCGGAATGGCCCGGTATTTCCCCATTCAGGGAACCCAGACCCGGGTTTGTGGGTAGCCATGCCCTTATTAAGGACATGCTACCTCCAAACTCGTAATGAGGCCCCTAGTCTCCCTCAATATTGGCCAAACAAAGAATAAACCATGCAGGGGCCAAGGAGCAGCCCTGTTTAAGCATCTGAAGGTTTAAATTTCCTTAGAGAGATGACCCTGAGTAGAGAGTCTAAACCCCATTTTAATATTGGAATAAAAGGTCAAGTCCCTCAGGCACACCCAACACAGAAGCTTACCCCAAAACCTTTCCCTGCTGATGTTGTCAAAAGCCTGCTCGAGATCAATGAAGGTGATATAAAGTTTTGAATTTGTCTGCAGAGTCCTGACCTTTAATATGCTCATCAGGAAAAGGTGAGACTTGTCCCCACTCCTCTTAAAAAAACTGTTTGCCTCTGGCACAGCTGCCTGGCCTTCCTAGCCCATGGAGTAAGTGAGGCAGGAGGAGGGAAGCGTATAACTTTCCCACAGAGTCAAGTAATGAAATAGGATGGTAATTTGTTGGCTTCTCTATACAGACTTTCTTAAACACTGGGATAATCAATGCCGTCCTCCAACATTTTGGCACTTCCCTATGGTGTAGGACTTGTCTGAAAAGTAAGAAACAGAACTTGGCCCATAATTCTGGGTTTTGCTTTAAGATGTTATTATTACGGCAATCGGGCCAGCAGCCCTAGAGATGTTTCGTTTTTTCATAAGGTAGATTATATCATCCTTATTAAATGTAATATCCCATTTTGAGTCTATGGGTGCTGGTGTCAGATGAATGATTCTCGGGCTTCAGCACCAGGGTCAATTCCAGGTATCTAGGCTCAGAAGAATCAGCTTCTCTGCATGGCCCCTTAGCAAAGAGACACAAGAATTGCTCGATCCATCTATACTCAGGTACTGTTGGATGGAGGGTTGCCCATTGGTGGAAATCATGATTGTTTAGCAAAGCCCAGAGGTCTCTACTGTTCTTATTTGCCATAATTTTAAGTACTACCTCAGCATTTTGCTACATGCGCATGGCATTAGAAGAAAGTAGCCATTTACAGTATTGCTGTTTTTGTTTACTTATCAAATAGTTTCTATCGGACATATTTAGCTTACTCAATTGCCTTAAGTCTGCCCAATAGAATTTTTTTCTTTTTTTGATGTTCCACCAGATCTTTATTATAACAGTGAGCCCTTAGGGTTTTAGGGCTGGAACCCAGGGAGTGAGATGACTTAAACTGAAGGAAGAGAACTTCATAGATCATGGGCCCACCCTTAATCAACAGCAGTTGTTTCAACCTTACATTAGCATTGTCATATCCCCTATTCCCTGCCTGGTTTATTTGGATATTCTCACTTTCCATTTTTGGCTTCATTATTTCTCCCATCTTCCAAGTATGTTTCAGCAGGTTATGGTCACTAATTCCCCTTGGGCAAAAATCCAAAGCAGCCATCCAACTGGATATATTAGAGGATATCTGTAGTGTCTAAATGTTAATTCTTAGATAGTCAGACAAGGGCTCCCGCCAACCATGACCAGTCTTGACTGGTATTTTCAATTTATGTTAGCTCCTTTCTTACTTTTATGGTCCTTTGATTCTGTGTTTTACAGTCCATGGTGATTGTGAGTAATGGCACATCTTTGTCCCTTGAAGACCGACCCTGATCAAGATAGGGCTGAAATGCTCAAGATGATTTAAAAGAATCAACCTCCTTTCTTGTAGACTGCTCTGCTCTTGGTTTGGTATAGTCCTTATGCATGATCCAAGATTGTCACCTCTCACTGATCGTAGAAGGGGGACTCTATAATCTCAAATCCAAGTGGAAGTAAGTCATCTGCTGCTTCCAATAGCATATATTTCACCAAGCTTGAGCGCATATGTAATGAAACCTAATCCATCCTCTTTTCATTGACAAACTGTTCAATCTTTAGGTCATCTGATTTGACATTTCTAAACTTCAGTGCGCAATGAAGGAGCTTTTTAACATTCACCCAATTTAAAATGAGGCCATTTCTACAGGGCAGAAGTCTTTCTATTGTGACCTTGGGGGTCAGTCGTACACTGGATGGCTCTTCTTTTGGTGGTATATGAATGTTTTTTTTTTCTCCAAGACATAAGTTGAGATGTAGTTCCTGGTCATTCTCTTGATATCTTAATGTAAATAGCTGTCCTATTTTGTCTTTCTTCTAGTGTAGAGAATTCTTTTGGGGATGGAGCAAGTTCAGCTGTTGTCCTTGGCTGGATGGTCTGTGCTTCAAGGAGGGGACCCACTCATTCACCATTTGGAGGAGGTAGATGGTCAACACCATGTTCATCCTCAAGGGTGACTTCTACCTCATCATCCTCATGCGCCTCCCCATCTGAGTACGTTGATAGGTCTAGGCAATGCAGCATTTCCTTGTCCATCACCACATCTTATGTTTCTTGTTCATCTTATGGTCCAAAAGAAGTAAAAATTCTTGGGGTAGGGATAGTGATCTTACATGGTGATGTCTTGTCCTGATTAGAGGAGTGTGAAGGAGGCGGTGTTAGTTTATGAAGAAACACCTTTAAGCCTTTTGATTTTGGTTTGTTATTATTCAACATGGTTTTGGTCGTTTTCTGCATATTGTGTTGGCCTATGGTGGTATTAGGATAATTGACCTAAAAACATTTGACCTAAAACATTTGATCACATTTTTTTAACCTTTTTTATTGGTCAAATTTAATTAAATATATATATATATATATATATATATATATATATATATATATATATATATATATATATATAGGAGTGGTTAAGGATATAGATTAGGTTGAGGGGACGTAGGGGGGTAGCAGAGTGTTCAATAAATGTTATCAACTGTAATTAGGCCAAATGTTTTAAGTCAAATAGACTCAAACCCCTACGGTCACCTGGGCTTTAGATTTTGATTTATTAAAGATGATGAATTGCTTTGCATCTGCTCTGGTGTTACTTGCCTCGATGGGAGGTTCAATGGGTTGAGTTGCCATCATCCTCAGACCTTGTTGGGAGGATTCCAGCGCAGAGATTTTGGACTATAATGTTACAACCAAGCTGGCTTGTTTTTTAATTGAGTAACTCAATGACTCATATAGTTTGACCAAGGGATTAAGAACCACAGTCAGGGAAAACATTATAATTCCCTGAAGATTTTGGGTCTCTAGGATCATTTCAGTCTGAGACTTTGATGAACCTAGCTGGAGACGTGGGGAACGCACCAATGTTTTAAATTCCAGAGAGGAAAGAGAAGAGTTACTCAAAATATGTTGTCCCCTCACAGCAACTGGATCAGTAGTAATAGGCATGATTGAATGCACCTGTAATAGTCGATTCATAGTCGTAGTATTAACCCTTAGCAGGGGAGTTCATTCCGTTCTTATTGCAGGCAAATTGTCAATGAGTTGAAGACTTAATATCCTGGTTTGATTCTATGAGGTCTTGTCTTGGTCTTTTAACCAGTCTCTCTATATTCGAGGTGTATGTGATTTAAAGACCTCACTTAAACGTCTCTGACTTTCCACAGTCGTTTTCATTTCCACAATGACCCCAAACAACCGATGGAAGGATTAGGCCATCTATCACTTTCAATATGTTTGGTAGGAGTCAGGGTGAGCAAAATCATCCTCAAAGTCCCCATATTCTTCTGCATAACTTGACCAATCCAACCAAGCAGTGGAGGTATGGGTATGTTTAACTTCTCCACTGCTTCTGCAACATTTAAATAAGCTCCATTCCTCTCGATCGATTTGTCTGGATTCAAATGATAGATAGCGAGAATTGCCATGGTTGTCGAAGGATCCTCGGGCAGTAGCGCCCTGGTTTCAGTAGAAATAGATGTAGTCTGACAGATTGGTGCAATCACCATAGGAGATATAGGAAAAATGCAGGAACAGAGGTTTCTCTCCCAGATAGGCTGAGGATACACCAGTTCCATCTCGTGCATCGTTCTACTACCTCTGAATTAACATTGTTTCGCTAGGAAGGCAAGACTGCTTGCAAGAAGACAGGCTCCCCCGACAAGATGGCAATGTCATCGGTAGTTGGTAAAGTGGAATCAAAGGCCGCCTTGATGATGGCATGCTCGCAGCATTTACCCGAGCGGTCGGTAATATTGTCTGGCTCACCAGCCCCCAATAGACCCTCCCACCTACTTCCCTTTCTGCGGGTGAAAAGACCCATCAGCAAAGGAGTTTTCTCCATTGATCTTGATTAGCCGAGGCAATATCAACGCAAGATGGAAAGGGGAGAGGAATGCAGGAGGTAAATCCTGGTGGAGAGATGTTATTAAGCACAGCTGCCAAGAGTATTTCTAGGCAGGGTAACCACAGTATAAGAAGGTGGAGGATGCAAGAGGTGAATCTGGCTCAAGTCCGACAGAAAAATAGAATGTGAGAAGTATAAAAAGTGAGTATTCGGAACTCCAACTACTCACCAGGTCTCCCGCTTCCTAGGCGGCCTGCCAAAGTAAGGGTAGGGCAGCACACAAAGACTCTTCCCAAAATCCAGGATCGCTGGAATATGTAGAGATGGCGGGGACAGCGTCTGAGCTACCAGCATCCCAGCTACCCAGACTGCCAAACTACTTCTCCACTCAGCACCAATCTGAGCTCGCTCCGCGAGGTGCAAGTTGTTTTAATGCTAAAAGTCTGCCCTCAGCATAGACATCAATAACAGGCTGCCGGACGGCTTCTCCACTCAACCTTTTACAATGGTGCAATCTCACTGGAAAACGCTTACTAAATCAGGCCCAAAGTCTGCCTGACAATCTTGTCAATATGTGACCTCTCCTGAATGCTCATTGGCGGTTTATTCTTGCAATCCATTTACTGTCTGTTACACCTCATAGGTAGTACCAAGCCCTTCATAAATTCAGGGACATGAATTCTTGAACAGTTGGATTCAATAAAGTGCTCTACTCCTTACTGAAGGTCTGTCTTTGCTTTACAATGATTCCAGAATAAATACTAAACACATATCAATACATAAGATACATGCACACTCAAAGGGGCTAACAGTGGTCCTTTTTTAATCAGTTTGAGTGTTTATCCCTCCCATTCTACCTATCCGAAAAAGCAAATGTAAATCTTTAATAAGAAGGATGTTTTCTGTCCCAGCTTCTTTCCTAGGAGCTTCTGATCATGAAATAAACATGCCTACCATCACATTGCTACTGTGCCCTACCTGCAAATCTCTTTTGAATCATCAAAGAATAGATGCCATCTACAATGTCAGTTTCTGCCCTCACCACTCACAGTCCAAAATTAAACAATCAGGGACATCATATAGTCATGTTCTACACACAGAAACGCACAAATCAAATGCAAAGGCTCATTAAGGACCTCCTGCATAGACATGAAGATTTAAAATTAATTAGATGTGCCTTGGCTCATCATGGTAGGAGTTTATGAAAACATAACTTGGGTTTGCAATGCTAATTTGAGCTGCAACTAGCCATTTGTACATTTCTATAAAGCAAAATATATTGAATTGATTAGTTAAAATAATGTTCCCTTGATAGTGTGCAAAATAAATGTGTAATAAGATAACATACCTTCAGAAATGACTTACACTACCATAAAGCATGCCATTCATTTGAGAAACTTATAGCAATTCTAAGATAGCAATATTTGCTGTACAGTTTAATCTTATGGGAGGCATGTGTAAGCAGAATGTTATTTGACTATGGGGACATCAAATGTGAGCTCTTAGAGACTACATAGCACTCTCGGTGTTGGTACTTAAAATCCAAAATAATGCTTACTCTTAATATAACAAATTCATGTAATTCCCTCAAATCATGTCGCAGATGTCACAAAAATCACTTCAACTCTCTGTGACGATTGAAGGATTTATTGAGTCTTACAAGGGTATTCGGAACGTTCCTCTCTCTCTCTCTCGTCTCATTACGAACCCCCTCCCTAACTCAGGCTTATTTAACCCCAGGTTAGTGCTAAATAATATTGTCGCCTACAGTCTAAAAGCTGACTTATACTAGAAGGGATGATCAAAATTGAATCTATGATAACTCCCTCAAGAACTTTGTAACTGCCCCTACTATATGCATTTGTGAGTGTTCTATAGAGTACAGGGAATTGAGACATACAGATGCTGAGTTGGAATTCATCACGCTCCCTTTCTCTTATCCCTCTCCTCTCTCCTTGCAACTCTCCCTCTCCAATCTCCACCCACTACTTGTGCTCTACCCTCATACTGCTTTACCCTCTGATGTCTACACTAACTCCAAACGTGTATGTTACTTTCTACTCTTTGATATTGATTCTCCCTTACATACACTTCTACTCCCTCCTCCCAAAACTATTCCTTCCTAACCTCTACTACTCCACCCTCCTCCACACTATCAAAACTCTGACACCCTCCTTCCACTCTGTATAATTCACTTCACAGTCACTTCTTACACTAAATACACTCACCATAATTGCCACATAAACATGTACACTCACAGTGCAGTACAACCTTCACTCAATAACCAAAACCTCCCCTGTCACAAGAATCTCTACCACGCTATGCCAATCATTCCTCCATCCTGCCGGTCTGTTGACTGCCCACCTCTTCTGACCTCAAAATATTAACCCACAATTCCTACCTCCTATGGTCCCTTTATATAGCCTGCCCACTCTGCGGATTGGCTACCTATCCATAGCCAATCTGACCCTTTTATCTCCTGCACATGATGGTTTAATTGCAGCAAACATTTTATAATGGGGACTAATCCCTGCAACAACAATGGCAACCTGGAATGGGCAAAGTTCCGGTTCATGTTCCCCTGCATGGGGTTGAAGGTACCTTCTTTGGAGGAGTGAGGATTTTGTTTCCCCTTTTGTCAGTGGCAGTCTAGGTGGACTGGCTTTTCTCTCTGTAGGCTTACCAGTGCTCTCAGACAGCATCCCACTGCTACTCGATCTGCCACACAAGGCTGCAGCTTGTGGGAGTCAGTGCTTGTGTATTCGGGTGTTGGGGTGTGTTAGGTGTCTTAGGTGACTTTGTGAATATTTACTGGCACTTGGATGGCTAGAAATACTGCTCAGAATTCTTTTGGTGCTCTTTCTGATGGGCTCCTAAGCCCTCTTCCTCTTCATCCGCTCCCTGTCATCTACGTGACTGTGGGTAATGGGAAATAAAGTCTTTGTTGGCTGCCCTGTGTTCAACAATAAAAGAAAATGGCTGGAGGGCCACGAACCATCGGAGAGTGGGAGGATGAGTCTCCTTATTTCTGGCCATCCCTATCAGTGAACCATGGTACGTTATTAGTCTAGCAGGCCGATTCATGGAATAATTAGCGCGGCGCAAGTGGGCAAAAACGTGCGAATCGCAGTGGAATAGCGAAAATCGCAGTGCAAGTGCGAAAATCGCACGAAAAGCAGTGCACGTCGATTCATGGAAGTCCGTGCGCGAGAAAACCAGCGGATGTGCGATAAAAAAGTGCGCCGCGCACGTTGGCGCACAGGCCATCTAACAGCGTGCGCCAGGTCACAGCGAAAATCGCACAGGCCACAGCGAAATTCGCACATAGCGCGGCGCACGCAACAAAAGTAGGCGGAACACGGGCGTAACACTCGGAATGGGGAACAACTTGCAAAAACGTGGGCGTCACGGGGGAAGTACAGGGCACAAGTGCGCGGAACGCCCACACGCTCGCCTACAACACGTATTCATGGAATAGAATAGGGCAAAAAAGCGCACGCTCAAACCAGAGCACAGGCACAAACACGACCGCCACAAGAAAGCAGGCGGTAGCGTCTCTGCGGCTGTAAGAAATGTGCGCCAAAAGGTGCGCCAACAAATAGCACCTATATACTGCCATGATGAATGTCCTATACTGTGGCCCTCCAGGACAAATGACGTGCAAAGGGGTACCCACAAACACGGACACCCGCTGACAAAAAATATGTGTGCGTGTATACCGGGGTGCGCGGGAAGTCTCACACGCGATTTCAGCAGGGTACAACTTCACGCGATCGGGCCTGGGGGAGCGGGCTACGTGTATTTCAGGGGTTCGCGTGAAGTTTCTCACGCGATCGGGCCTGGGGGAGCGGGCTACGTGTATTACAGGGGTTCGCGTGAAGTTTCTCACGCGATCGGGCCTGGGGGAGCGGGCTACGTGTATTACAGGGGTTCGCGTGAAGTTTCTCACGCGATCGGGCCTGGGGGAGCGGGCTACGTGTATTTCAGGGGTTCGCATGAAGTTTTCACGCGATCGGGCCTGGGGGAGCGGGCTACGTGTATTACAGGGGTTCGCGTGAAGTTTTTCACGCGATCGGGCCTGGGGGAGCGGGCTACGTGTATTTCAGGGGTTCGCGTGAAGTTTTTCACGCGATTAGCCAGGGTACGTGTATTTCAGGGGTGCGCGGGAAGTTCAACACGCGAATAGCCTGGGCGCGTGTATTACAGGGGTGCGCGGGAAGTTCCACACGCGAATAGTCTGGGCGCGTGTATTTCAGGGGTGCGCGGGAAGTCCCACACGCGATTACAGCAGGGTACGTGTATTTCAGGGGTGCGCGGGAATTTCCACACGCGAATAGCCTGGGCGCGTGTATTTCAGGGGTGCGCGGGAATTATCACACGCGATTTGGCTTGGTACGTGTATTACAGGGGTGCGTGGGAAGTTACACACGCGATTAGGCTGGGTGGGTCCTCACAGGTGTTCCCTGTACACCCTCCACGGCCCCTGCAGGCAGCCCACAAAACAGGGGACTACCCTGCACACCTGCTCATGTCTCCCACCACCCCCACCCCCCACCATCCAGGGGCACCCTCCACCAGGCCCCCACTCATGTCTCCCACCACCCCCACCCCCCCAGTCACCAGGGGCAGCCTCCACCAGGCCCCCACTCATGTCTCCCACCACCCCCACCCCCCAGCAGTGCAGGGGCAGCCTCCACCAGGCCCCCACCCATGTCTCCCACCACCCCCACCCCCCCAGCAGTGCAGGGGCAGCCCCCACCATGCCCCCACTCATGTCCCCTATCACCCTCACCCCCCCAGTCACCAGGGGCACCCTCCACCAGGCCCCCACTCATGTCTCCCACCACCCCCACCCCCCCAGTCACCAGGGGCACCCTCCACCAGGCCCCCACTCATGTCTCCCACCACCCCCACCCCCCAGCAGTGCAGGGGCAGCCTCCACCAGGCACCCACTCATGTCCCCTATCACCCCCACCCCCCCCGCCACCAGGGGCACCCTCCACCAGGCCCCCACTCATGTCTCCCACCACCCCCAGCAGTGCAGGGGCACCCTCCACCAGGCCCCCACTCATGTCCCCTATCACCCCCACCCCCCCAGTCACCAGGGGCACCCTCCACCAGGCCCCCACTCATGTCTCCCACCACCCCCACCCCCCCAGTCACCAGGGGCACCCTCCACCAGGCCCCCACTCATGTCTCCCACCACCCCCACCCCCCAGTAGTGCAGGGGCAGCCTCCACCAGGCCCCCACTCATGTCCCCTATCACCCCCACCCCCCCGCCACCAGGGGCACCCTCCACCAGGCCCCCACTCATGTCTCCCACCACCCCCACCCCCCAGCAGTGCAGGGGCACCCTCCACCAGGCCCCCACTCATGTCCCCTATCACCCCCACCCCCCCAGTCACCAGGGGCACCCTCCACCAGGCCCCCACTCATGTCTCCCACCACCCCCACCCCCCCAGTCACCAGGGGCACCCTCCACCAGGCCCCCACTCATGTCTCCCACCACCCCCACCCCCCAGCAGTGCAGGGGCAGCCTCCACCAGGCACCCACTCATGTCCCCTATCACCTCCACCCCCCCGCCACCAGGGGCACCCTCCACCCGGCCCCCACTCATGTCTCCCACCACCCCCACCCCCAGCAGTGCAGGGGCAGCCTCCACCAGGCCCCCACTCATGTCTCCCACCACCCCCACCCCCCAGCAGTGCAGGGGCAGCCTCCACCAGGCACCAACTCATGTCCCCTATCACCCCCACCCCCCCGCCACCAGGGGCACCCTCCACCAGGCCCCCACTCATGTCTCCCACCACCCCCACCCCCCAGCAATGCAGGGGCAGCCTCCACCAGGCCCCCACTCATGTCTCCCACCACCCCCACCCCCCAGTCACCAGGGGCACCCTCCACCAGGCCCCCACTCATGTCTCCCACCACCCCCACCCCCCAGCAGTGCAGGGGCAGCCTCCACCAGGCACCCACTCATGTCCCCTATCACCACCACCCCCCCGCCACCAGGGGCACCCTCCACCAGGCCCCCACTCATGTCTCCCACCACCCCCACCCCCCAGCAGTGCAGGGGCAGCCTCCACCAGGCACCCACTCATGTCCCCTATCACCCCCACCCCCCCGCCACCAGGGGCACCCTCCACCAGGCCCCCACTCATGTCTCCCACCACCCCCACCCCCACCCCCCCAGTCACCAGGGGCAGCCTCCACCAGGCCCCCACTCATGTCTCCCACCACCCCCACCCCTCAGCAGTGCAGGGGCAGCCTCCACCAGGCCCCCCCCCATGTCTCCCACCACCCCCACCCCCCAGCAGTGCAGGGGCAGCCTCCACCAGGCCCCCACCCATGTCCCCCTGCCCCCAGGTCCTGACGATACACAATCATGGCAGTAATGGGCAGCATACCCAGCACAAACACCCAGGCAAGGATTGCATCCACCCACATAGTGAATGCAATTACATGACACAACCCCAATGGCAAGTATGTAAATGAACACATGTCCGTCACACACACATACACAATGGCTGCAAGTGAATGTCAAAACCCATATCATGACATGTATGAAACCAAAGACAAAATAACACAAGTGGAAGTAAAAATAAAAAATGTATTAAAGATTAAAAATAAGTAAACAAATCAAACATACAACTATGTGGATAACAAAATAAATGGTCCATGTCGGAGAACAAAAGTAAAAATCAAAAAAAGAAAAAGGAATACAAAAACAAATGTTGACCAAAGCAATATCAAGTAGAAGGAAAAGAATGAAAAACCATTTCCACATGGTGAACACAATAATGAAAAAAAGAAAATGTTCCTTCAAAAAACAAACTAAATACAGGAATGTACCAGGGTCCATGAGCCCAACACCATAAAGGAAACCTACTACTACCTAATGAAAAAAATATATACAAAAAAGTGGCCATTGTCCGAGCGGTCCAAAATAATAAAAACAAATAAAGGAAACCTAACACTAACTAACTATATAACTATATACAAAGGCAGCGGGCAAGTCCTGCGGCTCACTTGTTGATGTTGCTGGCCAGGGCATCATCTAACTCCATGTCGATGTCCTGGAGGCGGGACTCTGTCCTAGCCCCGAGGTCTCGCAGGGATAACCCCATGTTCAGCTCAAACTCCCTGCGAGCTTCCTCGAGGCACTCAGCCCGCCTCAACGCCCGACGCATGGAGAACTCCGCCCTGACCATGGCGAGCCGCTCCTCTTCCGCCCGCTGCCGCTCCGCACCTATCCGCTGGACCAACTGCTCCCACACGGAAGACACCACCATCCCAGGGTTGCCCTGCCCTCCGGCCGATGCCTGCCCCTCTGATCTTGATGGCCCCAAGCCATGATGCCTCCCACGTCGAGCCCGCTGCTGCCTCCGACGCCACTGCCTCTGCCAGCACGACGGCATCCAGGCTGATGGAAACCACCGACGCCGTCGTGCACGTGCCCTGCCTGATGATGCTGTCACATCTTCCATCTGCTGGGGTCCAGTTGCTGTGTTGTCCACCCCTGCTGGACCTCCGACTCCCAACTGTGGCAGGAATGGGATCCCCACCGAGCTGGCTGCATTGGTCGGGGCAGGTCCACAGGGGGCATTGGTGGCATCTGGCTGGAAGACGGCAAGGAGAATGACTGGTGGATAGCCTGCACAGAGGAGGAGAGGGCCGCCACATTGGCCAACACATGCAGGAAACCCCCGAACATGGCCGATCCCAATTGGGCCACGTCGGCACGGTGCACTTCGTGATGACGTACGTGCTCCTCCCGGGAAGCACGCACGGCATCACGAATCACAGCCGTGCGCATCGCGACCCCAATCAGGACCTTCTCCGCACGGCCAGGGGTTCCCACGTCCGCAGGTGGAGGGGAGTCAGGTGACATGGACATCCCCTCTACCTGCGGACGGGCCTGGGACGGGGCATCCCTGTTGGTGCATGGTGGTGCACTCACAGGGTCAGGGACAGCGACATGCACAGGCCCCTCCATGGTGACCTGTGCTGCCTCCTGCCCCTGGCCCTGGACTGCACCACTTGCACCAGCAGGGATGCCCCCACCAGGCCCCATGTGTGCCCCAGTGGCGGCCTCCTCCTCCTCTGTGCAAACCACCAACCTGGATGGCTCCTCACCGTCTCCCACCGTAGCAGGCCCCTGTGGGGGCTCACCCACCCCTTCCGCTGCAGCCGTGGGGGCATCCCCACCGCCTTGCTCCACAGCGCCGTCCCCGCCCTCTTCTTCACTAGCCGCTGCGTAGAGGGAGACAAAGAACACAAGCATCAGGGTACTGTACAATGGTCCCCTAGACAGGAAGCAATAGCAGATGACCACCACTGTCAAAGTACACTTCCATCATGTCCCTCCACAACACATGGGTCAGTCCAGGCAAAACACACACAGTAACAGGCATGCTGCATGCCATGGACATTTCCATGCATGCCCAATGGACTCTTGAAACATTCAATGATATGGAACTCACATGCATCATGGCTCATGCCTTTCACATGCACACACTTCACCTCAGTCACATCCACCAGGCCCCAAACACAACAAACACAGCGGATACAAGGGCAATTTGGCTGCTTTACTGAATCTGTGCATTGTAACACACATGTGTCATGCATCCATGGCATGCACAAGTCACAGACACGCAGGTCAGCCACACAGACATGGCTACCACATATGTACCTGGCATCAGCACCCATCCCTCACCCCCACCCATGTCCCGGTACAGAGACTGGCATGCTCTCATGTTTAAAATCTGCATAGGGGTCCCCATGCGGCATTTGAACACATGCAACAACCATGTGGGTCACACATCACTGGTTGCACATGCATTACCATGATGTCCATGCACACATACATGCATACATGGCCTATGGCACACATACAGGCAAGTATCATAGACCCAGCACACAGCAACATGCCCTGTGTCACACAGTAATGCTTGGACACTTACCGCTCAACTCCAGACGGGCCTCCCTCTCAAGGATCTGGGCGTGGAGCGCTGGGCGTACGCGTTCCAGGACCCTCATCTGGATGGAACTCATGCGGCCCCGACCCCCTCCACGAGGCGCCGGGCCTTCACAAGGGTCCTGGACCTCAAGTCCTCCCAGCGCTTCTTGATCTTCTGGACGTTGCGGGTTGCCACCCCCTCCGCGTTGATGGCAACCACACAGTCGGCCCAGATCCTCTCCCGTTCATCCTTGCTGGCGCGGGACGATCCAAAGAGGGCATCATACTGCCCCAGGACATGCTCCACCAGGACACCAACTTCGGTGGCAGTGAAGCTGGTGCCCCTCTGCCCCTCTGGCCTGGGGTTGCCACTGGTGCCAGATGTGGAAGTGCCCGACATGGCAACCCCAGAGGCAGGTGTGGGTGGGCAACTGGGTCCTGGGGCTGGGCTGTGGAGCGATGTAATCCCAGTCGGGAGTCTTCAGTTCCAGCAGGGGTGGACACAGCAACTGGACCCCTGCAGATGGCTGATGTGCAGGCACCAAATGGCAGGGCACGGTGGCAGCAGGCAGGCAGGCAGGCAGGCAGCAGCAGATGGCACGTGGGAGGCTGCTCGGGGCATGGGGGGCAGTAACTCGGCCTTCTGGGCAGGAGTGTGGTCTTCCGTGTGTTTTCGCGTGGCCAGCTTGATACGGAGTGATTTGGCACGTGAAAATTCGGCACGTCAGCGTGAAATCCGAGGAAAGGCCCTTAGCGCGTAAGCGCGTAAGCACGCATACGTGATTCTATTGGTCCAGAGTCCCTCAGCGCGTAAGCGCGTATGTGACGTGACCCGCACGGGTGTTCCCCACCCAGCACGTGATGACGGAGCACACGTGTAAATACTGCACGTCAGAGTGTCATCGCGTGTAATTGGACAAAAGTGCGCGTACACGCGATTGGCCTATGTACGTGTATTTCAGGGGTGCGCGGGCACTTACACACGCAAGTACGTCAGCGCACCTGTATCCCGTTGTGCGTGTGAATTTCCACACGCTATTGGACTGGGAACTGGATTCCAGGGGTGCGCGGGTCACACGCTCGCCTAGAACACGCACAAAGCATGAATTTGCGCACTTTAACAATAACAAGCCAGACACCAGGATGAACATACCGTTCCTAGCAGCAGTGGCAGTGGGCTACCAAAGGAGGAGGAGGAGGATAGTCAGGGCCAGAATATTCACACCCAGAACCAGCCTTTTCGGGATGCCTGATGACCAGGTGTATGGAAGGTACAGGTTTCCACCACACATAATACTGGACCTGGTGAGTGAGTGGGAGGATGACCTCACATCACCCACCCTGTGCTCCCAAGCACTCAGCCCCCTGGAGAAGGTCCTCAATGTACTGCACTTCTTAGCCACTGGATCATTTCAGCGGACAAGTGCCATAGTGGGTGGGGTGTCACAGGCCACCCAGTCACGCTGCCTACACCAGGTCTTGAACATCATCACTGCACGCCCATCAGTCCGCAGGCACATATACCTGCCCAGAACACCTGCAGAAAGGCATGCTGCCGCCCTGGATTTTTACGGTGTGGCACGATTCCCCAAAGTTCTAGGTGCCATCGACTGCACCCATGTGGCTCTACGTCCCCCCAGGGCATCTGAACACATCTATAGGAACCGCAAGCACTGGCATTCCATCAACGTGCAGGTAGTATGTAATGCCAAGGGAATCATCACCTCAGTATATGCCAACTATCCCGGCTCCACCCACGACAGCTTCATTTACAGAATGTCCACCCTATGCCGGGACCTAGATGCTGGGCGGCATGGCGAAACATGGCTGCTTGGTGAGTATGTATGCCACTGCACATGCATGCATGTTGGATCCTGAGCAAGGTCACAACCCCACCAATGATACCAATCACCACCTCCACAGGGGACAGTGCCTACCCTCTCAGCCCCCACATGATGACGCCAATTCGGAACCCCACCATGCCACCCGAGGTAAGATATAACACAGCCCACATTACAACCCGGGGCATAGTGGAGCGCACATTCGGAGTGCTAAAGTCACGCTTTCGCTCCCTTGACCGTTCTGGCGGGCAGCTGTTATACGCTCCCCCAGT
Source organism: Ambystoma mexicanum (assembly GCF_040938575.1). Classification (NCBI taxonomy): domain Eukaryota; kingdom Metazoa; phylum Chordata; class Amphibia; order Caudata; family Ambystomatidae; genus Ambystoma; species Ambystoma mexicanum. The sequence goes on along the minus strand of NC_090939.1, from coordinate 435,729,405 downwards.
AGTGTGCAGGATCATAGTGGCAGCATGTGTCCTGCACAACGTTGCAACACGCCGGGGCCTGGCCATGGACATGGTGGTGGCCCCACATCCCCAACCACATGCACAGCCGCTGCGCATGGGAGGGGAAAGGGCACGTGGGGAGGCAGCCCGTACACAGCTAGTGGCTAATTACTTCACATAGAAATCACACCCCTGTGGAGTGCACACTGCCCTGGCACATTCCATCTGACAATCAATGATGACTCAACCTGACACTGATCCTGAATGTCTGGAGAATGAACCGTGAATACCATATCAGCCTGAGATTGTTCACCTGGAAGTGTCACAATGTGTGCATCCCTACCCACACAGACACCACCAATGCAGTTTTGTGGAGTTACACATTCAAGCAGCTAAAAAGAATACCCACTTGCAAAATGCAACAAGAGGACAGTGCCATGTCAGCCAACCCAACCCCAGCACCGCCACACGACACACCGTACCATGTCATGCTATTTGCAGGTAAACAAAGTAATCCCCACAACATGACACTAGTGTCACTATGTACAGTGTCCCTATTAGAATCCTGCAACACCTGAAATGCTCACAGCAATGCCGGACCAACAACATACTTGAGCACGTACTACCATTAACATGACATCACAAATTTTACATATTAGTAGTCTCACCACCTGGAAATGCCTGCACTCCCACCACCACCAACTGTGCAGTGTTGGCGCCATGTAGAGTTGTAGGTGCACTGCTGCCAAGATGGACCCCATCTCCAGACTAGAGGTCCTTGTGTAGACATGAGGAAGGGACCTGCAAATTGGGAGGTAGACACAGAAGATGAGTTACACATCAATGCAACATGCAGTGTACAACACAACAGCAATATGCACTAGGAATGTATACACAGTATTGACTACAGACTGCCCACACAGCTCATGGGAGTCCAACGTCACTGTGTAATTCACTGTCACTTGGGCACACCCTTTGCAAGCCCATGGAAACGGGAAGCAGGAGGGGTGTGTGTGACTCAAACCCAAGCATCTGAACCAAATACATTACAAGCCTGCATGTGCCCAGCCACAATGCAGCGTATGCCCACAGGAACCACGGAAGCCAACAAATCGTCCCAAAAAAATAGGGAATAAAATAAATAACAATAAAAATAAAAATAAGAAACAATCAAAAATGGCCATTGATGGGCCCGGGGGGGTTGGGGAGGCCACCCAGGAGGTCCGAGGACAGGATGCACACCAGAACCCTGGGAAAATAAAACACCTCCATGGGCTCATGGCCCACACGGCTACCCTGTTGTGGGAGTATCACTGCTGTCGCTATTATCACCCTGTGCAGCTGCATCTGGAGGTGGTTGCACTATGGGAGGCAGCCCACACAAGGCCCTAGTCTACTCCTCCATGGCTGCAAGCATGCGGGTGTGGTAGGTCTGGTTCTGGAGGATGAGTGTGCGGAGGTCCCCATGCAACAACTCACGGGATGCCCGGACCTCCGCCCTCATTGCCTGCATCTCAGCTGAGAGCGTACGGGTGAGACGCTCCAGCTGCTGTTCTGTCCTTTGGTGTGTTGAAGCCTCAAGCTCAACAAGAGTCGTCCTGAGGTGAAGGAGCTCCTGCCTCAGGGCTTCCCTGTGGCCCTGGGACTCAATGGAGATGGCCTCCTGCAGAGTCGCCAGTGCCGCCCGCCTGTCCCTGTTGGACCCCAACATGTCCTCCCTGTGTGACTGGCAGATGGAGTCGGTTGCCTGCTCTAGTCGCTCCATCAGCCTTTCTGGGGGGACAATGGAAGTGGCCACCCTATCCATGGCCTGAGCCATCATCTCGGATGATGCAGCCTGTTGGGTTGCCATACTGTAAATGGATTGCTCCCATGCGGTATTGCCAGGTGGCGTACGGCCACCACGTCGGCGGGCACCACACCTGTCTGGGGCAAGGCGAACTGCGCCTTGCTGTGCCGGCACTGCCTGAGGCTGCAGGACTGCATTCCCCCTCTGATCTGCTGGCCCAGGAACAGGATCAGATGTCGCGGAGTGTGACCCTGCATCCGTAACCACCAAAGGCGTAGCTGCCAACACTGACATCCCCATGGAGGGTTCTGACCCTGGTGCAGGTGGGTGAGACAGAACAGAATCCCTCCCTGGAACACTCACCTGCGACGGCACGTAGGTCTCATCCGAATCAACACCTGAGTACAGCTCGGGGGAGGTGCAGCCAGAGACACCCCTTGAGAGCAAGACCTGCAGCACTTGTGGGTTCTCCCCCACCACCACACCACGTCCCTCACTTGTGGTTGGTCGGCCCTCGGACCCCTCCTGGGTCTACACCATCTCCACAACCCCAGCAGTATCAGGTGCGTCTTCCCCTGCAAAGACATGAAAACAAAGAAATGGACACAGGAATTAGCACCATGGCACACAATGAGGGCTGAGAAGCAAGAGAACCAGTACTTGATTGACACAAGTCCCACATGACTAAAACCCTCCCATGCATGCACCCTCACTGCGTATGAAGTGCAGGCAAATGGCACACACTGATGACACCAAGATGGAAAATGAACACATTTTCTGCATGCTGCTTGGCAGTGGCATCACACATTGGCCTGTGATTGCCAGGTGAAACACACATGCCATCACACAGATGGCATGTACCATTGCTATTGAGTGAAGATGGAGAGGAGGGCAGCACCTATTCATTCAGTCCAGTTCCCGCATGTAATTGCTTTTCTAATTCTAACAGGTCAGATTTTTCACCTGGAGCTGCCAGTCTGAAATGGTCCAATTGCACAGGGACATGTGTGTACAAATAATATCCAGGTAACAAAGTCACTCCACTTCACCATAGCCATGTCAGACATGTGACTAGTGGACAGCGACATGGCTAGTAAAAGTGGGGGAATGCAAACAATCTGACTGAATGAACAGTGAAAAATAAGCAACAATGTTGTGGCAAGGTGACACTTCAAGGGCAACTGGCGTGCAGTTGGGCTAGATGTCTACTGTTGGCAGAAGGGATACTGCTATGGCCAAATGCAGCTGCGCAGGAAGTATTGCATGAAGCACATGGCTGACCTATACGACTCAGGCGCACACACTCTCACCTGGCACACAAACAGAAGCCCTCACACACACACCATGCACATGGATGACACACACATGCATGTGCACTCACCGGACAATGCCTCGTAATCAGCCAGATCTCCCACGCCTTGGATCTGTTCCTCCGTGACGTAGGTCCCAGCGACTGACTCATGTGGAGTGAGTTCCATGTCTACTACTAGAGACCCACCTCCAGTCACTAGAGTTGCGGCATGACTTGAGGCCAGCTTACTCTTTGCCCTGCGCTTTAGGTCATTCCAGCGCTTATAGCAATCATTGGCTGTGCGCCTCACGATTCCAAGGGCACTTACGATGTCCGCAACGGTCTGCCAGTGTGCCTGGCGTTGTGCAGGTGTGGTCTTGGATCCTGCAACAATGACCATCTCATTGTCATGTCCGGACACATACTCGACAAGTGCATTCAGTTCGTCATCCGTGAAGCTGGGCTTCCTGGACGGGCCGGACTGTGTAGCCGTGTCTGGGGCATCAGCCTGTGCCGGACGAGCACTCTTCCGCTTCCGCTTGGAAGGTGGTGGTGATCCTGAGTGTCCTGCGCCGCTCTGGACACTAGGGGCAGGATCCCTGGTGGACTCTGTATCAGGAGTGTGGGATTGCACACTCAGCATGGGAGTTGGTGCAGGCATTGGCTCTAGTGTGATGGTGTCAGGGGGAATGTCAGCAGCATGGACTAGGACCGACACTGTCCTGGCTGGGTGTGTGAGGGCTGGGGTGGATGGAGCCGCTGCTGCCCCTGCAGCCTCTCCGCCCTGCCTCCTTGGTGCAGCAGATGACCTTGCTGCCCCAGATCCATGTGGCATGATGGCATCAACGTGCACCAGCGCACGTGTCGTAGCCCTGCTGACCTGGAAGTCAGCCATGGAGTCAGCCAGGTCTGGTGCCACAATGGGCTGGTCCAACAAGGGCTGAGCATGGATGGTGTCAGCCACATCAGCCTCAACGGGAGGGGGGGAGGGGGGATTATGGGTGCCCGTGACTGGTCCTCCACACATGGGGGGACAGGCTCACCCTGCAAGTTACGACCACGTCCCCTACCAGATCCACCACGGCCACCACTTGTGGCTCTTCCACCTTTGCCACCCTTACGGAATCCTCGCCTCCCAGCCATGGCACTGATGTTAATGTGCTTATGGGAGTGGATGTAGACTATTGTCCTGGGCAATTGGGGGTCAAAGGGGTTGGGTACCAGATGGTAATTGTACCCTAGTGCTCTAGCAAGGCTGAATGTAACCCCTGGGGAAAGATGACGGGTCACGCAACGCACAGGAGGCCCAAAAAAGGGAGATGACGTGCACGCAACCCCTCCTAGACCACGTGTGCAGAAAGAAAAAGCTGCACTACGCTGTGGCACCCAGTAACACAAGAATGAACGTATGCGTGTCACACGAAGCCTAGAATGACCTCTGAAGGGGTAGGCTACACACGGGTGCCCGTGACTGGTCCTCCACACATGGGGGGACAGGCTCACCCTGCAAGTTACGACCACGTCCCCTACCGGATCCACCACGGCCACCACTTGTGGCTCTTCCACCTTTGCCACCCTTACGGAATCCTCGCCTCCCAGCCATGGCACTGATGTTAATGTGCTTATGGGAGTGGATGTAGACTATTGTCCTGGGCAATTGGGGGTCAAAGGGGTTGGGTACCAGATGGTAATTGTACCCTAGTGCTCTAGCAAGGCTGAATGTAACCCCTGGGGAAAGATGACGGGTCACGCAACGCACAGGAGGCCCAAAAAAGGGAGATGACGTGCACGCAACCCCTCCTAGACCACGTGTGCAGAAAGAAAAAGCTGCACTACGCTGTGGCACCCAGTAACACAAGAATGAACGTATGCGTGTCACACGAAGCCTAGAATGACCTCTGAAGGGGTAGGCTACACACGGGGCAAGCACAGATGTTAGATACGTGCGCGACTCACCGTCTGCCTGGTAAACAAGCGTGTAAAAGGAGCACGTTTGGTTGGCAACACCCCCGCCAAAAGAAGATTTGTACGCTGTCTGAGGAGACAGGACAACAGTAGAAGGGAACACTGTTTGAGGGAACAGGCCCAGGTAAACCAGTAAAAGAGAAAAAAGAGAAAAAGCTGTCAGAGGTAACAGGGAATACGAACTTGAAACGCCGTGAAGTAAATCGCGTGTGAAACGACAAGAAGTACAGAATTCACCCACTCGCTCTCCACGAAAAGCACATACAAGGAAAACGTGTTCTACACGTACCTTTTATACAGGCCCACACATCCAGCGTCACTTACGCGGCGTGTACGCGCTAGGGCCATTTCCACCAATTACATGCTTTGTCACTTCTGCGTGTAGGGCCATTTCCACCAATTACACGCTTTGTCACTTCTGCGTGTAGGGCCATTTCCACCAATCACACACTTTGTCACTTCTGCGTGTAGGGCCATTTCCACCAATGACACGCGATTACACTCTGACGTGCAGTCTTTACACGTGTGCTCTGTCATCACGTGCTGTGTGGGAAACACCTGTGCGGGTCACGTCACAGACGCGCTTACGCGCTGAGGGCCTTTCCTCAGTTTTCACGCTGACGTGCAGGATTTTCACGTGCCAAATCACTCCGTACCAAGCTGGCCACGCGTACGCACACGGAATACCACGCTCCTGCCCGGAAGGCCGAACTACTGCCCCCCAGAGCCCGAGCACGCTCCCACCTGCTGCTGCCTGACTGCCTGCTGCCCCTGCACTGCTGGGGGATGGGGGTGGTGGGTGACATGAGTCGGGCATGAGTGGGGGCCTGGTGGAGGGTGCCCCTGGTGGCGGGGGGGTGGGGGTGATAGGGGACATGAGTGTGGGCCTGGTGGAGGCTGCCCCTGCACTGCTGGGGGGTGGGGGTGGTGCGAGACGTGGGTGGGGGCCTGGTGGAGGCTTCCCCTGCACTGCTGGGGGGTGGGGGTGGTGGGTGACATGGGTGGGGGCCTGCTGGCAGGTGCCCCACAGTGCTGGGGGGTGGGGGTGGTGGGAGACATGGGTGGGGGCCTGGTGGAGGCTGCCCCTGCACTGCTGGGGGGTGGGGGTGGTGGGAGACATGGGTGGGGCCTGGTGGAGGATGCCCCTGCACTGCTGGGGGTGGGGGTGGTGGGAGACATGGGTGGGGGCCTGGTGGAGTATGCCCCTGCACTGCTGGGGGGTGGGGGTGGTGGGAGACATGGGTGGGGGCCTGGTGGAGGCTGCCCCTGCACTGCTGGGGGGTGGGGGTGGTGGGAGACATGGGTGGGGGCCTGGTGGAGGGTGCCCCTGCACTGCTGGGGGGTGTGGGTGGTGGGAGACATGGGTGGGGGCCTGGTGGAGGATGCCCCTGCACTGCTGGGGGGTGGGGGTGGTGGGAGACATGGGTGGGGGCCTGGTGGAGGATGCCCCTGCACTGCTGGGGGGTGGGGGTGGTGGGAGACATGAGTCGAGCATGAGTGGGGGCCTGGTGGAGGCTGCCCCTGCACTGCTGGGGGGTGGGGGTGGTGGGAGACATGGGTGGGGGCCTGGTGGAGGATGCCCCTGCACTGCTGGGGGGTGGGGGTGGTGGGAGACATGGGTGGGGGCCTGGTGGAGGCTGCCCCTGCACTGCTGGGGGGTGGGGGTGGTGGGTGACATGGGTGGGGGCCTGCTGGCAGGTGCCCCACAGTGCTGGGGGGTGGGGGTGGTGGGAGACATGGGTGGGGGCCTGGTGGAGGCTGCCCCTGCACTGCTGGGGGGTGGGGGTGGTGGGAGACATGGGTGGGGGCCTGGTGGATGCTGCCCCTGCACTGCTGGGGGGTGGGGGTGGTAGGAGACATGGGTGGGGGCCTGGTGGTGGGTGCCCCTGGTGGCTGGGGGGTGGGGGTGCAGGGGGACATGAGCAGGTGTGCAGGGTAGTCCCCTGTTTTGTGGGCTGCCTGCAGGGGCCGTGGAGGTTGTACAGGGAACACCTGTGAGGACCCACCCAGCCTAATCGCGTGTGATAATTCCCACGCACCCCTGTAATACACGTACCCAGCAAAATGGCGTGTGATAATTCCCACGCACCCCTGTAATTCAGGTACCCTGCCAAATCGCGTGTGATAATTCCCGCGTACCCCTGTATTACACGTGCCCTGGCTAATCGCATGTAAGACTTCCCGCGTACCCCTGTAATACACGTTCCCTGGACAATCGCGTGTTGTACTTCCCGCATACCCCTGTAATACACGTTCCCTGGACAATCGCGTGTTGAACTTCCCGCGTACCCCTGTAATACACGTTCCCTGGACTATCGCGTGTTGAACTTCCCGCGCACCCCTGAAATACACGTACCCTGGCACCCTGGCTAATCGCGTGTATAACTTCACGCGTACCCCTGATATGCACGTTACCCGCTTTGCGTTCCTTGTTTGGCAGCCCTGTAAACTGGTCCAGGGTTAGCGCAGCCCTTTGCGATGATTTAGCGATTTTGATGGCTTTTCTTTGCGCGAGGGCGTTCTTGGGGGAGTTACTGGCGCTGCTGCAGGGTCGCTGCGATACTCTGCGCCACGGCTGGTTTGGGAGCCTAAAATCCATGAATACGCTGTGCGCGGAAATCGGTTTTAGCGCACGTGCCTGGCGCAGACAATCGCACGCGGACACTCTGCGCCAGCCGCTTGCGACATTTTTCTGCGAAATTCTATGAATTACCCTGTAAATCTTTGGCCGGTCAGAAAATCTCTTGGGTAGAAGCAGCCTACTTTATGGCAGAGGCTGCACCCTCTATGATGGGATCATTCGTCTTGCTTGGATGGAGTTTCCAGCTGATATAAATTGTTTCTCCACTCCTTTTTCCACTTGGGATAAGACAAATCCTAACCCAAACATTGAAGCTTCAGTCTCCTGAAAGAATTCTTTGGAGACGTCCAGCATGATTAATACTGAACTTTTATGAAACGATTATTTTAGCTGATTGAAAGCTGCTTGTGCTTTGTTATCCCATTATGTCGTGTTAGGACATCCTTTCCCTAGTTTATTTTGATTGAGGGATTGATTGATTGATTGATTGATTGATTGATTGATTGCTTTTATTTACACTTTTTGCTGTTAGGCCTTTCGTGACAGCAAGGTATACAAGATAAAAATACATAAATAATGAATTTAAAATCTAATGCTATTTAAAACCAGTCACACGCCTAGAAGCACACAATATCTATAATTTCTTGATTAATAGCAGCTGCCAAAAAAGGTGTGAATAAAATACATGATATATCAAAAAGAAAACTAAACTAAAACTGTATATAATAATCACAGACATGTCCTTCTGCAAGGGACACTGAGTTGATGACCGGGGAGAGCAGGGAGGTTAGAGGAACCTTGCAGATCTATCTCCCTACTCACAGCCCCGGAAATCCTGGGTCCCAAGCACTGTACGCTCAGGGGCTGCTGATCCTGTTTGTTCTCTGTCACCAGGAGCCCTGTGAGTAGTCCTGCTGCCTCCACGAAGTTAGAAATACATCAGCTATAATATCCAACATGTCGTAGAAAGACCATGTCATTCTTCATGACAGGTCTTTTTACTTGACGTACAGCTTCGATCTTAGCACTTTTCACTTCAAAGCCCACGTTTTGGATCAGGATCAAGCAAGATGGCACTTAGCTGGAATGGCAGAAACGGGGACTTTCCTCAGTTGGTAGCATTCAGTGGTTAGGTGTAGTAAAAGTTATTTCCAACTTGTGCTATGCACCAAGATAGTATCCAGATATGCTCTTGTGAACTCTCTGCAAGGTGCCAGCACATGGTCTATTAGCCTTGGAAGGTGGCCAGGGATACATGTAGTCTGAATGGTAAGACCATAAACTGAAACAGGCCCTCAGGGGCACAGAAGACCGTTTTTTCTTTGGCCTCCTTGTCCAACGGAACCTGCCAGTAGCTCTTTGTTAGGTCAAGAGTTAAGATGAACTTAGCCACCCCAATTCTCTCCGCCAGTTCATGAATTCTTGGCATAGGGTAGGCATCAAAGCAATAAATCTCATTCAGCTTACAGAACTCTATACAAAACCACCATGTGTCGTCTGGCTTTGAAATGAGGAAAATTGGAGATGACAACTCAATGAGTGACTTCTCAATTACCCTCAGTTTGACCATTCTCTCCAGTAACTCTCTTATTATCTGTTTCCCATCTTCAGGCAACCAGTATTGTTTTATCCAGATCACACTTCCCAGAGGGGTACGTATGTTGTGGTCAAAACCTTGCACTCTTCTGGGTTTGGTCCACTGGCCCAATTTATGATGTTCCGTCATAGCTACAGCAAGTGGGATGATCACTCCACTCAATTTTGTTGGTAATGGATTATTCCTGGTCTGGGTGGCATGGAGATTAAGTAATTGTGTAATACGCTTCTCCCTCCAGCGCTTTAGTTTGTTTACATGATACATTGTGAAAGTTTCCGGCAGTCAGTCTGCTGTACTTTGTAAGTTAGTGGCGATACAACGTATGGTCAATATATGTTCACCGTTTAGTGTCTGTGCAATCTGGCAAACAGTTTATTCTGCATGTTGGCTAATAGGACCATCCCTTGATCTGGCTATCCGTAGTGTGTAGGTGTGCTTTTTTGTTGAGGGCGCTCACCTGCTGTGTGTTTAGTTCTTCTAACTGTGTTTTTACAAATTATAATATGTTTGCCATATATTTTCTAGTGTTTCTGATCATGGGATGATCACTTGTCTGTCAACGGGTGGGCCTTTCCACTCTTCTCAAAGAACATTAAGGATGCATTTGGGATTTTGGAAATAAACTAGTTGGAAGAGGGAGAAGCCAGCTGAAGCTTTTGGAGTCTTCCTTATGACAAATGGGTCCCAGGGAAACAGCTCATCCCAGTTTCGTCCATCCTCTAAAACCAGTTTTCTGACAATATGTTTCAGAGTTTTGTTAAAAAGTTCCATCAGACCATCTGTTTGTGGATGGTAGATGGATGTTCTCAAAGTTTGAGTCTTCAACATCACATTCCTTTCATCCATCAGCATCAACACGAAGCTAAAATTCTGGTCTGTCAGAATTTCTTTGGGGAATCCCACTTGGGTAAAGAACAAAATGGCCTTGGTGATTTTCCTCCACAATGGGAAGGCTGCCGGATATCGGGTTGCCTAGTTAACCACAACTATGATTTATTGGTTGCCTGATTCGTATGGCTCTGCTGGTCTGAGTATGTCCATGCCAATCCAGTGGAAGGGCCTCACTATGTTTAGTAAGTGTTGCAAAGGTGCCCTGAGTACATCATCTGGCAAGATGTTCTGACAGACGAGGCAACAGGTGCAAATTTGATTAGTTTCTGCACAGACTCCTGGCCAATGCAATTGGATAAGCATTGTTTTGCAACAGAGAACAAACAATGGTGGCCTGGATGGCCACAATGTTCCAGTGTGTGTTTTCTTTGTACAGGGTTCAATGTACAGACTATGTTCATTCCTTGTTTTTGGGAACCACCATACAAGCATGTGCCTCCTTTCCTGGATAAAATACAGATGCTCCCTATAAGCAGAGGGTGCATCATAAGATCCTATGTACTGCCCATAAGTACTTCTATCTAGCAATTCCTTTCTGCCAGTCCCCAGAATGTTTGGGATCTGTAGGGGTAGAGAAGACTCTCCCAACCTTGGCCGACAACTTAGAAACAAATTCCTGCTGCAGGTTGATGTTCTCCATTGACATCACACCTTCCGCTGAGAACGGAAGAATCTGTGTTTTACAACATAGGCCCCATTTACCTTGGATCTCTCACCAGATCTGTTGCAAGATACTTTAGCTGAACATGCATAAAGCTTGAACCTACACCTAGACCTAGGGCCTTATTACGACCCTGGCGCTAAGTGTTTAACAGCGCCGTAAAAGGCTGCGGCGCCGTTAAACACTTAGCGCCTTACTATGAGGTCCCTTTGCGGGACCCGACCATAACGGCTGGTCTACACCAGCCGTTAAAGTAGGGACCCGCGAAGGGACCTTGGTGCTAAGTACGGTAACGCAATTTGCGGTACCGTACTTAGCGCCTTCCCCATTCCCATAGAGCCTTTGGGGCGAAAATGGGAATGGGGAAGGGCCATGGTTCAATGGGGAATTACCGCCCCGCCAACCTTGGAATGGGGTGGTAATTCCCCATTGAACCATGGCGGACACGTTACAACACCGGCACCAACCATGGTGCTAATTGCGCCATGGTTTAGCGCCGGTGTTGTAATGAGGCCCCTAGACTGTCACAAAAAGAGTACTGCTCTGCAGGAATGCAGGCTGAGTATTGGCTAAACCACCAACTCAGCTTCACCCTACAACTAAACAAGCATTGATCCCAGCATGAGCTGATATGGTTGCAGTGCAAACAATGGTATGATGGTTCCACAATAAAAGAATGTCCAACCAATGTGATATAACAATAGGAACTTTAATAAAAACTAACAATGCATGCAGTTAATTAAAACACTAAAGACACACCGCTGTATATTACAACAGAGAATCCAGATGTTGAGATTAATGGGGGCACACTGGCTTGACAGGCAGGGGTGCCCAGACAAAAGATTTCATGAGCAATGGCAAAGTTTGAGGAAATGTCTTTAGAAAGGCAGTCATTTAAGGCACACTGTAGGAAAGGGCCTCATCACATAAGTTTGGTTTCTTGTCTTTGGGTCTCACCAGCATTGAACCGGCATTGAACCAGTCTTCTAGGTGATTTACTGCAGTCAAGCCAGTGTTGAGATGGTGTCCAATTTGGGAGTACTCTCTTCACCTGATTCTTCACTGGAGAGTTCTTCCGAGAGTTTGCCTGATGGGGGTGAGGCTACCTTCTTGCGGGATGGCTTGCGGTCCTCATAGTGGTAAGGTCTACCTCAAGATGAAGTGACTATGCCTGAGCGAATGTAATCCAGTCAAGAGACTTCTACCCAAGTTAACCCTATAACGAAGGGAAAAAACGGTGTTTGGCCAAAGAAACCTTTCTGAATTAGTCCAAAGCAGGTTAAATGTCCATTGCCTATCAGGGAAGTATGGTGTCTTGTTGTATGAGCAGAGAGGAATCCTTGGAATTATACATGCAGGACAACACTTGAAGATCCAGAGATTTGTTTGAGTAGGCGGTAATAAGGTAAGTGGGGGCTCGCCAAAACTGAATGAATCTGGTAGGAGAAGGTAGCGAGGCAGCATAAACTGAGTGAGAGGTAAGCAGAGGTTTCAAGCATAAGCTACGGTGAGCCAGAGGGGGAGAGAGTGACAAGTAAGCAAATGCTGAAATGACAAGTGAAGGCTTTGTCAGAAAGAATGGCAAAAGGAAAAGGAGAGCACATACAGAGCATGACACTAGCGCCTTACCCCGAGAAAGCAGAAATCACTGTGTTGCAATGCCGTGAACGAGAGAAATCCGGCATTGATAAGGATGCGCCGGCCATCTTGAAAAAAACTACACCGGTCCATGCGGCATGATGGGAAACATGGCGGCATTTCAATGGTGGTTCATGCGCCAGCGTTCCCAAATGTTCCATGTAAACGGAACATTGACAGGTGGTTGAGTCATGTTTTCCCAATGTCGAGACAAAATTGGTTCAGCTTCGAGATGGGGATCTCTGGCAACAAATCTGCACTCAATTCAGTTGGAGTCAATGGGCCTCATTACAAGAATGGTGGTAGCCATGCCGCTATTTGCGGCATGCCTACCCCCTTTCCAGGTACCGGGTCTGGGTTCCCTGAATGGGGAAATACCAGGCCATTCCGACCTTGGAGGGCCTGGTATTTCCCCCTTCAGGGAACCCAGACCCGGTACATCCCCATTCCCATTTGAGGCCCCATATGGCTCAATGGGAATGGGGAGCATGCTAACAAAGGGCCCGTTAATGACGGGCCCGTTGTTAGCATGCTGGGTCACTCGCAGGACCTCGTAGGACCTGTTTTTACCAGGCGTCCTTACCGGGTCCCGCAAGCAGACTTCGTAATGAGGCAGTAGGGGTTTAACGGGGCCGGCAGCTCTACCGGCCCCGTTAAAACCCCTACCACCAGGGTCATAATGAGGCCCAATGTGTTCCCAATGTTCGAGTCACCTGTTGGGTCAGGTTGAAATGATACATCCACTACGTCAAATAGTGTTTTCCCCATCCTTGGAAACTTCTTTCTTCACCTCTATGACAGATGACTTTGGAATAGACTGTATCCCAAACAGAGTTCCAGGTGAATCCTTCTTGTTTCGAAGTCCATAGATTAATCAGCTGAGGGCAGCGCCCCTAATAAAGGCAAAATGCTGCAGCAGATTGTTCCAAAGAAAGACTGTTGTCAGGGATCCAATCCACGCTTCTGTAACTATTGCCCTTTGCCTTGTGATGCCTTAACCAGAGTATGTTGTCCAGAGGAAGGGCAATGGGGCAGGAAGTGTTGGCATCTGAAGCTGTATCCAAGATAGTGGAACCCCTCTTTTGACCTAAACCTCTCCTGTGGCTACTCAAATAGAACAAAAGTACTTCATTGATCAGCCCCCTAGTTTGTTAGTGGCTTTGTTATGGCAGGACAGTCTTTGAAGCACTCTGTCTGGGTTGATGTCCTGGGGAGATTTCATGTCCTGGAAGGAATGTGAATCAAAAGAGCAGTTTCCCAGGGAAGGATTTCATGTGAGTTTTGTCGTGATTCCCAGGACAGACAGCTAATGCACACCAGCCCTGTCATGACAAGAGCATTGCTCAACAAGCTGACAACAATATGACATCCAAAGGCTACAGCTGGATAATTGTTTGCTCCCAGTATCCACCAGTCCATAACTAGGCATGACTTATATTTACAGTTTAACATGCCGCCTGGCGTATTAGTGTAGACAATTATTATGTTTTGAATCAGGGGCACAGACATATATCAAACTTGTAAGGTCCTCCAGAGCACAAAATACACTCTGCAAAGGTCATTAACAAGGTTGCAGTCCTATTTCAACCATCTATACTTTGGCACCACTCTCATCCCTCCAAACCCTTAAGAAGAGTTTACAATTGTTAAGAAATGTTGTTTCCCTTTCCCCTTTGTCTTTGAGCACTAAGCAAGCTGGCTTATCCTATATAACATCACTTACTATGTGTTCCCCACCCTAGTGCACAGTCTCTCTCTTGTACCACCCTAATCCTTCTTGGCTAGAGATTAGTGATGCACAAACATGTTCAGTAAATCACAAAATCACCCACATTTTAGTTGTCTTTCTTTGCTGCAAACCTCTCCAACTACATCTTGGAAAGTTTGAGGCCAGTCAGGGGTAAGAATGATGGCTCTCCAAGGGAGGGTGGGCTGATGTTATTCCCATCCACCCCAGGGCCATATACCATGTCCCGTTCCCTATAGCATTATGGCAGGCCCCTGGGGCATGTTCAAAGTTTTTTTCTTTTATTTCTGCACACTTGTGGAGACATTTGAAAAAAGTGTGCATTATTATTGCAGTACTAGGCAAGATTAGGAAGAAGTTGATTGGGAGTACTAGGGTGGAAGGAAGGTGACATAGAGGTGCTTCTGGAGATATCAGGGGGTTATTTTATAGCAATGCAATTCACACCTAAACATTTGCGGGTCATAGGAAAATATTCAGAGATCTCTTTTGAGGAAGTGACGGCAGCCCTGACTAAAGGACACTCAATTGTCAAGTAATGCTATCGACCCTCCTCTCGTTATTTAACCTGGACATTCAGAAGCTTCTTGGCCTTGTGCGTCATTTTGGTGCAAAACCCATGTGCAGAGCATGTCATATAGTAAGAAAGATCCGAATCAGCGGACACCCATGGAAACTCTCAGAGAAGTTTTAGAGAGGTTTAGACGTCATTGTTCACTTTGCTTCCACGAAATCGATTTTACAACAAAGGCCCCAGACGTTCTGTGTGCTCTGAGAAGCCTAGCCTTTTCATCTGAAGCAATCAATGAACATTAATTTTGCAACTCTTCATATTTGAAATCCAAATCTTACATGTGAACCATTTGCATACATCCTCTTGTTTTTCATTGTAACCTTTCTAATATCAATAAAAAAATGATTAAGTTGATTCCCCGCTGCTTCATCCTCAAAAGCAAAATGAGAACTGTATAACCTCAATCCTTAGCAGACTTTCTATATTTGAAAATGAAATGGCTTTGAGAATTAGGTTTTGCTGATAAATCAAAGGGCCCCCGCAGTTCCGCGGTAAGTGCCGTCTGAATCACCGCTCTGCAAAAGCCTCACTGCATTGCAATCTTTCATTACCTCCAAATTAACAAAAGACTTGGGCGCCTCTTACTGCGAGAGAGTAAATATGCCCGAACCCCGCTGCTTCACGAGACGGCAATTAATTTGTTTCATAATGCCCTTTAAGCCGCACATTTCAAAGGGCAGAAGTCTTTGGTCTCACTGTTGTGTGTCCTGGTGTCGTTTACTTGCACGAATTTTGTCTTGGTGTAGCACTGTCGAGTGGCTCCGCCATGTCATCATTTCATTACGCTCGCCGCAGGTCACTGCACTGACTTTCTGCAGAGCAGCTACCTTAAGCTAACTGCTTCTTTCAGCACAAAGAACATAGCATAATACCTTCCTGCAAAGCTCTAAATTAGGTTTCAGCCTACAAATTGTACACTGCCGACAAGCAAACATTTCCAAGTTGCTGCTTGAGATTGTGTGGGGACAATTATATGCATGTGGTATGACTAAACTCGTGAAGCAAAACATCGCCGGCCTGGCTGATAATGTGCAGGCCTTGCAACCAAATCGAGCTAAGCTCGAGCTACACTCGTTATTTTGTCCTCGAAACATCACAAACAAATAGACACAATTAAAATACTGATGATCATACACGAACAATTTGAAACCCTTTTAATACGTTTGCCACTGCTGTTGTTCACATTTATCTTCTACACCGAAGAGAATTTTACTGGGATTTACACACTTTCATCCGTCGTTCGATTTTTCTTTAGCGTGATGAGTTTGTTGCAGAATCAATACATGTTCTCAACAGTAGGATTTTACACTGCACATTTGTAGGCCCTGATGTATTTCCCACGCACCGAGCACACCAGTGAGAACATTGATTTCTGAAAAATTATGCTTTTTTACCAGACTTTACAGATCTTTTTTTTTCTCCTGCGCACTTCAGATGCTACCATTTCCTCAGCATATATTGCCAATGAAGTCCTTATCCTCTTAGTGGAAGTGGGAGGGAGCAGTGCATCTCTACTTTTTGAATTAAGTTTGACCTTTCCTATACTTTTATTTATAAAATAAATAGTTCCGGAATTGCTTCGTTGTAAAATGAAAGTGTAGGAAGTTGAAACTTGCACTTCAGTGTGTTGCACTAACAGTACTTCCCTAAACAGCAGGCATGCTTGTTTGGGGATTTGGATTGCGCTTAGGAGGGGGTTTGGCAATGAGGTTTGAGGGAAGCTGGCACAGGCCAGCAGGGAACATAGTCCCACTACTTCTTTTCGTACACGTCGACCACTGCCCAGAATAACAAACATTTTCATTCAGAGCTAAATTGCAATTTATCTAGACATTACCATATTCAGAATTATCCAATTGCAGTATGCTTATTGGCAAAATGTTTTGCAGTTTGCGGTCTGAAGTCTGTGTGCCTCATTACGACTGTCTCTGTCCAGAAACACCGGTGTCGCTAAGCCTATCGGCACCAGTGTTTGCAGTACAATCTGCGAGCCGGTGCCGTCCAGCCCGCCAGGGTCAGATCTGGCGGGCAGAATGGCACTCGCCCGCAGAGTTTCACGGAAGCATCAGCACCATTGTTAGCGATGCTGGTGCTTCCATGGTCCCAATTCCCATGGAGTCATATGGGACTCCATGGGAATGGGGACTTACAAAATTACCGGCGCCAGACTTCCTGGCCGCCAGGGTCGAAATGCCCCAGTGTCACTGAAAAGTCAGGTGATGGTTATCCGTTACGGATCCGGCAGCAACCTTGCGGTTTTACCGGCACATTTACTGCCAGGCCCGTAATGATGCCCTGTGAACAAAAGACAACCCTTGCAGGTTTCAGGCCGAGAAGGCCACATTTGCAAGGTCAGCCTTTTGTTCCGGTCCATCTCCTGGTGCCTATCGGGGATGGGGGCCCAGGCCCCCACCGTCCATGTCCCTTTACATACTTCCCTCGGGAGTACTCTCCCGGCTTCCTTCCAGGCTGTGCCCTCTATAGACCTATGTATGAGAGGCAGCCTTCTCAAAGCGGCCTTCTGTGCATGTGCCTTCAAGGGGCATTGCCTTTAGACCACAAACGTGATTTGCTCCGGTGCAGAATGTGAATGCACATGTGCAATTTATTGAAATGATGCCAATGCTTTGCAGTCTTTTTTTCAACCTTGACTTTGCCATGCAGGCTGATATCCTTGGGATTTGGCAATTGTTAGTAAATGCACTGGAAGATTTAGGGGCTGATTCTCCTCTGAAAGTAATGTGGGAATTTCCAATATTTGCTGCTCTCCTGTGTCAGGAGTGGTAGTCTTCTTGGATGCAGTGTGCTCATCTGCTAACACACTTTTTGGCATTGTGATCCAAAGGTATTCCGGGACACGGGCTGATGCCTCTATGGAAACGTAGTCCACTCTTTTTGTTTACATCCAAAACTAGCTCCTGATTTTTCAGGTCATAGGGAACATACAGCTTCTAAACCTGTCTTATTTTGGGTGTGAGGCAAGACCTGGAAAGCCAGGCTAAGCTGAGACCCTGCTGTCTGCTGAGTCCGTGGCCTCAGTTAGTCACCACATGCTTTTGTGGTTAGAGGACTTTGCTGCGGCATAATGTACTGAAGTACTGCATCGCTGCCTGGCCCACTCCTCCGTCGAGATCTTCTGCAGCATGTCTGTTGCCAGGCAACAGGCGAGGGCACTCCTCCAGCCTCGCTGTCATCCCACACACAGCATTTTAACATCCGAAATCGAGCTAAGTCGAGCCCCTGCTGTGTCTGGCGTCTGTGGCCTCAGTTAGTCACCACCTGCTTTCCTGGTTGTGAGGCTTTGCTGCAGCATACTGTACTGGAGTAAAGCATTGCTGCCGGGCCTGCTCCTCTGGTGAGATCACCTGCAGCATTTCCGTTGACAGGCAACGGGCAAGGGCACACCTCCAGCCTCTGTCTCACCCCACACACAGCAGTTTACATCTAGCCAAGGTGAAGTCCGGGCGAAGTCGGGCTAAGCTGAGCCCCTGCTGTCTGCGGCGTCCACGGCCCACAGAACATCCATCAGTCAGGTGGTGCTTGCAAGATTTACCAGCTTGAATGGCCATGTCATCCAACCCTGAATGCCACTCCCCAGCACATCCAGACGATCTGATTCCTGGTTCTACGCTCCATCTCTTTAAGGTGCTGGTAACATTGCTCATGTTTACTTCTGTTTTCATCAATATGCCTCCAGATTGCAATCGTTCTACTTCAAGAACTACTTGCCCACGTAATTCTGGTAACCTTAGCTACCCTTCAAGTTCTACTTCTACTGGTACTGCCGTCATTGACCCGGGACTTTGGAATGCAAGGTCATTCTGTAACAAATCTTCTGCTTTACTAGACTTGTTTCTTAGACTCAACTTACATTTTCTTTGCACTACAGAGAATTGGATTCCTCCTTACAATACCACGGTCGCTGTCTGTTGCCTGTGCCTGCATCTTCTTCTGCTGCTGTACTGAGAATTGTGCAGTCTTTCTTTGCGTTTCATTAATCCAGGAGGAGTTACACTACAAACACCCGGACCCAACGCGGAGCGTCGCAGA
This sequence comes from Ambystoma mexicanum, assembly GCF_040938575.1. Taxonomy (NCBI): domain Eukaryota; kingdom Metazoa; phylum Chordata; class Amphibia; order Caudata; family Ambystomatidae; genus Ambystoma; species Ambystoma mexicanum. The sequence continues at coordinate 435,710,621 of NC_090939.1, read as the reverse complement.
ATGTTGTGAGTGTGTTTCCTCTGCCTGCATCCCCTTCTGCTGCTGTACGGAGCATTGTGCAGTCTTTCTTCGCATTCCATGAATCCAGGAGGAGTTACAATACAAACACCTGACCCAACGCGGGGTGTTGTGGAGTGGGTTGCCTGTGCCTGCATCTCCTTCTGCTGTTGTACGGAGCATTGTGCAGTCTTTCTTTGCATTCCATTAATCCAGGAGGAGTTACACTACAAACACCCGGACCCAACGCAGAGCATCGCAGAATTTCGTGAGTGTGTTGCCTGTGCCTGCATCCCCTTTTGCTGCTGTACAGAGCATTGTGCAGTCTTTCTTCGCATTTCATTAATCCAGGAGGAGTTACAATACAAACACCCGACCCAACGCGGAGTGTCGTGGAGTGTTGTGGAGTGTTGTGAGTGTTGCCTATGCCTGCATCTCCTTCTGCTCCTGTAGGGAGCATTGTGCAGTCTTTCTTTGCATTCCATTAATCCAGGAGGAGATACACTACAAAAACCCGACTCAATGCGGCGCGTTCTAGAGTGTCATGAGTGTGTTGCCTTCATTTTCTGGTGCTTCCCAGGGGCCAGTGAGGCAGATCCAAAACTTATGGGTTTTTGTATGAAGTTTGTTTGATGTACTTCTGTGTAACTCCTTGTTTCTCTGTTCTGCATGGAATTGGCCCATACTCACAGGCAAACCCACCTATTACTGCTGGTATAAGCATATTTGTGGAACGCTGTTTGTGACGAGATGGCTGGCGACTCAAGCAAGCGGGCACTGAAGTCCACAAGGTACGTGTCAGGGTGATATAAGCCAGCTAAACCCCCCAAATTAACTGGCTTTAATTCCCTACGTGTTTCCAGATCCAATTAACATGGTGGGTGGAGTGGGTGTTGCGAGTCTGGTCCAACAAAATACCACATAGAATTCCATACACCAAAAAATGCAAGTGTTGCCCTTTGCAAAGTTATCTGTTCCGAGACCGCGGATAAAGACATACTCAGCAATTTAGACTTGCATGGCAACACTGAGCGCATGGCTCATCCTGTTCACTTCAATGAAAACAATATTTCCTGCATCATAGTTTAGAATTTGTAAACTATTGGCCAATTAGTCACTAAAGTGCAAGAAAAAGGTCAATTTGCTGGATGCAAGTTTTTCCCAGTGAACCGATCAAAATCACTGTCCACAACCTCCCCATTGGAGAAAACAATTTTGGTGTGGACCACTGACAATCCTCGGATTATGGAGATTTCTGATGCCCACATTCTATCAGGGGCTAGTTCTGAGAGTCATTCAATTCCTGTTGGCACTTTTCAGTCTACCTCACACATTGATGCTGGAAACTTGTACTCTCAGATGCAAATAATAACTTTAATCCAAGTGCAAAGTGCTGAAGAGTCAATCTCATGTGGAATCAAAGAGGGAGATCACTGACTTGACAATAGGCCACAAGATGAGTTAGTCTTTGCTAAAGACGTGATGGCAGAGCTTGAGAGTGAACCACTTATTCAACTCATCTTGCTCATGGACTGACCACCATCTTAATACCTTCAACATCAAAAAAGATAATCATCAGCACCTACAAACGCCCCTTACGAGAAACAACTGAAATATAACCACAGAAAAACTACTACCATTACTACAGCCACTTCTTGACTACACACCCACCAACACTGACACCACAGTCTTAGTTGACTTATACAACACTAGTATACTCAACGCCATCAATACGATTGCCCCTCTCAAACTACGCAAAGCCAAACCTCACACGCATCTTAACTCGTGGTTTACCCCAGAGTTAAAAACACTACGTAAAGCTAAAAGGAATGCAGAGTCTGTATGGAAAAACTCTCCATCAATTTCTAGTAAAGCCAACTTCACCATTGCCTCTAACAACTACAAGGAAGCCATTTGCCAAACCAAAACAAAAATGATACAATGAAAGAATCATCAATGCATAATCCAGTACAAAAGAACTCTTCAACATCCTAAGAGAGTTAGAATCGCCTTCCCCTGCACCTGACACATGTACCAAAGAAACTACATGGTGCATGAATACCCAGAAGGCCCTCCTAGATAATATTTCAATGTTACAAATAAAAATAGAGTAAAAAAAATCCACTCTACTAACCAACAAGGCCCAATCCGCACCCCCAAGCAAACAAATTGACAGTAATTCACTCTTCCAATTCTCACCACTAACTTTCAAAGACGTTGAAGACAAATATCAAAACTTAAACCATCCAGATGCTAAAGGTACACCTGCCCCGCACCAATCATTAAAGAAGCAGCAAAGTATCTTGCCCCCTTTATCACCACTTTAATCTATGCATCATTCAAATCGAGTGTAGTTCCTACTAGCCTAAAAGACTCATGGGGTCTTCCCCTCCTAAAGAAACCTTCCTTAGACCCTGACATACCAACAACCTGGGGCCCATCACCACTGTACCATCTCTTTTAAAAATTCTGGATAGAGCAGCTTACCTGCAGATCCAGAAACACCTGGAAAACCAAAACCTCTTAGGACTCAGGCAATCATGCATCCGCCCTAAACATGGTACTGAAATCGCCCTGATTGACCTTAAGACACAAAAGGATTCCATCAAAGACAATGGTAAACTTGCTCTCCTACTACTACTTGACCTTTCAGCTGCATTCGATTTGGTTAACCACCAAATCTTATGTAACCATCTATCGTCAGCTGCCTACTTTTCCGATGAAGCCAAGGCATGGATCACATCCTTCTTAAACAACAGATCAATGAGGGTCTTTGCACCAGCACCCACACCCACAGCCAACCCGCTCTAGTCATGTGTAGAGTTTCACAGGGCTCCTGCGTGTCACCAGCACTATATAATGTGTTTACCAAACTATTGTTTGACCACCTTGACCAACTAGGCATCATCTACACGAACTATGCAGATGATACCCTCACCTTAACTGGAGACTATAATAAAGACACTACTGTACTCAACAATACATACTCCTTCATCCAAGCCTGGATGGCCGAGCATGGACTTTGCCTCAACGATGACAAGACTGAGTAACTTCTTCTAGGCTCCCAATCCAGACTCAACAAGCTTGACAGACAACACTCAGCATTCAACATAGACGGAAATAACAATTTGGTATCCAAGGACGTTAAAACATTAGCTATATATCTTGACTCCGCACTTACATTGACCAGACAAATCAACGCCATCTCCTCCTCTGCTTACACATGCAAATTAATCAATGCCTGCAGGCCATTTTTCTCGGCAACCAACTGCATCTCCATAGCCAGAGCGCTAGTACTCTCCAAAATGGATTACTGCAATGCACTCTACTTAGGCACGAGTCAACGTAATCTGAACAAACTGCAAGTATTACAAAATAATGCGCTTAGGGCAGCATTAAACATCCCTAGATCCCATCACATCTCAGATACCAGAAAAAAACACCCAATGGCTCTCTGTCCAACAAAGGATAGAATACAAAACACTATCACTCACTCACAAGTGCCTTGCAAACGCTGCACCAAGATACCTGGCCGTTAATTTTACTCGAAACTCAGGAACTCACCCGACTAGATCTGCACTAACTCACTGCCTAGTGGTACCAAGATTCAAACTGCAGAAAGCCAGTGGTAGCAGCTTCCCTGTGCTGGCCACCAAGCTGTGTAACAGACTACCCTCCACATTAAGGACGGAACCATCCTACAGCCAATTCAGGAAAAACACTAAATCTTGGCTTCTCTCGAACCAAGCTTCGATCTTATATTCACTCCAATGAGACCTATGCCCACTCCTACTAGTGACTTTAGGCAATTGTAAATATCTGCACTATTCTGCTACTATTGTAATAATATGACTTTTGTAAATAGTCTCAGAGTATCTAAACGTACATACACCTACAAACTCTATGTTACTGTAACTATCTGTACTATTCTACTGTTACTGTAATTATATGCCTTTTTGTAAATAATCCCTGGGCATCTAACCGCCAGGATATGCAAAATCTTAAATGATGTATGCCACTGTAAATTGTAACTCTGTAATGTAAGTAATGCACCCAAATGTCTGAGGGCTAGGTGCGCTATATAAATAAATAATCAAGTAAATAAACCTATCAGCCATGCCAATCGCTCTGCGCCCTTGTCTCTGTGTGTAGTGACCCGCACTATAGGATGTGAAAAAACTGCACCGGCGATGGTCGCATGTAAATTATTGTCTCTGGAGGTGCCTGCCTTGATTCATGAAGAAGTGAGTCAGCCCCACATTGTTGACCTTTCTGGCATGGGTAATATGATCAGGATCCCTGAAGTTACATTCAAGCCTTCACAGGAGGAATTTATCATGGTAGAGAAAATATCAACCAGTTCTGTTTACCTGCCCCCCCCCCATTCAGAGACAAAAGTCGAGAAGTGAAGGTGGGGCATGTGTCCTTCAATCATACTTGCAACTCTCCACCAGACACTTTTTGTGTGAACAAAGGTCCTGCGAATTACGCTTCTCATCCAAACCAGAGGCTCAATGTATTGAGGACACCAACTGGAATTCAGTCATCATCAGACTCAGAGGTAAGGTGACACCTGAGGCGTGAAAGCTTGGGCCAGCATGATTTAGCTACATCTCAAGCCATCATCATGTCATCAATTAACATCTCCCTGGTCCCGTTTTTAAAACTTAACAAACTCTCAATTACAACTTTAGAGACAAACTAACCCTAACTGCCATGATGAATTCTAGACTAATTTTCATTGAATCATTTATGAACACAATCAAGAGTGTTTGTAAACAAAACATGGCTTCCGAGATCATCACCCAAAATGAAATTTTAACTTTGTTGAAAGAAGTGAGAGTAGAAAGAAGACTATTATGGAATCTATCAAAAGATATTCTAAAAGCCACTATTCAGATCAATCGCCATGGTCGAAGGCAACATCAGCCGCAGTCCTCTGGAACTTCCATAAAAACACAGAGTGTCTCCAACGAGAGCCTACTACAACTAAAAATACAGTTATGGCTTGATTTTCCTCAGGTCAATGAAGTGCATGAAGTTGAGAGCTGCACTGTGCTTGAAGCCCTGACAGAAAGCTTAAATCCTCAAATGCCGCTGCAAAAGGTGTCCCTGCGAAACACTGATCCTGTTTCTGAGGGGATCAAAGCTGCAAGAAACAGGACTGCAATGCCTCAATTATTGTTGGCCTCTCATGTAAGGTCTCTGTAAATAATTGATTAAGAAATTGAGGCCCAATCTGAGTCAGCCTCGAATTTTGCCCTATTTGGTGCCAAGCCAAAACAAAATGGCCCAAGTAAAAAAAAAAAAACATTAATAGTTTTCAAGAAGAAAACAAAAAAAACTAGACAAGCACATACTAATAATGCTAAGAGCCTCCTGAGAAATTGACATGTTAAAGACCAAATTCCTCAATTAAAGGTTGTAACTAAAAAGAGGTTAACTAAACATGAGCGAAACGAGAGGCTGCATGTCACTTCAGACAATATGGAAATGCATGCAGTAGAGCAAGCTGCAACCTTCCAAGGAGAAGAAGTCTCAATGACTGAATCAGACTTGATCGATCTCTCAGTGTATGACAGTGAAGATTGTGCATCCATCAGCAGTAAAAACATAGAAACAAGTGGATCTCCCTCAGGGTCGACAAGTTTGTTCAAGTTTGTTCAAGTCCCCAAAAGGGCATCCTCCAGTGAGTGCTGAAGAGTCAATTGTTTATCCCTATGGCCATAAGAAGAAAAAGAGCCAAAAGAAATTACCAATTGGCTCCCAAAATTCCAAGAGGCACAATACACAGACAGGTCTCTTTAAAACAGGAGAAGAGTTTGAGGATGATCAACAAAGCGACCATAGCCCTCAACAAAGGTTGTCTGATACGCAATCTTATTCAAGAAACAAAAAAGAAAACGATAAAAAAGATCTGTTAATCTTCTCAGGAATCCAAAGAAGTGAAATAAAGTTTGTACAATGTATTAGAGCTCAAGTGTATGCTACATGCTGAGATGGCTTAGTTCTCAATAGAAATAACATTCTCATATTATTACACCTTATTAACCTATAAACTTTTACCTCATGAGACATTAAAATAGTTGAATTTCACTGTGATGAGAAACTAGACCGTATTTCTATACACATTCCATCAGATATGTGTATAGGGACATTTTAGCAGTATACACGATTTTACATCGCCAGAAATCCTGTTTTTTTATTTTTTATTTTGGGGGGTGTTTTGTTGGGGTTGGGGTAATATTATAATAGTAAGGGGGGATCTGGAGGAGGGAACCACCCCCCCCAGAATTAAAAAAAAACAAAAACAGGGTTTCTGGCGATGTAAAATCCGGCGATGAAAAGTACCGCGACCAAAAATAGGTCAGCAAAATCATGTAGAACCATTTTAGCAGCCGCACTCAACATACAAGTGTTAGGCTTTGGACTCTGCGAACAGAACAAGTTGAAACCCGCTTCAGAGAAAGTAGTAAGCTCACGCACTACAAACATGGATGTGAAACACTGTTCTGACCCGAATACTCATGTCTGTAGACATGCCAATCAGAAAGCGTTGTAAGTGAAGCGAGACAGAGAAGAGGACTCTACCTTCTATGACAAACATCACTTAAAGATGAAGTTAAACACATTCAGTGTGATTAGAAGCACTGTTTGCAAACAAAACATTAAAAAGGCGAAGAAGGAAGCATCCTAGACTGACTCGTGGGACTTGTAGGCAAACAGTCTGGCATCCCACTCTATGAAATAATGCTCAGAGAGTCAACAAACGTCGAACATCAAACTAACATTGTGGAACATCAGATGTTCTTTTACACCTATTCAATAAGGCATAGTGGGAGTGGTCGAACTCTGATATTATCTGCCTCCGGGAGACCTGGGTGAGAGAAAAAATGGTGATTGACGGTTTTTCAGTTTTCCTCAATCCAGCCACTAAAGGCCCAAGAGGACGTCCAAAGTCAGGTCTTCTTACGATCATAAGTAATAGCCTAAAGTGGATGATAACTGAAATATATAATCCCAGTGCATATATTCAAGGTGCAATGATCACATTAGACGATAAAGCTTTAACCCTGTTTAAATGGGTATTAAAACACCTATTGGAACCCTGTTGACATGAGCATTTTGACTTTTCGAGAGCAAATAAGTAATCTGATAGATGATGCAAAAATGAAATGAAAAAAAATCTAAAGATCATCATATGTGGAGATCTGAACATAGATTGCATGGAACATGGCTCTAACAAGCTGATGAAAGAAGACATTTGTCATTCATCGTGCCATAAACAAAAGAGGGAGAATATTTTGAGATGGTTGCAAGTCATGGATGATCGTGACCTTCACATGCTCAATAGGAGCATCCCCGGAGATATCCCTAGAGCCGTGCATGGTTTGCGGAAACTCCTCTGTTTCCTCAAACTATCCCTTTGTCTCATCAAACATCTTAGATGAGATCTCTTCACTGAGCATTGAAACAACTGAAAAAAGTGACCCTGACATTTTAGAGGTTATGTGGAACTACTCTTGTCATGAAAACCATTGATGAACATCATCAGCATTGAAGTAGAACCTGGTTACAACAGACTAAGAATAAGACCTACTGATGTAATTAAACTGATTGAAAATCTTCATCAATTCAAATACAGGGACAGCATATTATACACTGCTTCTACAGAGCTACAGGTTACAGGGCCAGGGAGCCGGCAAACCGCTGTATAGTAATAAACACAAATACGACCCAATAGTAGTAGCTCAGAGAAAAGTGTTGAGTAAAGAAATCAAAAGCCTGATAAATTGTCAAAAAATTACGAGAACAGATATAAAGAAACATAAGCAAAGATACCAACATTGGCTGAAACTGTACAAATCAAGTCTTGTATAAAATGATGGTGCGATCATGCTGTGACTCATACTGGGAAAGAACGGCAGACAGTTCTGGGCAATGATCAACAGTGTTGGTCACAAGATAAAGTTTTGCAATGTAATCCCATCTCGGAGGATGCATGTGTGTCCCACTTCAGCCAGCTCTTTAGTAATGTACATCCTGTCGACCCGATGCACGAAATCTGGCAATTATGATAAATGGCAGACCGGTTTTGTGCAAGGGGTAGGATGTAACTTAAATGTCCTATTACTTAATACACTGAAGAATCGAGCATTGACATCAGGAAGACCACTATATCTATCCTTTGTTGACCTTAAACAGGCTTTTGACAGTGTCAACAGGTTTTTCCTCTGGTAAATATTAAGATCTTGTAATTGCCTGGAAAATCTTTTGGCTCCGATCATCGAACTAAATTCAGAAACTATGATACAAGTACGGCTGTACTCTGACGGTCATTTATCAAAGAAGATTGGAATGCAGAAAAGTGTAAAACAAGGCTTCCCCTTGGCTTCAGAACTGTTCAGCTTGTACATATCTGACCTCAAACATGTATTAATGATTCTGTAACATGTCCACCAAGGTTGAATGGTGATTCATTAGGTTGGATGATTTATCCTGATGATCTTGTCTTGCTATCTCAAACGCCAATTGGGCTACAAAGAGGCTTGGCCATCTTGCAGACCTATGCAGATTTTAATGATCTCAAAATCAATGCAGGAAAATCTGAAATGTTGGTGTTTCAAAACATGCAAGGCAGAAAGAAGAAGACGTTGCTTTGCTAGGGGTTGCAAAATGACGTTCTGCGAACTGTGAAAGTGACAAAATACCAAGGTATGTTTGTTAATTCAAATCGAGATGATGGAGGAAACATTTTTGAGTTGAAATTCAATAAGCCTGAGGTCCCAGGCACAAGCTTTCCATAACAAATATAGCACATTTTCTTTGTCTCCTGTTATTAAATTCTATAGGATAAAAGTTATTCCAGTCTTGATATTTGGTGCAGAAGCATCGCTCATGACACCTTGGAAAATGTGGGACATACTGGAGGGTTGCTTCTGGAAAAAGATATTAGGTCTTCTGAATTCTTTGTCAATGTCTGCGATCAGATGGGAGTTGGGTCTAATTTCCATGTACGGGTGAGGTATGTTTAGACTGTCTTGATCTGTTTAGGAATTCTAAACTCCAAAGATTCTCTCAGTGGTGAGCAAGAAGAAGTGGAGCAGCTGATCGATGTTCCGGACTCAACTTGGAGCATTACTGGGCTAAGATCTATGGCCTTCATGCTGGTAAGGCCTCTTCCCAGAATTGGGTTCTGTGCTTTTCCTTTTACTCTGATATTCTCACAATTAGGGAGGTAATTTGCGACAATCTTTGCAATAAAAAGGAAAGCATCTTGATCTCCTTACATGTGCTACATCTACATGTTTTCTATTGCAAAGCAGTGTTTATGGAACAAGCTCTGGCCCATTAATATGGCTGCCTCATTTTGCCACAAGACCCCTTGTTATGCTTGACAAGGTCCCACTCCCATTGGCTAGCTCTACCACCGTTAGCCAATCAATTAAACCAGAGGTGGGATCCGGTCCGTCTGCTTTAAGGCCCGCCTTGAAGGCCCTGTATGTCCCTGTCTGTACTAGTATGTGCCACCAGGCATTATTTCCAGATGCCCCTTTATTCCACATGCCGATGGACTACACTTCTCCACGCACATCGCTGGGTCAGCTGATTACTTTGAGAGCCGCTCCATCAGGTGACTTCAGTGACATCCCCAGCCTCGGTCACCTTCCTCTGAGACCCACCAAGTTGTCAACAATGAAATGGCCCACACATAATGGTGACCTTGTTTCTTCTGACTCTACTTACTGAGACTCTCGCTCACTCAGTGACAGTGACGTACTGTAACCTTGGTACATCTCCAAGTGTATGTGCCTGTATAAGTCACTTCATCTTTGCCTTTCTACTACCTGAAAGTTTATATTTGCTGTACATCGTTCTGGCTTTTTTGTCACAATATCCGTGTTAATGCTTGTTTACCGCACCTACTGCCCACCTCCTCTCGACTCTCAATTGGATGCCCCTTATACACACTCAGTGCATGTTACACCTTCTACTGCTCTATCTCGGTTATACTAAGGAGACCTGCTGGCATTAGCTCTGCTGCCATCCCATTAATGTATCATGATCCGTGCCCCTGACCCCCTCAGGTATTACAGACCCCTGGCAGCAGTGGAGCTAAAGCCCCCTTCACACTGGCCCCAAGGGCCTTAAAACTCCATCAGAAACATACATTGAGTCATTTCTGGTGCCTTTTGTGCCAGGCTCATTATCAGGAATAAATCAATACCAGTTTTGGAACTTAATCCAACATGGAGGCCTATTGCACAGCTCAGTTCTTTAGAACCAAGCCATGCGGTCTAGTGTTTTGGGTGTGGCTGGGCCTGGAACGACTTGGCCCGAACTACTTTACCTGGGCAATTTAAACCACACCCAAACAGCAGAACACGCTTTGTGTTATTCTACACTCCTGCAGCGTAACGCTCACCGTGTACAGATCCTGCTCATCTGCTTCTCCGGCAGCCCGATCCTGAAGCCCTCGATCCGGATTCCAGTAATAACCTGGAAAAACAAGAACAGCATTAGCAAGCAAGAACACTTATCTGTGAAGTAACCGGTCTTGAATCCATCCTGCGCTTCGCTTACCTCTCCCATCTCCGGAGTTCGCTGCAACCTGCAAAGGTAAAGAAACAAGGACAGCATCAATAATAATTCTTACCTGGGCAATCAGCGAGTCCTGGCAGCACCCTGCGCTTCTCTTACCTCGTCCATGCCCGGGTTTCACCACAACCTGCAAGGGAGAAGGAACAAGGTCAGCATTAACAAAGCACTTACCTGGGCAAGCAGCGCTTCTATCGTTCATCACTCCGAAACATCACCGCAACCTATACAAAGAGAAGAGAACACAGGTTAGCAATTAACACCAATAAACAGCGCAGCGCTCCGCGCATCAACAACTCACCGTGGTCTTCGCCATCGGCACGTCAACTCCGAGATCGCAACCATCCCATGGAAAACAAAAAGAGACATTGTTAGTGCACAGCATAGAGGAGCAAGACGCCGAGAAGACAGAGAAAATGGAGAGGAAAAAAAGAGACAGAAAAAAGACGGAAAAGACATTATAACTCACCTGGAAGACAGCAAGCAGAGTCAGAGTCACAGCCAGTCTAGACCTGACATAAGGGCACACGGACCAGTGAAGCAACTAGGTCCATGGAACGCCCGCACCAACCACGCGCCCCTGCGCAGAGACGCAGGACCGAGAGTTCAACGCACAAAAACCTATGGTGAGCAATGACCCCAAGGGAGGGGATTTGGACCAGAGGGAGGTGGGAGTCCATCCATCATAGAACCTGTACCTTAACCCTCCATTCACCAGTTATAGGCACTACCGAACGTCTGGGACATAACCAAGCAGAGAGGGGTCCGGGATAGCGCTTAGACACGGCACGCCGGTGGATACCAGGTGAGCATAACATATGTCACCTCACCCCTCCAATTCACACCTCCCATCTCCCAATGCCTTTGCACCACTTTGCTGGTTACCCTAAGGCTGTACTGTAATGCCATCCTACTAGCTTGCCCTTGGCATGTTCCCCAAGCCCCTGCAACTGCACATTTTAATGTAGCACCCCTTACCATGAGGTGAGCCTTTCCAAAGTGTGCTCCAAAAATAAGTTGCTTCTGACCTACCTGTAACTGCATATTTTGATGTAGCACCCCGTACCATGAGGTGAGGCTTTCCAAAGTGTGTTCCCAAAAATAAGTCACTTCTGACCTACCTGTAACTGCATATTTTGATGTAGCACCCAGTACCATGAGGCTTTGCTTTCCAAAGTGTGTTCCCAAATAGATGTCTCTTTTTACCTAGATGTAACTGCATATTTTGTTGTAGAACCCTGCACCTTGAGGGTAGGCTGTCCAAAGTGTGTTCCAAAAATATGTTGCCTCTACCTACCTGTAACCCCATAATTTCATGCAATACTTTGTACCAGTTGGTGGAGCTCACATGCACAAGTGTCCTGTAACCAATGGGGTCTAGATCAGCAAGCCTTCACCTTTGAGATCTTATCATGCTATGACTACAACCTGTTACCACTGTAAGGAACATATGTAACCAACTTCTTAAGTTAAAAGCGCCTAGATGCCTCTGGGTTTTGTGCACTATACAAATGACTAAATAAATAAATAAATACTGGAAGAAAGCCTGCCTCAATTTGAGATCTTAAAAAAGAAGCCTAATTTCACCTGTCCTGCAGTGTTATCAGTTTGGTCTACAAATTGTAAATATATATTACAGGATATCAACTCCAGTGAAAGACAACTCAAGACAAATCGCAACAAAACAAAACTCAACTCGGGTGTACTGATTGGAACCAAACTGAAAAATGAATGGAATAGTCTACATTCGGGAGACTGGAAAAAATACACAGCAGATTGTTCAACAGAATACCCAAGTATCTGACAAAATGTCCATGCCCGATGCAGAGAAATCAATTTCTCCGATTTGGGATGAATGTAATTCACACAAAAGAAGTTCTGTTTGCAAGGAAACAGGAAGGAATTTTTAATTCAGCATGTAGATATTGTTGTGTGTACACAGATAATTTGAAACATCTTTTGAGCTGCGAGTCCTTGAAAACACAAAGAACAAAACACTTGGGCTATTTAATATCAGATATTTTCCAAGAGATAAAGCAACTCTAAGGTTAAACGAAAAGATAATGTATGAATCCCCAAAAGATCATGAAATGTTGGGATGTAATTTAATATTATGTGGGGATTTTATTTGTGTTTATATTGATAAATGGAATTGTATTTAGTAAAAGTTTGTAACAAACTATATAAAAATAAAAAAAAATACAAAATACAAAATACCATGGTGGCTGCTTCTTTGTCCACTTAACCGACTTACTTTTGGCATGTTCTTCGTCTCATTGCTAGTGGAGGGGGTATTGGCATTCTTTACCATTATTCCTTTTCTGTTATTTCTTCTTCTCTTGTTCATCCTACTTATTCTTCATTTGAATGTACTTAAAAAAACATTTTAAAACCCCATCCCATTTCTTTTGTTCTTCTCTACTGACCCTCTGGTCCCATCGGTGCTTTCTGTGAGGATATTGATGATCTTCTTTCTCACATTTTCCCTACTTCTTCACCTGTTGTACTGTTGGGAGACTTCAATCTACATCTTTCGTCAACACATTCTACAACTCCATTTCTTTCAATTCTCGATTCTCATTTTCTTTTCCCTCTTTCTATTCCTCCATCTCATACTTCTGGCTCCTGCATTGTTCAGATTTTTATCGCGTCCTTCTCTGTTTCCCTGGTGTCTTCTCTCCCTTTCTATCTTTCTGACCATTATCTTATTTCTGTATCACTTTCTCCTCAAATCCCTATACGTTCTTCTGCTTTTCTCCCACATCAACCTTTTCTCTGGGTGATCTAAGCAATTTTAACCCTTCACTCTTTATTTCTGCTTGCACTTCTGCTTGTCCTCCTCCTTCCTCTTTTCCAGCTCTCACTTCTGACAAGGTTGCCTCTTCTGTCGCCTCGACTCTCTCTTCCACTCTTGATTCGCTTTACCCTTTATCTCTGTTCCATCCTACCTGCAAACCTTCCCAACCTTGGCTCTCCCCTCACATTTTCTCTATGTGCCGTTTTCTCCACCTTCTTGAAAGATGCAGGTTTTAGACCAAATCTATATCTAATCACTCATCTTTTTTCTCCTATCATGCTCTCTATGACAACTGTCTACTCTCTGCTAAGCGTTTTTACTTTTCTGATCTCTTATACACTCAGTCTGCCCACCCTAGGTGTCTCTTTCAAATCCTCGCTCGACTTCTGTCGTCTCCTACTCTTGACTCTTCTGCTAGTGCTACCTTATCTGCTTCTGACTTTGCTAAATGTTTCTCCTCTAAAAAATAACCACTCTTCGTAATGATATCGAAACTTTCAACTTACCTGAAGTTCCCACTCCTTCCATCTTTGCGCCTCTTACTTCTATTACTAGTTTTGAACCTATTTGTAACACTGTTGTTTTTCTTCTATTAGCTAAAGCTCACCCTACTCCATCCCCTGCTGAGCCAATCCCTTTTACACATATTCTCAAGGGCTATCCTTTTCTACTCTCGTGTCTCACTTCCTTTTTTCAATGTCTGCCTTTCTGCTTCTACCTTTCCCATTTTCTCTATGTGCCGTTTTCTCCACCGTCTTGAAAGATGCAGGTTTTAGACCAAATCTATATCTAATCACTCATCTTTTTTCTCCTATCATGCTCTCTATGACAACTGTCTACTCTCTGCTAAGCGTTTTTACTTTTCTGATCTCTTATACACTCAGTCTGCCCACCCTAGGTGTCTTTTTCAAATCCTCGCTCGACTTCTGTCGTCTCCTACTCTTGACTCTTCTGCTAGTGCTACCTTATCTGCTTCTGACTTTGCTAAATGTTTCTCCTCTAAAAAATAACCACTCTTCGTAATGATATCGAAACTTTCAACTTACCTGAAGTTCCCACTCCTTCCATCTTTGCGCCTCTTACTTCTATTACTAGTTTTGAACCTATTTGTAACACTATTGTTTTTCTTCTATTAGCTAAAGCTCACCCTACTGCATCCCCTGCTGAGCCAATCCCTTTTACACATATTCTCAAGGGCTATCCTTTTCTACTCTCGTGTCTCACTTCCTTTTTTTAATGTCTGCCTTTCTGCTTCTACCTTTCCCATTTTCCTTAAGCTCGCCTCCATTATCCATATCCTAAAGAAACCTACTGCTGATACACTGATTGTCTCTAATTTCTGTCCTATTTCTTTATTACCCTATCTCTCTAAATTACTAGAACAGCTTGTATACTCCCAAGCCTCAGTGTTTTTCTCCAATTCTTCTATTCTCCCACAATTCCAATTTGGCATTCGTCCTCTTCACTCCATGGAGACTGCCCTTCTTTCAATGCAGAACTCTCTCCTTTCTCTGCGATACCCTAAACACTAATTTTTCCTCAATCTCTTGTATTTATCTGCTGCTTTTGACACCGTCGACCACTCTTTAATTGTGGGATCACTTTTCTCCTTTGGTTTCAAAGGTTCTGTCCTGTCTTGGTTGAATTCTTAACTATCTCACAGAACTTTTTCAATTTCTTGGGCCAGCAAATCATCTAAATCTTTCCAGCTTGCCATGGTGTGCCTTAAGGGTCCATCTTGAGCCCTTTTCTGTTCTCTCTTTACACCTCTACTCTTTCAGCTATTATCTCTTCTTTTGATTTATCACACCACTTTTACACTGATGATACTCAACTCTTTCTCTCTTTTTTTATTCTCCTCGTAAAATCACCATACTCTTTCTGCTTGTTGACATGAAATCTTAGATGTCCTCCCACTACATTATGCTCAATGCTGGGAAGACAGAAGTCCTCTTTTCTCCTGCTAACACCCTTTCTCCTCACCCTCCCCCTTCTTTTATTTCCTTTCCTCAATCCGAACTCTTAATCTCACATACAGTCGGAAATCTTGACCATCACTTTGACTCTAGCCTTTACTTCTCTCTTCATATCTCTATATCATCATGCTCGTGTTGCTTCCACCTTCACAATGTCCGCAAAGCTCACCCATTTCTCACTTTTCAAGCTTCTAAACTTCTAATTTCTTACTTATTTTTTTCAGATTCTTATACTGTTCTACTGCCCTCGTTGGACTACCTAGTTCTTGTCTTACCCATCTTAAATCTATATTCAATTTGGCTATGATATGATATGATATGATATGATAGTTTATTTACATAGCGCCTATACACAATGTGTCTTCTATGTTTTCTCTCTTTTTGAGATTCTTTATTTATATTAATTTGTATGTTTTACAGAATAACAATTAACAGTCAACAATAAATAGTAAAACAGTATAACCACATGCAGATAAGAATACACATATTTACAATTAAAGAACTAGTACATATTCAGAAACTCATCCCAAATTTTAGCATACAAGTTAAGCTTCCCTTGTCTCTTGTAGATTACTCTCTCCATGTTAGCAAGACAGTTCATATACTCAATCCAATCCATAGCCGTCGGAGCAATTTGTGATTTCCAGCTCCTTAAAATCATCTTTTTGCATATACAAGCCCCCCGGAACAGAATTTTTTTTTCTGAGAGACTGAAAGATCTCCAAGTAACTCATCACATCCTAAGACCATCGTTTTGAAATCCAGAGCAATATCCAAATTTAAAATTTGCAGGCAAATGCTACACACATCCTGCCAAAATCCACAAACACGTACACAGTCCCAGAGCATATGTTGCAAGATACCCACTTCATTCCCACAGCTCCAGCAGTCATCAGACTCCACCAAACCTCTCTTCATCAATCTTTCTGGACTCCAGTACATTCTTTTGAGGATTTTAATTTGCCTCGATCGTTCTTCCAAGTTAATTGAGCAACGTTTTATATTAGCACTCATACCCAGCCACATCTCAGATGAAATCACACAATCCATCTCCTGCTCCAATCCGCTCTTAGTTCGGTATTCTCTCTATAATTAGACACAATTTGATTGTACATCCTGCTCGCTATAGATCCGCAACCTGGTTCTCTCTCCTTAAGAAAGAGATCCACAATTGCATTACCCCACTCATCCACCTCTCTTATACATCTTTTTCATTTTCTGAAGTCACCATTTGAATAACCGTCGATGCTATACTTTGCACATAACTTTTCTTCATCAATCCACTTACCATCCTTATTGACATCACCAATCCAATTTATTCCACTGAGAAACCACTCCGGACAGAATAAAGGCTTACCCCTCTCAGCTATTTCCAAATTGAAGCATGAGAAGTCTTTAAAGCCACCAAGCCCAACAGTCCATGTACATTTTTCCATGTCTCCCCCAAAAACACAGTCAATGGAACTTTCCTACATTGCCTATTTGTGGCTGTGAGGATTGCCTTAGGGGGAGGTGGGCCTAATAGACTTGCCTCTGCCACTGCCCACCTATCTGGGGGTATTTTCAAGAAGGGGACTATAAAGTGACTAGAAAAGGCCAAACGATAAGCTTTAAAATCTGCAACACCCAGGTCCCCTTTCTCCATAGGCAGTTGAAGCGTCCATAACTGAAGTATCGGTGGTTTATCATTCCAAAGAAACAATTGCAGTAAGCCATCAATTTTTTTCCAATAAAACTGACTTATCTTCATGGGAAGCATGCCCAATATGTAATTGACTTTTGGAACCGTATTCATCTTCAGAGCGTTCCCTTTGCTCCAGAGCTATAAACGTAACAAAGACCGCCTCTGAAGACTAATTTTCAGATCCCTACACACATCACCATGTTCTCGCCCATCATATCATCTACCACCGATGTTAGCCAAACGCCCAAATATTTTAATCTTTTGTCACACCACTGGAAGCCCCAGTCAGACACCAAACACCTATCACAATATTGTGTAAGACCTCAGACTTAGACCAATTGATTTGGTATCCAGCTACATCATGAAATCTGCCTAGTAGGCTCAACAAGGTAGGCAATGACACAGCCAAATCCTGCAATACTAGCAGTAAATCGTCCGCATACACCCATATCTTTTGTTCAACTCCCTGAAAGTTTAGACCTCTTACTCCAGCATCACACCTCAGAGCAATCGCCAGCGGCTCAATGGCTAAAACAAATAACAGTGGCAATAGTGGGCACCCCTGTCTTGTACCTCTCTGTAACTTAAAAGAAGTCGACAACTGTCCATTAGTTTTGACATTGGCCATTGGGCATGTATATAATAGGGCTATCCATGTAATATAGTCCTCACCTAAGTTCATAGCACGCAAGACCAAAAATAGATATTGCCAGTTAACCCGGTCAAACACTTTTTCAGCGTCTAGAGAGAACACTGCAATGTCTTTGTTTGAGTCCTGGGCCAGCGACATCAACATCAACAGGTTTCAAATATTACTAGAAGTTCTACGACCTTGAACAAAGCCTGTTTGGTCTGTGTGCACCCGCATCTTAAGTACGTTTTCAATACGTATGACCAATAATTTTGCTAATATTTTGTTGTCTGTATTTATCAAGCTTATCGGGCGATAACTAGACGTCAAACTACTGTCTTTACCCTTATTTAAAAAAAACAATATAGACGCATGATTGGTAGAAGCTGGCAACAGACCCACTTCTTTAGATTCAGTAAACATATCCCTCAAAAGCTCCACAGCCGAATCTGGTAAAGTTTTATAAAATTCAGCCGGCAATCCATACGTCCCATGAGTCTTGCCTGAATTCAGCTTACCGATGGCAAACCTAATCTCATCAGTAGTCACTTCCTTATTAAGAAGCAATTTTTTCAGTCTCTAACCTTCGGAATCCCTATATCATCCAGAAAAGTCCCCCCTAGACCACTGATACCAGACTCATTTTGATGCAACTGCATAAAGTATTCTTTGAAAGCCTTATTAATCTCACTAGGACTGAATGCTATGAGACCATTCACCCCCTATTAGAGGTTATTGCCCCTTCTGATTGTTGTTGCCAAAGTCTATAGGCAAGCCAATGGTCGCATTTCTCCCCTCGTTCAAAATACAAGCATTTTAATCTGTACAAGTCCTTCTCAGACCTCACCGTTAAAATATCATTAAATTCTCTCTTTAACTTTTTAAGTTCTAATCTCTTATCTGCATCATTTGGGTCATATACCAAATCCTTTGTAATCACTTTGATGCGTTCATCCACATTCAATCTCACTTTCTCCAAGCTATTCCTCTTACTACTAGACAATCCCAATAAAAGACCTCTCATTTTACATTTGAAGGCCTCCCAAATAGTCTTAACGCTCAGCTGTTCTCTGTCACAAAATGATCCGCCTCCGATCTAATTTTTTCCACCATTTCTTCATCGTGCAAAATAAAGGTATTAATTTTCTAACATAATGACCTGCGAGTATCAAACCCTAATTTCAAGTCTAAAAACACTGGTACATGGTCTGTTACCGGAATACTGCCAATCCTACAACTCGCAAAGTTCACTGTCATCTAGCCAGCAGTAAGGAACATATCGATACGTGAGTGTGTATTGTGAGAGCCAGAAAAAAAGTGAATTCTCTCAAACCTGGATTCTGCAATCTCCAACAATCGTTTAAGTCAAACTTAGTAACAAGTGACTGAAATGAACAAAAAGTAGGATCTCTACTCTGACTCATTTGTGACCCACTACGATCTAAGGTTGGATCAAGAGCCAGATTGAAATCGCCCCCCAGAATAATATTAGGGGAATCAAAATCTTGCAATAATTGAGCAACTTTTCCAAAAAAAGAACCATCATCCATCGAGGGAGCATAAATATTACAAAGAACTGCTTTAACCCCCTGAATGTCCACCTGAAGTGCAATGATCCTACCCTCATCATCTGAACGTATTCTTAACATTTTAATTGGAGCATTTTTCCTCACCAAGATGGCAACCCCTCTGCTATTGGAGGTAAAGCATGAGGCACAGAAATTAACCACCCACCACCTCCGCAATTTATTGATATCTTCTTTTAACAAGTGTGTTTCTAGTAGGAAATAAACGTCACTATGCATATCATTCAAATAATTGAAAACCTTTTGCCGTTTAACCGGGTTATTAATACCATTCACGTTCCAAGAGGAAACAGACAAAAGAGCCCCCTTGTCTGAAGACATCGCAAAAACTTGTATAAGATATTGGAAAATGAGCACTAGTTCAATAATTCTGCATGCAACTGAAAAACCGCACCCACTCCCCCTGAAACAGAAGTTCGAATCCAATGTTGACAATAACAAAAAAAAAACAATACCCCCCGGCACCCCCCTAATTTCACGTAAGAATTCATATATAGCATTCCCAATCATCATGTCAAATACACATTCAAGACCCTCAGAAAAGCCCAAAATGCATTGATGATGCCACCAGCATAAATCCAGCCTGTAGATAGTACATTTTGATCCTCCATGTGTGGGAAAAAGAGTTGTTAAAAACACCATGATAGGAATGAACAAATGCACGGAAACACTGAATAACATGAATATCCTGCAAAATTCACATTTACCAAAATGCGAAGAAAGTGCATTTTGAAGCTGGTCTTGAGACCGTCTCAACACGTCTTGTTCCTCCCTAACAGTTTACAGGCTATATGTTGAAATAAATAATGGAATTTTCAAAGCATTCTGAGCACCTATGCGTCTTTTGGAGCTAATTTGATCATCTGTTAATCTATAAAGTGGTGGTAATCCTTCCTTCTAGTGAACAGGCAGGAATTTGAGTTTTCGTGCATTTTGGGCATCTCGGCCCGTCCCGAACCTGTCCTCTCTCTCCTTCTGTTTCAATACATTTTGGTCTTGCCTCGTGTGTTGATAACAACAGGCACTGTTTAGAATACATCAGGATTTAAATGTCCAAAAAGCTCAGAAACTATATGCATAATGTGGCTGTAGAATTATTAGAAACCTTCCAGGATTATTTACCAAAACGCAATAACATGAAGGAAGGGTGAAGACAGGTGAGAGGAACATGCGTCTAAATCAGAGTTCAGGGTGGAGAGTTGTTGCAAGGTGAAACCGTACAGTGTGCAGGGACAAAATGGAAGAATGCCTCAAAGGACCATAAAAAGTTCATATGCCACATTCCCAACCATCAAACAAGTGCATACCCACTCACTGCCAATGTATTAACTCACACCACTCACCATTCACACCCTTGAAATAGTAATGCCTACATGTGACTAAACGTAATAAGACACATTGAAAATATCATTTGAAAAAAAGAAAAACATTGCTGTTACTCTATTGAAATCTGCTATGCAAAGAAACATCACATTAAACAAATCACAACCACCCAACTAAGCCCTTAAAACATCACAGCACTTGACAAAATCAAAGGTGCCATCCCAGCCATCACATAAAATGGAGATAATCTGCTGTTGTAGTTGTTGCTCGGTTGTCCCACCCTCAAATCCTACAGTACATAGACTTCAGCAGAAATCGAAACGTGGCCCATCCGATGATAATCCTCCAGTAAATATCCACAGAACAGCAGCCAAGCCGATAAACTAGAAAGCGAATGTATGTGCTGTCACGAAATGCTCCGCCATCAGAATCGCTGCATAACTTACTTTAACAGAACGCAGCAGTGAATCTCAGGATAAGAGTACTCATTCCCACAGTGAGGCAAAATACATCCAACAAAGTAGCACAGAGTTGCACGACGTTGAAGGCGGCTTCCGGCACCCTCTCTGCATCCATGGCACCGACCGTATCCAAAGTCACGTGAACACATCCGAGGCTGGGAGGTGACTCATACATCAGACGTAACATAACGCAGCGTGTTGGATAGTTCCTGGTCAGCTGATCAGTCCAGGCCATGGGTCCTTTACTCAAGGGGATGCATCCACATAGCTTGAGCCGGAGCGTTATTCCAAGGTAAAAACAAAAAAAATGTTAAATTGTCCAGCTTTGCCAGCGCCATTTTGTTGGAAGTAAACATCAAATAATATAATATAAGTTTGAAATTAAATCAAATATACTAAATCAGTCCGAAATTGTGGCACGTGAGTCACAGAGATTCTCAAGCCACAAATACGCCTCCTTGGGATCAGAGGTGACTTTTTTCTCCTTCAGGCAACATAACAGTCAAAGAATTAAATCTATTTAAAAAAGCCTTTACCTGAAGGTTTTTTGCTAATTCATTCACCCCCTTGAAATTCCTCCTGGCTGCCATGAATTCCTAAGGGAAATCCGGATAAATATAAATCGGCTTGCCTTAGAAAATAACAGATCCATTATTCCTTGCTGCATGCAATAAACATTCCCTCGTTCTTGTGAGGACAAAGGACACCAGAATATGTCTCGGCTTAGAGCCTGGTGATTTGCCAATCCGATAAACATGGTCAAAGTCATCCTCCTTAAAAGAATCTACACCATAGCAGTCCTTGAATATACGCAAAATTAGTGGTATCAGACTTTCATTTCTGGGCTCAGGATTCTCTTCAATTCCAATCAATCTAACATTTCTTTCCCGCAGTTTCAGGTCCATTTCTACACGTTTGTCCTTCTCACACTGGAGATCTGTCTTCAAGATGTTTTAGGCCCTCTAACTTCCTGCCATTTCTGGAGCTCATAGTGACAGACTTCTTCTCCAATTCCTCCACCCTAACATCTAGATGGGATACCTTTGAGTTCAGCTCAGCCAAGGTGATTTTGACCTCAGCCATGTCCAGAGCCACTTGTCTCAGAAGTTTATAAATGTCCTGACTGCTAGGATTATCATCATCCATCTCTAATAATTGTTTCTGCTTTTTAGAAGTAGGATTTTCTAGCTCTTGAATCTTTTTCTTTGAATTCATAATCAGTAATGAAATAGCTTCAGGGAGGAGGCCAGGAGCTGCAGGTATTTCTTCTTCCCTTGTCACTCTTGGCTGGTTGCCTTTCCATACTTGTTCTCTCCGTTCTTCCGCTCAGTTTCTATTGGTAGCACCTCATCCTCCCTGTGTGCAATCTTGTTTTCATACTTTCGATCTTCTAGCTCCTCTTTACTGGAATGCTCTTCCATATTCTCTCCATTCTATTTCCATCCATTCATTATTCTGTGGATCACTGAAGTCTCATTTGCTGCAACATCTCTGATTGATTGTTTTGTGAACTTTTAGTTTATGCATTTTTGTTGTACTGTCTCTTATCCTCTGTACAGCACCTTGGATTAAGGTGCTTTATTAAATACAAATAAAATACAAATACAAATACAACATACAACTACTAAACCTGTCTAATTGTGAGTGTGATGGAAGACCTGAGAAGCCAGGTCGGTATACCCCATCAACCCCTGAACCCTGCCAAAAATAAATTTTAATTTGTTAATTGTATGATATATCTTATGGGGAGATGTAGATCAAGCTCTTTATTAATGTATAAAGTGTTTAATATGTGTTTTGTTTGGAACTTTGTCCTTGCAGTACAGGATCATCGCCTTTATCGCTGCTTTCCATTTTATGAGCACGTATTTTTCTCATTGGAGGTGGGACACATCTGTATGTAAACCCCCAGGTTGTTGTGAGAGGTGAGAACTTGCTCTGTAGGTTCCTCACTCCATTCCACAACCATCCAAGAAGGAGCCAGGTTGCAATTGATGATTATTGAACTGAGTTGCCATGAACTGACAGAATGGACTATATGGGATGTATGCTCCCAAGCCTGGTTTCCCTATATATGCCACTTTCTGTCAAGAACATTGTGAGGAATTGCCACTTTGAAAGGTGATAAAAGCTGTGTCTTATTTGATTTGTATGAATGAGTACAATGGTCTGGGTAATTCCATCCCAGAAGGATGTTTTGCTGCACAGAATCCCCTTCCAATCTCCATGTCAAAAGCATAGTGACACATGTGCCATGCTACGCTCATCTCCTGATCTGCAGCACCTGCTCTCCTGGTGTGGAGAGGATGTCCACAGTTCACATGTGCTCTTTTGTCAGCTGCAGTGACAACCACATCACTGAAATGAGGAGGTTGCATTTAAAATCTACATCAGAGTTCCAAAACCACAGGCAAAAGACCACTTGGGACAGTAACAGGAATCAGACCCGTTAAAGAAGGCTTGCATTTTTCCTATCCTCTGCGTCCTTGTGACTAGAACCGAGGGTGTCACCCACCCCTGCTTTGCTTCACATGTGGATTATCCAGGTCTTAAGGAAGAAAGTAGTGTGACCTATTTTGTGAGAGTTTATCTTTCCATAGCCCTCAGCCATTGAAGTAAAGAAGCAGTGCTCCTAAGAAGAGGGAATCTCTGCTCCTTGCCCACCCCAGGAGATATTGAGGGGACTCTTGCTGAGGACCAAGACCTGACACTCTGCTTGCAACCCTCCGTAGGTTTGGAGAGCAGAACCTGAAAATTCTCACATTGTCCTAAAGCCTCGGCAGTGGGTCTAACATCATCCTGAGAGCCAGAACAGGCAGATCCCTGTTTTCACAGTTGAACCATTTCAATCCATCTTTGAACCTTGTTTGACATCCTTTGAACCAACTGGAGCAACATCTGCTGCTTTTAGCACTCGCAAAAACTCTGAACCGCTGCTGCTGCACCTTCAAACCGACGGAACACTGCATTGCACCAGGTAGAACATGCCATCTGTTTGGTTCGAAAAAACCAGCCTGTTGCTGCAACAGACTTCGAACGGCCACCACTCAAACATCACATTGGAACATCAGGTTCACAGGTTCAAACCACCAGATGTTGACTCGAACCACTGAATCATCATGTCACTTGTCAACCTCAAATAATAGTAACCATCATCTCAAACTGACTCGCGCTTCAATCAGATACTGCTGAGTCATCAGAACTGTATCGCTTGACTGCCACCTTCGAACAGCACTTTGAACCGACTGGACTCCAGCTCACCACTTGGACCAATACGACATACTGCACCCAAACCTGGTGCCTGTTTTACCTTTATGATTGAGATCACTTTTGGATTGTATAAGTGTGGGGGCTGAGTATGCTGGTTAGCCCCTATTCATCTCTGTACTCATGCAGAGCAGAAGTAATTATGTCACAATATTGAAAACAAATACTGACACATATGTTGTTTCTTCTAATATGGGAGGAACCCAATTCAGGTTTTTGTAGGAAACATTAGGCAAGTGGGGTGGGTTACTTACTTTTTGGATGATTCAGACTGGTTTCTGGTCTGTTGCAATTATGTTTGTCCATAATTATATGGACTAGTTGTTTTTTTTATTTTTTTTATGATGTAAAGTAGCACACATTGTTATTAGTATTTGGCCTGCAATGTTACCTGGGACATAGATCTTGAGCAAGCTCCAAAACATTGTAATGTTCAACAGTCCTGTCTTCCCAGATTGTCTGAATTTCTGTTTATCTCTGTGCACATTTGCAAAATGAGATAAAAGACAAATCTTTGACCATTCTAACAACCCTGAATTTCTTGAAGTGAGATTTAGTTAGTACACTAAACTGACTTAAAGGTACAAGAAATGTGCACATTGGCAAAGCTTTACATTGTTTAGAGTAACGGATTTGACCGAAATTTTGAAAGCGATTAAGGACTTGCGCCCCCCCCCCCCCCCAGACTGCAAAGTTGTGTAAAGACTTGTTAAAAAATGAAAAAAGCTATTAAGGAGACAACACATTTTTTTCAATAAGTGCAGCCTACTTTCCTTTCATTTTCCCAGAGACTAACAAGGTCAATTTTGGTCAAGGTGCACAGACCAAATTGCCAGATGGATTAGGACCAGGTCCAAAATAACTTGATCACAAAGCGTTGAATCGCAATCCATGCGTGGTTTGGGATTATTCTGTACAGTAGTTATTTACATTTTTGACGGAGAAGGGGGTGTACCCTTCTTAGAAATAGCTAGCTATATCTCTGGGATTTGTCCAAAATCTTGTTATTTTAGAAATGAAAGATGCGAGAGATAACCGTGGTTGTAGCCGAGGATAACGGGAACAGAAAATGTGTTAAAAAGCTATTGCAGGTTAACATAATTGCAAATTAGTTCAATCTAGAGGTGGGGTGGTTGGTGGAGGACACCAAGTGAACTTTGGGAGTTATAGGAGGTGCAGAGACTGGTACAAAACGTTCTGTAGCCACGGCTATTGCCTTGAATAGGTGACATCTCAAAGCAAACTGCATCACAGAAACAGCATGTGTAGTGGGGGGAAAGGGAGAGGGCAGGGAAGGTGAATAAGTCATCTGGGTGTTGGGGGAGCTGGCTTAGATGAGGAGGCAGTAAGCACAAAAGTGATGGGTGGAAGGTTTTGAATGAATCTGAACACTGGCATTGCTCTGGGCAACCTTCCACACCACCGTTTTTTAGCCCGTCTGCGCCATTGCAAAAGGGGACCAGCCATATGCAAATCAGTCAGATACTGCCACCAATGGTAGCAGCCCAGCCCGAACTGCTAAACCAGGTCCCCTCTGCACGGAAACACAAGCAACCCCAGACATGTTTTGGCCTGGTTGGGCCTCCTCAGTGAGGTGCAGCTTGGTTCCCTATGGCGCAGTGAGCAAGGGACCCACGTCTGGGCATACCCTCTCTCACATAGTGAGACAAACAGTAAGCACAAAAGTGATGGGTGGAAGGTTTTGAATGAATCTGAACCACTGGCATTGCTCTGAGCAACCTTCCACACCACTGTTTTTTAGCCCGTCTGCACCATTGCAAAAGGGGACCAGCCATATGCAAATCAGTCAGGTAATGCCACCAATGGTAGCGGACCAGCCCGAACTGCTAGACCAGGTCCCCTCTGCATGGAAACACAAGCAACCCCAGACATGTTTCGGCCTTGTTGGGCCTCCTCAGTGAGGTGCAGCTTGGTTCCCTATGGCGCAGCGAGCAAGGGACCCACGTCTGGGCATACCCTGTCTCACATAGTGAGACAAATAGTAAGCACAAAAGTGATGGGTGGAAGGTTTTGAATGAATCTGAACCACTGGCATTGCTCTGGGCAACCTTCCAAACCACAGTTTTTTAGCCCGTCTGTGCCATTGCAAAAGGGGACCAGCCATATGCAAATCAGTCAGGTACTGCCAACAATGGTAGCAGCCCAGCCTGAACTACTAGACCAGGTCCCCTCTGCACGGAAACACAAGCAACCCCAGACATGTTCCGGCCTTGTTGGGCCTCCTCAGTGAGGTGCAGCTTCAGTTCGGGCTGGACTGCCCCTTTTGGGGTGGACCAAGCCTGATTTGCATATGGTCTTTCCCCTTTTGTAATGGCTTGGCAGGCGAAGAACGATGGTCTGGAGGGTTGCCCAGAGCAATGCTAGTGGTTAAGATTCAGTCTAAACCTTCCAGCCATCACCTCTTTGTTTTCGCTTAGATGAGGAGGCACTTGTTGAGAGCCTGGCGGGAGGAATGCATTTATTTTTTATCAGCCGTTTTCCTGATATTCGCAGCTATATTCGGTGCTATAAAGGAATACGCTTTTGGGAAAGCACTGTTTGGACAAAGCCTGTCGGTGGTTGTGTGGCTCCTTGGACCATTTGGCATGTTTCAGCATTCTGATCAGATGGTACAAACTACAACTTGACCATCATTTACATCGAAGAACTTGAAATATCACTGCATTGCCGCAGAGTGAAACTTACGTTTTCATGTGTTTTAGGGGGTGAACTGCTGAACTTCATTGAACGTACTCAGCCCTGCTTATTTTCTACCCACAATTCCATGTATTCTGTGACCCACGCATTTGCGCGTGCGTTTTGAGAAAGCGCTGTTTGTGAAAGGGCTGTCTGTGGCTGCGTGGCTCCCTGGACCTTTCAGCGTGTTTCAGCATTCTGATCAGACGGTACAAACTACAACTTAACCATCATTTACATCTTGACTTGAAGTATCACTGCAAAACCACAGAGTGAAATGTTCATGTGTTTTTAGGTGGTGAACTGCTGAATTTCATTAAACGTACTCAGCCTGCCTATTTTCTACCCACAATTCCAATTATTCTGTGTACACGCGCATTTGCACGCTCGCATTTGGGAAAGCGCTGTTTGGACAAGGACTGTCTGTGGCTGTCTTGGGCTGGTGAGGCGGGGAGTGCGGGGGACAGTACAAACGTCTCCAGCTGGGAACCTTATTTGTTTTACCCATTAGTTTTTTGCTCGCGAGCTATGCACTAGTAGAAGGTTGTGTGTACTGGAAGAGTTTTTTTGGGTATTAACTGCTTAGCATGAAGAACACGTGCATACATAAACACCCGTCGAAATTACTACCCACCTTCTCTTGTATGCATGTGTTTAGAAAGGCTATTTGTTACACGTTAAAGACAGATATGCCATCCAAGCTGGCAACACCCCAGCAGGTTGAGCGATTGAAGCGTACCCCATTAAAAGGTGCTCACAAGGTTTGCCCTCATAAAGATGGAGCCCCAATGAGACAAGCAAGAGCTCATTCATTGTTGGTGGATATACGAAGTTTTTATCCAGTGGAAACAACCACATTATGCAGTAATGATGCGCATGACACTGCAACATGTCTTCAAGTACCAACTGTTACTGTAGACCTAATTAATACATCAGCTTTCCCAACAAATCAGTGATATCACTATGGAATCTATGTCTGTTACATTTACTTCCGAACAATTATGGTGTGAATCAGCAATACGTGAAAGTCATCACACGGAGCAGATGTGGACAATGCGCACCAAACACATCTATTGCAGTCACCAGAAATATATGGCAACATTTCAAACAACTCCTCCGCATTATCCATCTCCTTTTCTCGGCCTACCAACATGCAAGCACCCACCTCTTGTGATAATCCATCCTCTCAACATTCTACAGCATTGTCGCTCATTTTGTTGCAGCCAATGCTAACGGCTATGAATTTGGCTATTTCCACTTTATCGAAACTTTATGAAACACTGGGCATCAAATCAAAGACACAAACTAAGTTACTAGAAAATATTTTACGACATCAGGTAAAACTCAGTTCTGACCTGGTGGCTAATGGTGTG
The DNA here is from genome assembly GCF_040938575.1 of Ambystoma mexicanum. Lineage (NCBI taxonomy): Eukaryota > Metazoa > Chordata > Amphibia > Caudata > Ambystomatidae > Ambystoma > Ambystoma mexicanum. Next base: position 435,682,230 of record NC_090939.1, on the reverse strand, counting down.
CTGATAACAAATTCAGTTGAGGAATGCCTGCAACAAAAGCAAATGATATCTAGTAAGGGTGTGATAAAGAAGCAAGCCAATTAATACATGTGCATGGGAGGGGAGTGATCCGGTAGGAATGACTAGTGGCTGTAATTGTCGAAGCACACCAAACAATTTGGTGCAAGCTACGTGCTTGACAGAGGAGCACATTCCTATCAAAAGATTAACTGGTGTAAATGATCCATCATCTTTAGCCTCGACCATTGCCAATGTACCTGGCCCCTCACTGAGCTTAACCCCAGTGGTGAGCAATGGTGTTGCTTCAATTCCTCCTTTGAAGTTTGCCTTAGTGGCTTCCGTAAAAAAGAAAACTGAAATTGACAATAAAAAAGCTATGCAAGGCACAACGAAGAATAAAGAAGATATCTCCATATTTTGGAAACCTATTTGCATCCAAACAATCCCTTCATCTTCCACTATTCAGCAAAAGAAAACCAAAAATATAAAGACATCCACTGTAACAAATCAAGCAGCGACTAAACATTTCATTAAAAACCCAAATAAACCAAGAAAACGAGTACTAGACGCTAGTGCGGCTATTACAAAAAACAATTCTAAACTTGCGACACTCAATGAAAATGAAAAAAAAACACTAAAAATCACCTTAAGGCTTCACAGGACATACACAAACCTTTGGATGATCTGTTAAATGAGATTGCCATTCAAAAAGATAGCACAAGGAACAAATACAAAATTTGAGTTATGTACAAGATGGGGAACAACACAACTATACAAAAGCCACCCCCAGGAGGGCGAACTATCCACCCTAGAACAAAGAATAGCTCTAATCGAGAAATCTGTGCATCACTATTTCTCAACTTCCACACTTGCTCAAATATCTCCCAATGCTCTATCCATAGAGACGATGCAGCAGTCCAACCAAGATCAGGTAAAATCCATGCATTCTCAAAATAAGAGTAATCAACAAACGAAAGCAACACATAACACTTCTAAAGTTAATAGTGGTTGCAGTTCTAGCCCACAATTTCATGCATTAATAATCAAGGTAGACCACATCCATGTGACACATATGACCTCAAACGAACATCTATATTAAATATCTTTGCAGAGATTCCAAGTTTAGAAGATCTGACATCAACTGATGTACACCAGGTAGAATTTCTTCATGGATCTGATCTGTCTTCTGCCAGGTTATGGATTCATTCTGGCGTAGTGCTAAATTTGATCTTTTAGGCCAGTCAAACCTTATTTGACCTGGGATTCACTCTAACATACGAATTGATGTATACATGTGCATCGAGGTAAATTTGCAGGCCGATTCATGGAAATAATGTATGCTGCAAATTCCCGCGCAAGCTTGCGAAAGCGTGCGAAAGCATGCGAATCGCAGCGCAAGTGCGAAAATCGCAGCGAAACCCGCGCCCATCAATTCATGGAAGTCTGTGCGCGTGTAAATCCATGGATGCGCGCTGAAATTCTGCGTGGCGCATGCAGGCGCACACTTCACCAAACAGCGTGTGCTGCGCACACAGCGAAAGCGCACATAGCACGCTGCACACAACAAAAGTAGGCGTAACACGGAGCGTAACACGCAGAATGGGGAACAACGCGTGAAAATGTGGGCGTTACGGGGGAAGTACAGGAGGCAAATGCGTGGAACGCCCACATGCGTGCCTACAACGTGTATTCATGGAATCGAACAGGGCTAACACGTGCGTCAAAAAAGGCGCGCTATTCTGGAAACACGTACACCAGCAGGAAGCAGGCGTACGCTGACCCACGCAGCGTAATTACTTCACCTAAAAATCACACCCCTGTGGAGTGCACACAGCCCTGGCACATACCATATGACAATCAATGATGATGACATAAGGGACAGTCAACTGTCACAACCATACCAGCCTGAGATTGGTCACCTGGAAGTGTTACATTGTGTGCATCCCTACCTACCGAAAGACAACCATTGCTGCGTCATTAAAGACATACATTCATGCTGCATGAATGACTATCCCCTAGCAAAATACAACATGAAAATAGCGCCATGTCACCCAACCCCTCCCCAACTCTGCCACCCAACACACCATGGCATGTCATGCAATGTGAAAGCAAACAAAGCAATGCACAAGACCTGACACAAGTGTCACAAAGTGCACTGTCCCAAATGGAAACAGCCCACAGACAATATGCTCCCAGTAATCAATAACAAACAGCTCACATGACCAAATACTTACCACCAACACAATACAGCAACACAGCATGAAACATTGCAAAAACATGAGAGTACAAAGTCAAAGTAGTGGTAGTCTTACAACCTAAATAAGCCATCACATCGAGCCCTTCCAACTGCAGAGTGTTGCTGCCACGCAAATGTGTCAGTGTACTGCATACAACATGAACTCCATCTGCAAAGATACGGCCTTGTGAAGACATGAATAAGGTACCTGCGAATTTTGAGGAAGACATGGATGCACAAGCACATATCAATACACCATGCAGTGTTCAATACAACAACAATACCCACTAAGGATGTCCACACAATATTGACTACAGACTGCTCACACAGCTCATGGGAGCTCAATGTCACTGTGTAAGTCACTGTCACTTGGTCACACCCTTTGCAAGCCCATGGAAACCAGAAGCAGGAGGGGTGTGTGTGTCATGAACCCAAGCATCTAACCCAAACTCAGGACAAGCCTGCATGTGCCCAGCCGGAATACACAGTGGATGCCCACGGGAGCCACACAAGGCAACACACTGTCGAGGACTGGGTGCACACCAACACCCACCTGCGTGGATGTTGCGAAAGAAAAATACCTTCATGGATTCATGGCCTGCACAGCTATGCCATTGTCGGAGAACTGCTGTTGGTCTCTTCACCCTCTGCTGCTGCATCAGGAGGTGGTGGTGCTATGGGAGGCAGCCCACGCAAAGCCCTGGTATGGTCCTCCATGGCAGCAAGCATGCAGGTCTGGAAGGTCTGATTCTGGAGGATGATAGTGTGGAGATCCCCATGCAGCACCTCACGGGTTGCCTGCATTTCTGCATGCATGGCCTCGCGCGATGCCCGGATCTCCTCACGGGTTGCCTGCAGCTCAGCTGAGAGCGAACATGTGAGCTGCTCCAGCTGCTGTTCTGCCCTAAAATATCTGGAAGCCTCAAGTTCAAGCAGAGTCTCCCTGACGTTATGGAGTTCTACCCTCAGGGCTTCCCTGTGGCCCTGTGACTCTAAAGATATGGCTTTGCACAGAGTCTCCAGTGCCACCCGTCGGTCCCTCTTGGACACCAACATGTCTTCCCTGTGTGATTGGCAAATGGAGTCTGTTGCCTGCTGTTGTTGCTCCATCTTCCTTTCAGGGGGGATAATGGAAGTGGCCACCCTCTCCATTGCCTGAGCCATCATTTCAACTGATGCTGCCTGTTGGGTTGCCATACCGTACATGGAGTTTTCCCATACAGTATTGCCTGGTGGCACACGGCCACCGCGTCGGCGGGCACCACACCTGTTTGGGGCAAGGCAATCTGCACCTTGCTGTCCTGGCACTGCCTGAGGCTGCAGGACTGCATTCCCCCTCTGATCTGCTGGCCCAGGAACAGGATCAGATGTTGTGGAGTGTGACATTGCATCCGTAACAGCCAAAGGCTGACCTACCAACACTGACATCCCCATAGAGGGTTCTACCCCTGGTGCAGGTGGTTTGGACAGGACAGAATCCCTGCCAGAAGTACTCACCTGCGAAAGCACATAAGTCTCACCATCCGATTCAGCACCTGAATAGAGGTCTGGAGAGGTGCACCCAGAGACACCCCTGGTCAGTATGGTCTGCAGTAACAAAGGATTTTCACCCACAACCACACCACATCCTCCACTGGTGCCCGGTCGTGGCTGAGATCCCTCCTGGATCTGCACCATCTCCTCAACTTCACCAGCATCAAGTGCGTAATCACCTGCAAAAACATGAAATAGAACAAATGGAAACAGGCATGAGCACCATAGCACACACATAGGCCTGACAAGACACAGATCCTGTACATGATTTACACATGTCCCACATGACTATAACCCTGGCATGCATGCACTGTCAATGAGTTGGAAGGGGAGGCAAAAAGCAGACACTGAGGACACCAAGATTGAAAAGCAACACACTTGCTGCATGGAGGGTAGCACTGGCATCACACATTAGCCTTTGAGTGGCATGTCCAATACACATACATGACACATGCCAGCACACAGATGGCATGTAGCATAGCCATGGTACATTAGGCATCTACAGTGATATGTCAGTGAATGAGTGCTGTCACCCATCCATGTGAGATGGACATGATGAGATGAAAAATCCTAAATAGTGTGGCAAAATATGCATGTGCCACACACTGCAACACATCCAGTGTACAATAATACAGTGATTGTAGGCAGGTGTACACATCAATGGTTGGTCACTTTAACATGACAGGAAACAACTATCATGTTTCACATGCAAACAGGCCCTAAAAATAAATGTGAGCAGGCCAATACTCTATCGGCCTGATAGGTCTAATCATTCACATGACCAGGTAACAAATGTGGCCCAATTTGTGGTGTAATCAATGACAGAAGCATGTCACATATGTGGCATTAGGGCTGAAAAATGCGTAGCAAAAATGGGAGAATTGAAACAATCAGCCTGAATGAACACTGAAAAAATCTGAACAATGTTATTGCAAGATGACAGTTCAAGGGCAACTGCAGTAATGTGGGGCTAATTGGCTACTATGGGCAGAAGGGATACTGTCATACCCAAATCCAAGGCACGTGAATATATTGGAGGAAGCACATGGGTGACCCATACCACTCTGGAGTACACACCCTCACCTGGCACTAAATCAGAACCCGTCACCCAAACAACATACACATGGATTACACACACATGCATGGGCACTCACCGGACAATGCGTCGTAATCGGGTAGGTCTCCCATGCCTTAGATCTGTTCCTCTGTGACGAAGGTTCCAGCAACAGACTCATGTTCAGTGAGTTTGTTGTCCTCTGGTGGAGTCCCACCGCCAGTCACCAGAGTAGAGGCATGATTTGAGGCCAGCTTGTTCTTTGCTCTGCGTTTCAGGTAATTCCACCGCTTGTAGCAATCATCAGCTGTGCGCCTCACAAATCCAAGGGCACTAATGTGATCTGCAATGGTCTGCCAGTGTGCCCTACGTTGACGAGGTGTGGTCTTGCACCCTGCAGTCACCACCATTTCGCGGCTATGTGCTGACACATAGGCCACAAGTGCATCAAGTTCGGCGTCATTAAAGCTAGGCTTCCTTGACGTGCCGGAGTGTGTAGCCGTGTTTTAGGTCTCAGCCTGTAGTGCCAGAGCACCCTTCTTCTTCTTCTTCAAAGGTGGTGCGGATCCTGAGTGGCTTACGCTGCTCTGGTCACTAGGGGCAGAAGCACCGGTGGACTGTGTACTAGGAGTGTGCGAAGGCACAATGACCATAGGTCTTGGTGCAGGCATTGGCTGTAGGGTGATGTTGGCAGGGGCAAAGTCGGTTTGATGGACCTGGACCGACACTGTCCTGGCTGGGAGACTCAGAGCTGGGGTGTATAGAGCTGCAGCTGCCCCTGCAGCCTCCCCACCCTGCCTACTTGGGGCAGCAGATGACATTGCTGCCCCAGGTCCACGTCGCCTGGTGACACCAACTTGCACCGTCACAAGTGGCTTAGACTTGCTGACCTGGAAGTCAGCCTGGGAGTCTTCCTGTGCCGGTTCAGGTGCCACAATGGGCCGGTCCAACAAGGGCTGAGCTGGGATGGTGTCAGCTACGTTTCCCACAACCATGGGGGTGGGGCATGGGTGTCCCTGATTGTTCCTCCACACATGGGGGTCTAGGAGTACCCTGCAAATCCTGGCCACGTCCCCTACTGCGCCCACCATGCCCACCTTTTGAAGGTCGGCCACCTTTGCCTCCATTACCGCTTGGTCGCCTCCCAACCATGGCACTGATGTTGTTGTGCATATAGGAGTAGCAGTAAACTATTGTTCTGGGCAATTGGGGGTGAAAGGGGTAGGGTACTAAATGGAATTCGTACCCTAGTGCTCTAGCAAGGCTGTCTGTGACCCCTGGGGGAAGATGACGGGTCACGCAATGCACAGGCACACCGAAAACAAAAATGAACGTGCACGCAACCCCTCGTAGACCACGTGCGTGGAAAAATGTACCCGCACTACGCTGTGGCACCCAGAAACACAAAAATAAGAGTATGCATAATACACGCAGCCTACAATGACCTCTGAAGGGGTACGCGACACACGGGACAAGCACAGTTGGTAAATACGTGCGCGACTCACTGTATGGCTGTAAAAAGAACGTGAAAAAGACGCGCATGTGTTCATTGGCAACACCCCCACCAAAAGAAGAATTGTACGCTGTCTGAGGAAACAGGACAAAAGAAGAAGTGAACGCTGTTTGAGGAAACAGGCCCAACAAAAAAATTGAACGCTGTTAGAGGTAACAGGGAGTACGAACTTGAAACGCTGTGAAGTAATCGCGTGTGAACCGACAAGAAGTACAAAATTCACCCACTCGCTCTCCACGAAAAGCACATACAAATAAATGGCATGCTACACGTACCTTTTAAACTGGCCCACACGTACAACGTCACGTATGCGTGTATGCGCTAAGGCCCTTTCCTCCAATTTCACGAGCTGACACTCGGACATGCAGTTTTTGCACAAGTACGATGAACATGCACCCGTGTTGAAGGAAACGCCCTTGCGCGTCACATCACAGACACGCTTACGCGCTAAAGGGCCTTTGGTCCAATGAATTTGTGTACGTGCGGTGTATTCACGTGCTGATTCACTATGCACCCGTCACGAGGGAAACACCCGCGTGCGTAATGTCACAGACGCGCTTACGCGCTAAGGCTCTTTCCTCGAATTACATGCTGACGTGCAATTTTTTAAAGTGCCAAATCACTCTGTATCAAGCTGGCCACGTGACAACACATGGAAGACCACGCTCCTGCCCAGAAGGCCGAATTACTGCCCCCAAGAGGCCCGAGTATGCTCCCACCTGCCATCTGCTGCTGCCTGCCTGCCTGCTGCCCACTTGCCCTGCTATTTGCTGCCTGCACGTCAGCCAGGGGTGAAGTTGCTGTGACCACCCCTGCTGGAACTGAAGACTCCCGACTGGGATACCATCGCTCCGCAGCCCAGCCCCTGGACCCAGTTGCCCACCCACACCTGCCTCTGGGGTTGCCATGTCGGGCACAAAACCATCTGGCACCAGTGGCAACCCCCAGCCAGAGAGGTAGAGGGCCACCAGCTTCAGTGCCAGGGAAGTTGGTGTCCTGGTGGAGCAAGTCCTGGGGCAGTATGATGCCCTCTTTGGAAGTTTGTGCGCCGACTATGAAGGACGGACCAGGATCTGGATGGACATCGTGACTGCCATCAACGAGGAGAGGGTGGCAGTCCACGACATCAAACATGTCAAGAAGCGCTGGGTGGACTTCAGGTCCAGGACCCTCAACAAGGTCCGGCACCTCTTGAAGGCAGCGGATGCCAAGGGGCACCTGGGCCACCTGTCTGACCACCAAATGAGGGTCCTGGAACGTATAAGCCCAGCGCTCCACGTCGAGGTCCTTGAGAGGCAGACCCATCTGGAGTCGAGCGGTAAGTGTACATGCATATTGGTTGGACGCTGTGCGTGTCATGGTGTGCCAGTAGTGTGCAGGTTGCACATGTGTTTCTGTACGGCCATGTATGGATGTGTATGTACAGAGGCGTGAGGCTGACACATGCGAGTCCTCTCATGTGTGAGACACATGGATGGTGTATGTGTGGATAAGCATGCAGGCCAAATGCAGATGTGGGAGCACACATGTTTGAATTACTGTGTATGTACGTTGGCATGGTTGTGGTGTCACACATGGATGTTGGTTCCAGCTGCATGTATCTGCACTGTGTACATGTGCATGTGTGTGTATTTGAGAAGTGTTCAACTGTGATGCAACATGGATGCATGTGGCACTGACATGTAGAAGGCTGAATGCCAGATGTGACATGGATGGCGATCTCATCACTCTGACAGTTGGTGGACATGTACACATGCATGTAAGTGTGTTGGTGTGTGTGCATGTGTTGTGTACTACCCGTGTTTCATGTGACATCAGGCTCACCTTCGGATGCTGATGCTGTTGTATGTGTATGAATGGTGCTGCCTGGTGCAATACTGCTGTGGAATTGCTCATGTGTGTGAGTAGAAATGACATGTGTTTGGGAGTGTGATGCCATGTCTGAAGTTTGACACTGCCACTCATGTGCAACTGTCATGTGTGCATCAGTCCATTGTACAGTGCCCTGATGCCTGTGTTCTTTCTCTCCCTGTCTGCAGCGTCAACTGATGAAGAGGGCGGAGAGGGTGCTGTGGAGCAAAGCGGCAGGGATCGCACAATCAGCCGGAGAAGCAAGGCCCGGCTGCCCTCTCAGATTGTCATCTCTTCGGGGAGTGAGGAGTCTGGTGCCACGTACCAGGCCGCAGCTGCCGAGGGTAGGTCCAAGAGGTGGAGTTTGGAGATGGACTCCTCGGCAGCAGAAGGGGCAGCTGAGACCCCGCAGGGTCTGACGGAGGAAGATGGCATGGAGTCATGCAGGTTGGTGGGGGTTTTGGAGGATGAGGAGGCCCTGGAAGGGACACACACACAGGGTCCGGAGGTGGGGATTCCACTGATGCCAGTGGTGCAGTGCAGGGGCAGGGACAGGAGGCAGCACAGGCCTCCGCAGAGTTGCCTGTGTGTAATCCTGTCCCTGATCCTGTGACTGCATTATCCGGCACCAGCAGGGATGCCTACATCCAGACCCGTTTTCAGGGAGGGGATGGGCGCACAACGACTGGCCTTCCTCTCCTTGCGGACTGGGTTGAGCCTGTCCTGGCTGGGATAGCGTTGCGTCAATGGGGCATGCGAGGTGACCTGTGGTGTTTTCGTGAAGACACTGCACGTCATCTCGGATGTCTCTTTGACCGAGTTGACCTACTGGGACGGGTCACCAGTGCTGGATTCCTCCGTGTGCTGGACCTTCTTGCGACCCCCTCCTCACCTGAACCCCGTACGCGCCAGTTGTCCTCCATGCCATCTTCCCACTCATGTATCACCTGGGTACCCTGTGGAGCTGCCTCTGACCCAGCGGCCAGGCTTCATTTGGTTTCATTTGGACAGTTGGGCTCATGGACTCAGGATTTCATCCTTGTAAATAGTTGGAGTGTGGATTTGTCGGCATTTTCTTTTTTGATTTTTCCATGGAGCAATGGATTTTATTTTTTCATTTCTGTTTGGATTTGCTTTGTTGGAAGGAGACTTTAGAGACATTTTTGATTTCATATATTTTGGATTCTAATTTCCTTTTTTTAATCATTATGTGACATTCTGCATTGGTTTTCTTATGTACATAGTTTTGTCTTTGAATTTCTTTCACCACATTTTTTGTTCAATACATTTGTTCCCGTACTTCAGTGTGCGGTATTCTCTCATTGGTTTCATGCATGTCACGATGTGGGTTTTCACATTCACTGGCACCCATTGTTTGTGTGTGACGGACATGTGTTGATATACATACATGCCATTTGGGTTGTTTCATGTAATGGGCATTTCAATGTGGGGAGTATGTTATGCTTGGTTGGTTGTTTGGGCAGGGGTGGTGTGCCGTGGGATTTTGGTGGCCATGAGGGCCATGATTGTGGTCATGTTGACATGTTGGGGGGGACATGAGTGGGGGCCTGCTGGCAGGTGCCCCTCACTGCTGGGGGGTGGGGGTGCAGGGGGACATGAGTGGGACATGAGTGGGGGCCTGCTGGCAGGTGCCCCTCACTGCTGGGGGGTGGGGGTGCAGGGGGACCTTGAGTGGGACATGAGTGGGGGCCTGCTGGCAGGTGCCCCTCACTGCTGGGGGGTGGGGGTTTAGGGGGACATGAGTGGGACATGAGTGGGGGCCTGCTGGCAGGTGCCCCTCACTGCTGGGGGGTGAGGGTGCAGGAGGACATGAGTGGGACATGAGTGGGGGCCTGCTGGCAGGTGCCCCTCACTGCTGTGGGGTGGGGGTGCAGGAGGACATGAGTGGGGGCCTGCTGGCAGGTGCCCCTCACTGCTGGGGGTGGGGGTGCAGGGGGACATGAGTGGGGGGCTGCTGGCAGGTGCCCCTCACTGCTGGGGTGTGGGGGTGCTGGGGGACATGACTGGGACATGAGTGGGGGCCTGCTAGCAGGTGCCCCTCACTGCTGGGGGGTGGGGGTGCAGGGGGACATGAGTGGGGGCCTGCTGGCAGGTGCCCCTCACTGCAGGGGAGTGGGGGTGCAGGGGGACATGAGTGGGGGCCTGATGGCAGGTGCCCCTCACTTCTGGGGGGTGGGGGTGCAGGGGGACATGAGTGGGGGCCTGCTGGCAGGTTCCCCTTACTGCTGGGGGTGGGGGTGCAGGGGGCCATGAGTGGGACATGAGTGGGGGCCTGCTGGAAGGTGCCCCTCACTGCTGGGGTGTTTGGGTGCTGGGGGACATGAGTGGGACCTGAGTGGGGGCCTGCTGGCAGGTGCCCTTCACTGCTGCGGGGTGGGAGTGCTGGGGGACATTGGTTGGTGATCATATTGCAAGGTGAGACATGTGGCTTGGCTGGGGGGCATGCCCATGGTGGATGGGCTGCCTGAAGGATATGACCAGGGGTGCAGGGTAGTCCTCTGTGGTGTGGGCTGCCTGCAGGGGTGGTGGAGGGGATAGAGGGGACACCTGGGAGGACCCACACTGCCAATTCACGTGTGGGACTCCCCGCACACCCTACTGGATACACGTACCCCGCTCTGACAGCAAAATTGCATGTGAAACTTCACGCACACCCCCAAAATACACGTACTCCGCTATGACAGCAAAATTGCGCGTGAAACTTCAGGCACACCCCTGAAATACACGTACCCCGCTCTGACAGCAAAATTGCATGTTAAATTTCCTGCAAACCCCAGTAAAACAGGTACCCCGCTCGCACAGGGCCAATTGTGTGTGAAACTTCCCACGCACCCCCGAAATACACGTAC